>NC_087548.1:30598006-30906506 GCF_963921805.1 Phalacrocorax carbo
AGCTGAAACAAACATTTAATGAGACACCAGTGTATTTGTATTGCATATGTAAACTGTCATTATCAGTTTAAGCCTATAACAGGATGACAGGTGAGGTTGATTTATACTGTCTGCTTTCCAGGAGGTACCACTAAACTATCATATGAATCATTGCACCTAAAACCACTTTTATTGCAATAACCAACCAGTCAACAAGTTTTTCCGTATTATCAATAGAGCACAGTGGTTAAAAAGCACATAAAAGCATAGTTCATCAAGCCCAAATCCTAAGTCTTCAGTTTCTTCATGTGGCATGGAAGTATGTTTGTCCTTTTCTAGAAAATTAATTTTTATATAAGGGTGTGTCTCTTCCTAAGGGAGAAACAGCAAAAGTGAGCAGCAGTGAAAAATCTTAACTGAATGAGTGGCATACATGACCTGGGACAAAAATAAAGGTTGACCTCTTGCCTGTTTTACTTTTTAACAAGCTGCCAGCATGATGAAGTTGACAATTTCCTCTCCTAGATTTGTTCCTGCACCATCTTCTTTGGGAAGACTGTGGTTAAATTTCAACCGTCTCAAATAGGATCTTTATTACTCTAGCTGATATAGAGTCTTAATGTGGTAGACCCCAAAGCAGGGGTGTGCCAGAGGGTGTACAGCCTAACTGAGCCATCAAGGAAGTAGCAGCTAGTTCAGATCAGCTACTGCTGCAAGCAGTGACTAACAAAGCAGCGCTCTGATGCCTTAAGGACTAATTAGAAACTTAGAAGAAAAACAGGCAGTTCCACTGGCGGTTACAAAAGGACTTCTAAGCAAGATTCCCATATTTGCTGTTAAAGATCTGGATTGTTGCCCAAAAATGTGTGTGCATGTGTGTGAGTGAAGGAGAGGGGTAGCTAATTGTTACCTTATTTTTAGTGGTAACTAGAGAAGTTTCACATTAAGCTCAGAAAAAGAACAAAAACTACTTGAGAATTTTCTGTGTCAGTGTCAGATGAAAGGGATTACTCCTCAGGGTAGCCAAGACTAAATATTTTACCTGTTAAGCCAAAGTTTTCACTATTTTACTTTACAATTCCACCATCTGTATGCATTTAAATGTGAATGTTTCTCCATCCTTGGGGACAGTTCTTATAGTCTCTTTTTATTCAATTTTTTCATCTTTCCTTGCTGTCTAATTTTGTATGCAGCTCTCACAGAAGACAACTCACTATTCCTCAGAGTCAGCTGGAAGGGACTGTAAGGATATTAAGGATTACTCTTCCTGCCCCCCTCTAGTAGATAACTTCTAATAGTAGGTAACTTTGGATAACTTGATCCAGTAGGCATGAGAAGCATACTTTTTAAATTAGTTTTTTCTTATGAAGTGTCTAATTTTCAGCTAATAGATGATCTTTTAAGCTGTTCTCCATTTTCTTTTATTTCTAAATCACTGTTCTGTGGTTCAGTTTTCATGTTATCTACATATTAGCAAAATACCCATTGTGCATGCCTTTAAACTACATATTTCAAAGAACTATACTGTCAAGCAGAATTACAGTGAAACTACAGAACCAGCTTTTTGCTTTATAAGCATTCATATAATTTTAATCACAGAAACCAACAGTATTCAGCCACAGATCTAACATATGTTAGAGAGAGAAAATAAATGGCTATTTTCTCTTCCTTTCCTGACACCTCATCTAGGCCCAACCAATAACCCAAATCTCCAAGTTCCCAATCATGCAATGAGCTCTGCCCTGAGAAACATCCCAGAATTTGACCTACAACTTAAATTTAAGAACCTCCAGGTGTAGTCTGTTACTTTGGTTACACTGTTGTTTTGATAAATTATGCAAACTGTACACTTTGCATTGCAAAGTATTTGTGAAATACAGACTATGTCTCAACTTTTTGTTAGCAATTCAGGAGAACTGCTGGAGGATTGCATCTACCAGGGGCACAGATGCTGGTGAAATTCTGATTAAGCAGCACCAGATTTGGGTTTTGGTTTGGGTTTTGTTGGGTTGGTTTTTTTTTTTGTCCCTGCTACTCTCCAGTCCCATCTGGGTGAATCGGGAAGTCTGGTGAGCTCCAGCTTTTTCAAGATTTACACCATAGGAGTACGGCATCGTCATTCAGGTAGGGCCAAGGCAACACAGAGTGGAGCAATGAATTCCAGTTGACGTTATTTTGCTCCCACACAATGGAGCAGCCAAAGACCTAAAAACGTCCAGAAGAGCCTTAGGCTGACATCATCTGCCCTATTTCCACAGGTTTACACGATCTTGCAACATGCCATGAATGCTGACTAACTAAGAATTCAGCAGTGACTTTTGTAGAAAATACCTCCCCCAAATCTACACCTTTTTCTTTTCAGGTAGTGTTTCCTCTTTATTCTAAACAAAGGGTCAGGCACCAGCAGGAGAGGTGTGTAGAGCTATTAACACTGCTGAGTCCTGTTGCTGGTCACTGAAAAGCTTGCAGTGGTCCAGCTGCTAGTTCAGAGACATGATCTACATCACTAGTGTGCTCTTGTCACTGTGGCATCACCAGATGGCCACTTCCAGTGTTCCACTGCAGCTGGAACATTTTTCCTAATACCTTATTAAATCTTTCTTGCTTCAATTTAAGCAGATTACTTCTTCTTGCTCTCTCTATGGACATGAATTGCCCATTGTTTTCTTTACAGATTGCTACCTTTTACATAGTCAAGGACAACTGCTGTCTCGCCTCAGTCATCTTTTTTGTAACACATCTATTTTTTTCAGTCTTTCCTCATGAGTCATCCTTCCCAAAATCATTAGCATTGTGATTGCTGCCTTTTGAAGCCTTTTAAATTTGATTGCTTCTTACTCTGTGGTGTTCTAAGTGTGTACACCAGCGTAAGCGCTGTCTCATTGGCTTAAATAAACAGAAATAACTTCTCTTTTTCCTCACTTACAGTAGTGTGTTACTAAGTGTCCCAGTATACTCCCTCAGAGCCTTTTCTGCAGCATGGCTATTTCTTTAAACAGTTCATTTCCCTTTTTGTATTTCTGCATTTAAATTTTTTTCTTCCTAAGATTAGGGATTTACATTTATTTTTAATTAATCCAACTGTGCTGATTTCAGACTGTTTCTAAAATATGAGATTATTTTGTGTGCTAGTCCTGCCTTTTAGTGTACTCACAACTCCTTCCAGTCTGATGTGATCCACAAATTTTATTACTATGTTACCTATACTATTATCAGTGTTGTAAAATAAAGTATGGACCGTAACTAGACAGGAAAAATGAACTTGCTTCTCAGTTACAACAGTAGAAAGTTTGAAATCTCTTCACAATCTTCTTTTGAGCTGTTGATGAGTACACTTTGAATATGTTTTTTTAACCAGTTTTGGAACCATCTGTGATGATTCCATCTTGCCACTCTCTTTACTTTTACAGGGATGTCATGAGGGACGCTATCAATAGCCTTACTGAAGCCAGTTGAACTATCACAGAAAAGTATTAGATTTGTTTTGCATGACTGCCCTTTGATAAATCCATATTGGCTGTTCATCATTACCTAAATTTTGCCAGTAATATACCAATAATTGCCAAACTTTTTGGACCATAGCTTACTACAGTCCACAGTTTCTTGTTGCCCACCATACGCTTCATCATCAGACTATTAATGAACAGGTATTACTAAGGTGATGTACATTTTAATGTTAAGTAGGATTTCATTGCCCCCTTGCTTCAAGTAGAGACCACAGTCTGGGACCTGATGTTCCAGCTGCTTATATGCTGATTGTCCAGTAAGTTGCTCTACTACCTTTTTGAGTGTCAGAGACCAGCTGACTCGTCCATGATTATTTGAGTCCTCTTTTCTAGAGATCTAGAGACCTATCTGCCTTTTTTGCTCAGATTTTCACTGACTGCTTTGTGTTCATCCTTAATCACTCGCCTTCTTTCTTTATTGTTTTTTAGCACATAGCTAGACCATCCTTGCTGCTGACTGTAAAGCTCTCCTTGGAATCAGATAGGGCTGCTGTACAGGTAGGGACAACAAAAGTATGGCCATGGCATAGATGGACTGCAGCTTCCATACAATGCACTAGGTTAACAGGGACCACCATTTTCCTGCAGGTACCCAGTCAGTATCTGAGATAGCTGTTGGTCAGCAAACAGGCCTCTCTCAGTCCGCAGCCATTCTGGCATTATCAAAGAGCAGCCTAGAAGGACCTCCATTTCTACCTTGGTTCTCAGGTTTTCAAAACTTTCCGTGCTGATCTCTGACTGTAACACCCACCTTTTCTCCATGTTGGGGTAGCTAACTTGTGCTTTTAGTTTAGCATCTTTTAGCAGCTGTGTCTTTCCTTCATCTATCTCCAGTAGATCCTGCCAATCATTTCTGAGTTTGTTCAAACCATCTTTGCTGTCTTCTTTTATTCTTACTGTATTTCTGCTCCCTTTCTTCTTTCAGTGATATGAAAAATATGAAATCAATCAATTGAAATACTCTTAAACTATTTGAAGTTCACTTTTATAGATTCTTCTTCCACTGGACTGATTCATTTTGCAGGTTCTTTCTTTGAATACTGGGGAGATTCTGGAACTAATGTCGTACTCTTGAGAAATCTATTTCCTCTCAGTTAGCTGGGATTGCACAGGCTTTTACCAGACATCAAATTTTGCCCTTCATCCACATGTGTGCTTCCTCTTTTGTGGATGAAAATACATACCATTTCCTCTTCAAAGTGTCTGATGACCCCATATCTGGTGTAGTTCAGAGATGTGTTATATCATTGTTTACAGCAGCAACCTCTGCAATACGCTGTAGCACAGTTTTTAAAATACATTAAGCCAACATCTGCTGTGACATCTATTATTTATATCAATAACAGAAACTTATGCACCGGGTACAAACTGACTCAGTTTGAAGGAAAATAATAGTTTTGAATCATTTGAGTTTTGTGTTATATCTTGCTACATACATTCATGATCCAAGATTATTTGCAGTGGCAAGATGAGTAACAATAACCTTGATATACAAGCAGCTTTTTCTTTTTAAAATACTGCAAAAATAATCTAAGGCATGCACAGATTTCCTTATTCTCCCTACATGGTTTCTTCCTTTTATTATTATTGAATAACCTTTTAAAAAATGCCACTTCATCCTGTCTGATTTTTGGAATACCACTGATGAGTAGGAACTTCTCTTCCAAATGGATCTCTTTTCTTTCTCTGTAACTCTGGCTTTGCTCTGTCTGCAATTGCTGCTGCCTTCAGATTGGAGCCATGTCCCACTCACACCTGGCATGGCCTTTTGACCTACAAGCAATTACTTTTATTTTTGCATCTTTTGTTTAGCCATCAGGCCTAATACCTTTAATACCTTCTGTGAGGTGCCTGTCTCTTAACAGGAGCAGAACTGCATTGAGCAGAGTTTAAGTTTTTGTCATGCTTGCTAAGAAAAGTGGTAGTAAGAGATCAAGTGTCACAGAATAGGTACAGTAATTGTAGAAATCGAGAGGGCACAGAGGGAAAAGGAGCAGACCAAACAGGCAAACTGTGCTGTTGCGTCTGGTAATTCTAAGATGCCTATTAATGCTTGCTGGAGTTGGAATAGAGTCTTATATGGAAGGGAAAGACTTCTTACCTCTGTATTTTCCTGTCTCCCAGTTGGCTGCCCTGGTGGGCTGCAGGGTTTTTTTTTACTTGGAATCTGCTTAAGTGCATCTTGTTGTTTTAAAAATCTTGTCCTGAACATTCACGGTGAACTTTATGGTAGATGTTTTGTAACCATTTCATGGGTGATTATTCTTAAATCATATTAAATACTAATTGATTTGTTTCTGTGAAAAATGACCAAGCTACTCTGATTACTGAATTTTCAGATTGGGTACATGCACTTGTACTATCACTCTGGGATTTCTGAAGAATACAATACTCCCCTCTTTCTGCATTGAAATCAATTAATTAGCATTTAAGAAGTCTTCTCCTCAAATGTTCAGCTGATACAGTATAGGCTGATTTTTATATTCACGGTTTGGTTTGTCTTGTGCTTTTCACAGCAGAGTGCATTATTAACCTAATTCTGGGTTTATACTGTTCAGTAAGTGGTCCTGTCTTTTTTTATCCCTTGGTCAATTACTTGTTTGTGAGAATATTTGCCTCTGTTATGTTCATTTTTCCTTCTCTGCTCTATTATCCTGTATTGTTGCTTTCCAGAAATGAATCTGCAAGTACTGCTGTACAGGTTGCAGTCACACTTCACTTAAGACCAAGGTTATTCTTTCTTGCATAACCTTTCCCAGTTGTGAGGACTGCAATATAATGATAGAAATCTGTTGGAAGAGTGTCAGAATCCTCATTATATAGGACTGCAAATGTTTTTTGAGGTTTACATCAACTACAAAGCAAGTAGAGTCTAGAACATCACCAAAATACATTTCTAAACACTAGGACAGGAGACCAAATTGGCTGAAGTCTGACATTTGGAATTTGTATGGGGATAATTGTAATTATTGTAATTATTGTATTGTAAGGTTTTTTCTCTGCTTAATTAAAGGCACTCCTCTGCAGAAATAAGAAAGCAATTTACACTCCAGCCAGGCTTTGCGCAGTTTTGTCAACGAAGCTTAAGTACTCCTGGTTTTTCTACTCTTCATTTGGTAAGTTCTGGGTTTTCTTCTTTACACAGGTTTGGCATCTACACAGCGTAGTATTTTTTGGGTAAATTAAGTGATCTTCTTTAGTTGTCTTTCTTTCCACTGGCTTCTGTCTGAAGCTGTTAAAATACTCCCTGGTGAGCTGAGGAAATTATGCATCTGAGAAAACCAAGTATGGTCCTTGGAGCCTGAAATAGAGTGTCTTTCTACATATTACTATAAGTCAAAGTTAATTAGTAAGTGTTGGAGTGTATTACCTCCTTTCTTTGTGGGAAACATTCAACTCCATCGAATAAATGCATTATGTAGTAATCACACCACGCATGCGAAAGGATGATTTGCAGAAGGAGGGCAGTGAAGAGACAAAAAGAAAGGTAGAGGCTCAGCTAGCTTGGCTTAATACACAGTTTCCAGAGCTAGCAACAGAGACGGCACACTGACCTGTTTTTCAGTGCTGAAAAGTAAGCATGTTAAGTGAGAAATGACAAAGTATGGCACAGATATAATTGAGTCAGTTGTTGTGTGTCTCCGAATCATCTTCATCCTTCCATGTGTAATCCCCCTCTAAAGAAGTCAGACCATATGACATTGCTGTTATGACAAAGGGAAAAAATACTGGATCTTTATAATTGACTTTCAAGAGGATGGGTATTCTGCAAATGTACCATGCCATAAATAAAACAGACTAAGATTTTAATACTCTCCTCCCTCCTACCCTTTTAATTTTTTATTCTTTTTGTGAGACTCAATAAGTAGAAGCGGGAGAAGTCTTTGTGCACCAACGATTGTGAAAAATGTAAAACACTAGATGTAAGCACTTACTTCCTGTGTGTCAGGGCCTCCCGCCACTACTCACTTCCTTAATCTGAAATGCTGTGGTCGTTTAACTTGTGGTTATTCATCCTGGGAAGGCTCGGTCCCTTCTACATGCAAACAACTGCTGTTGCTCTTGAGAAATTTGATAAGATTTCTTTTACTGAGTATTACGCCGTAGCTGCCCTTTTGTGTGCTGTCACAATCCATCATCCTAAAAAAGGTATGTTTGCAGTAATGATTTGTGGCATTTTCTGTGGAATAATTGTTTTGCACACCGGCATGATGTGTGAAGAGGAGTGTTGGCTTCTCAGCTGAAACAATATCTCTGTTTTCTTTGACAATTCGCACCAATTGTTAGGGAGACCGTTACCCTCCATCTGCATTTACCTTTTTCACCATCTTTTTTACATTTGTGTCTAATTTACGATAGTCAAAGCCACATTTCTAATGATTAAAGGTTTTTATTAAGATTCAACTAGAAAAAGTTAGAAGATATAATGAAATGCAATGGATTTGACTTGTCAAAATGGAAAAGTGTGATTTCTGAAAGAAAATGCAATGCTTAATCAAAAATCAGATTGTATTAAGCAAAAATATTTTGCATGCAAAACATTACATCTTCAGCAACTGAAAAGATGTAATATCCTTTTGTTTAAGCTGTGTGTTGCTTTAATCTTCTGTGCATTTTTTTTTAGTAGAACTTCTCATATATGTGTATACTAACATGCAATGTTTTGCCCACTGGCAGTACAATAAATGAACTTCAAGGATATTATACTGACAATTCTTAAAAAATCTATAGCCAATATTTACTCATAACTGTTGATCCGGCATGCTGAGCACTACACTAAGTACAAACCAGAGATAGTGCTTAACCTAAAAATTTATTACCAGCACAGTGTATTTCTTCAACTGGCTGCCTCATGATTTACTGGACATACTGTCTGTTTTAGGTTTTCCCTTAGGGTAAAAAGGGCAAAGAAAGAGAGAGATTTTCCTAAATGTGTTTTCAGAGAATTCAATTGATCCCTTAAATGTACAGGCAGAGGGGTCTGCTCAGAGACTTTATTTATGCAGAGAGCAACACCGTTTCCCTACAAAAGGGGAACCTGGGGCAGGGGGTAGTGGTTGGTTGTGTTCGAAGGTCTCTACTACATCATTTGCAGGAGTATGTACCACATCTATTTTTTTCAAAGGTTTAAACCGGTTTGCTTCTCCTAGATGTTTTTAGCACATTTCTTCTAAATACGCTTCACTTTCTGCAAGATGTTTCTGGATTTTTGTTAGCTGAATAACTTCCTCACATTTCTAGAATACTCCAAAACTCGTATTTACCATTAATCAGCTTTAACTCGTCTCCCTCTTTACAGTAGTTGACGTGGCATATTATGTGTGAGCCATTTTAGTTCAGAGTCACCCAGAGCTTTGCCACTGTTGAGCACTTTTGCTTGTTTCATAAACTGTGGAATTCCTCATTGTCCTATTGAGCTAAAATTCCTGGTGTTGTAGATTTAACACTGTTATGTGCAGAGGTCACTTCATGCTTAGGTGAAAATCCTGTCAAATTCCATGAGAGCCTTGCATGAGTACGATGCAGATTATCTGATCCTCGTACAGACTATTTATTGCTGGTAGCTTCAGAAGGCAGTCTTGTGAAAGGTGTTTGGGCTAATCAGTGCAATGCAATCCTTGCTCTTTACAGGCAAGGATGATTTTATAGCTATTTTTTGCTACAATTCTTCCTGGTAAATTAGTTATTCCAGTGCTGTTTTTCTGTGCTCTTACTGTGCTAAGGTGTCCTCAGCCTTTCTGGAACTCACAGAACATAAACTATAGGTTTTCTAGAGCTGCAGCTTTTAGATCTATTTGTTACTTGTCAAGAAAATAAACCATATGAGATGCTGGTCTCTGTACTCAACTGGACAGATATTTTATTTTCTAAACATACAGGCTACTTTTCTTGGCTATACAGCAAGTAAAATAATTTTCAGGTTTATCTATATGCAGAATGACATACACTGTTAACACATGAAGTCACATTTTATGTGTATGTGGAACAATTCTAGGTACCATATCAAACAAGATTTTCTGTCTCTGTATTTGAGACTAAACAGATTTTTAAAAAGCCATGCAGCTTCAGAGCATGCATGAGTAGCAGAGCTTGTACTTGTTTAACTTTGTTCTGATCAGATATTCCGTGTAAGAATGGTTGATAAAATGTAAACAGATACAACTGCTCTCTATCAAGGTGCAATGCCTTGTGCTGTAGAAATGGTTGATATCTAAGGTTTGCAATAATAACTTTAGTAGTTCCATGTAGTATTTTGTGTAGCTACTGTACTAACCTTTGAAAAATCCAATAAAATGAGAACTCTAATAATAGGCAAACTAGTAATATTCAGATATGGAAAATAATAATTTCTTCTGATTTTGGTTGTACCTTGCCCTCAACTTTGTTTGGAGTCGAAAGCACGCAGCATTTCTAATAGTCAGCACCTTTCAAGCACAGCACGTTAAATGAGTGGCATCTTCATGGTGGCAGCCGTGGTGCTCACAGTTGGTCCTTCGCACAGTACGACTTCTGAGAGTTACTGCCTTGGCCTTGTAATTCCTAGTGCCTTTCATCACACGTGCTGTAGAGTCCATTGGCAGCTCCCTGCCAGCTGGCACTGCCTGTCACCTGCCCGTGTCCACTCTTGTTCCTACCCAGTGCTGCCTTTTTAATAACTCTGATTGACACCATGGATCGGACAAGGGGGAGCGAGAGCCCTTCATGGGAATCCAGCAGAACACATCTGAGGGCATCGGGGATGTACCTCAGTCAGCCTTCCTTCTACCAGCATCTATGAAAGCTCAACAGAGAAAACAGGTGCAAATTTGGATTTAGGTGTAGGTTCTTCCTTTTCTTCTTTGGGTTTTAAAACTTATCTCTCTTTGTTCCCTTTCTTTTTTCAGATGAATGTTTCATGAGCAACTTTTCCCTGCATTAAATGCAGTGGCACTGTGTATAAAGTTAGAAGTCTGTTCCTGATGTTTAGTACATAATGGGACAATGACAAGAATTAAATAAATAAGCCTAAATTACACTATTAAGAAAAACCTTCTGTTGCTAAAGTAAACACCACTTTATTTCTTCCTTTAGCCTTCCTTTTATGACGCAGTAGATCCAGTAGATTTTGAAGGCTTCCTAATGACACGGATTAACAACTTGGACTCAGAACTAGCGCAAGAACTTGGTGACTTTCCTGAAGATGACTTGGACATTGTCTTTACACCCAAAGAGTGCAGGACTTTGCAACCCTCTATGCCAGAAGATGGGTAAGGAGACCTTCTCTCCCTCTGAAATGCTGCAGGTTTAAAAATAGTTTCGAAGATGTTGATCCAGACACCTCACTGCCATCCAGCCATTATGCACTTGCCATTGATTCCATTAGGCCTGTTTGCACACTTAAAATTATGCAAGTGCTTACACGACTTCCTGAGCTAGCTGGTATAGCAGCAGAAGTGAGGTAAGCATAGACCAGGAAGAAGAGTAAGGAAGTGCAGGGGGCAAGCATAAAAAATAATTTTGTAGCTCTGATCGCAGAGGTGGAAGTTGATTCCGGTCATGTAGTAAGCGTAGGATTGAAGTATTTTGTCTTTTTCTTTCTTCTTTTTTTTTTTTTTTTTTTGGCTAGCTATGTGTTACATGGCATTGATCAGATCACTAAGCATCTCCTTCTCAGTACCTTTCTTGCTCAAATGGGGGGAAATACTTCATATTCACAAGGTGTGGGGAAAAAAAAAATTGTTAATTTCTAGTGTAGAAGTCACTTTTGGTTTCAGGTTGACATTAATGAAATAATTCCACTATTTTCAACAGCTTTTAAATTGAAATAGGTAGCATGTGTTGACACTGGTGCTCTACCATCCTGGAAATATTTAAGCTGGTTTGATAAACGGACAAACTGTGGGCAATAGAATTTTTCAGAATGAGAAAAAGGGATGCATTGGAGAGTTTTCTGGTGTGGTTTAGGCGAGTCCTATGCATTCTATACAAAATACTCTTCAAGGATTGTTTCACTGTAAATAGTACCTTCAAGTAGAACCACAAAGGCCTATTGAGTTTTGCAAGCAATAACACCCAGATAAATGTGAAGTCAGCACCAGTTTAGCCCCAAACTGCTATGTCTGCAGAGACGGCTAACCATGCAACGTGTTTGGGACTGGGGGCTGGCTCCTTCCGGTATACTCAGGAAATGAACGGCACAGTCTATATTCTCTGCTGCGCTAAACCTGAATGCTGAAGGGACAAATAGGCTTAGCTTATGGTGTCCTGACTCACAGGGTAGACTTGCATCTCACTCTGTTCCTGCAAAAGTTGTTACAGGCTGATCTAATCTTTACCAGCCAGCTGTATAAACTACAGACCTATACAACAGCAGTATTTGTTCAGTTTTCTGCCCAACACACCAAATGCCATGAGGCTAAGCAGGAACCACAGTTTATATGATTTTTGCCAGCTGTGGACTAGCTGAGAACACCTCTCTCTAAGCAAGGTCTCAGTCTGCAAGTTTCTCATGAAGTTCAGGAGAGCAAAGGTGGTAGAGGCGAGGTGCTACGCTGGGACACCTGAGAACTCTTTGAATCATACATCTCCTGGGGATTTTGTAACATTTCCACAAAAGGTGATTTTCACTTGAAGTTACTCATAGAAAATGTTCCAATCTTTGTACTGATTTCTTGTTTTCCTGTGGACTAGTGAGAGAGAATGCATGTGGGAGACAGCAAATGTTTTGGTGCTTGAAGTTCCCATTTATTTAAATGATGGACAAAAATAGTAAAAAATTAACCAACTTTGAAATGAGATTTAAATGATAAGATGATGATTTCTCCCGTTTCCAAGGTTACTTCCCAATATGCCTGCTGTTTAAAACAGCAGTTTTCTATTTGTTTTTCCAGTAGCAGAACTGGTAGACTCATGCTGTATAATCAGTTTTAGGCCTGATTCACACCACCGTGACATTAAGGGTTTTGTAAGGAGTCTGTGGCAAAGCTCAAATAGTCAATACCAACAAATACGCTCTCATCAGATTATTTTACACAGCAGCTTCCGACTCAGCCGTTCATGCTGCTGTTATTGGTATTAGTGCTTTCGCAGAAATCCTGCCAGGGTGTGTTAGGGAACATGAGAGCGCAGAAGGGGCATGCACCGAAGATTCGCCTGCGGGCGATGCCGTCTGTGGTGTCCTCCTGCACCGAGAGCAGGAAACAGATACCGCCAACCAGACTGGGTTAACGTGCTGCATGCTTGCAAACGTACGTCACGCCTGAACCAGATGCAGAAAGTGACCATGTGCTGTGTCCGTCCACAAGTGGCAGGGGCAAACAGCAGTCTGGTATTGGCCAAGGCTCTGTCCTGCGGTGCATGCATGAGCCCGAATGACTTGTTACCTGATCTTGGTAATCGGTTGCAAATCTGTTAGGAGTTCTGGGTGGAAAGTGCTAAAAAGTATCATCCCTTTCACTTCTGCCTGCATTGCATGTGTATCCTACTCTTTTACTCACTTGGATTGGAAGACGTAACAAGTGATTTTGGCACAGGTCACTAAAATGTTTTAGAATAGGGATAGGGGAATTATGCTACAACATCATGACAGCAAATTCATGAACATCAACTTTATCTTATAATATTTCAGTTCCAATAAGTATCTAGTCTATCAGGCAGCACTGACAATCCCCTATGTTAAATTAAACTTATTTGAAAATCATAAAATTAAATCATAACATAATGCTAGATCTTAAAGTTTTATTATGCTATCTGATTAAAACCATAGGGTCCCTTTTTAGAATTTTCTTCATCTCTGTGAAGAAGAGAAAATTACACCAAAAACATAGAAGAGGCTATTTATATGCAAGAGTCCAGGAGCGGAGGCCTCTGGAAAAATACCTCTGTATGTTGAGACTTGTTATCAAGTCTTGAACATCAAAAAGATGGGTACGCGGTATGATTTATTTTGATGTATTTTATAGCAACATTGGTCTTATATTCATGAAATGCATAGTATGGCAAATGGCTACCTCTGTTAAATGTATGTGTTAATTTATAAACACATTAACAAAAACCTGCATCAGGGAATTCATGCAGTACACAGAATTCTTTAAACCTCAAACAATAGTTTAGCAGTAGAATAAATATACAGGAGGGGACTAAGAGAGAGGCTTTTATCTGAACAGCATGTTTAGACAAATTTCTTTGTCCTTAAGGTATGACCTAGGTACTAAAATATTTACTGTATGTTGCTTTTTCACCAGGGTTGAACTGGACTCACATGTCAGAGACTGTGTGCAGACATATATCCGTGAGTGGCTGATTGTGAATCGAAAGTAAGCTACATACAAGTAATAAAATAGAAAATACCCTGCATCCTATTTGTCAGAGGGAAGATGCATACTGTTATAAATAATCCTAAAGAATAACGATTTGAATCAGTGACTGAGGACAAGAACTCAAGAACTAACTTTCCAGTAGTCTATATAACTATATTGTTTGTTTGAGCTGGTGGGCTATAGCTAAATATTCTTGCATCTGCTTCTTAATTATCAGGGACTCTGTGAATTCATTGGGAAGAAACTCACATCAACTGTCTGTAATGATGATTTATCTAAATCAGGGATGTTACTACTGTTTGATCACACTAAAAGGAAAGATAACAGGGATAAAGATTGCATTTATATGCTCTTCATTTTCCCCTCCATGCCCTGAAAATTCAGAATGATCTGATTTCTAATGGTGACTGAAAACAAAATTGAGTGCTAGTCGCAAAACCCCAAGGATTATGGCTTTCCCAGCAGTGATTGATTGTATTCATGGCATTATTAGTGTAACATCCAACTTTACTATTTCACATCAGTAGGCAATTTCCACATTTGGGGTCAGTGTAATTCAACACACCAAATTGGACCTGTAGTCATTACAAGTGATTAAATGTCCTTATTTTATTTTATTTCATTTGATTTAATTTTATTTTATTTTACCATTTAATTTAATTTAATTTCATTTCATTTCATTTCATGTGTTAAATGTGAAGTCAGTGCTTTCTGTGCAGGGGTGTCTGTCCCCAGACCCTCAGGGATGCACTGTGCCAGTGGAGCTTGCCTCCTTCCCCACCACCCCATCTTGTTCTGCAGAAAGATGTTTTCGGAGCTCTGTTTTATTGCACTGCTTCCTGTTCATCCCCCCATTGCATGCATGCCCTGTTCTTGAGCAGCCGTAGTAGCAGCCAATGGTAGAGTGCCGTCACATTTGCTGCCATTTCGTTGTGCCCCTTCACCGCCCTTGCTAGTTTCTGTTTTTCTGGCCTGATGTACATCAGCAGTCAGTGTGCTACGGGTTGACTCCTGGTGATTGTAAAGGAACTGGCATGTTTTAAATGTGTAGCTTGTGCAGGTACAGAGCAGCTGCTGAGGGTTATTAAGAGACTTCCTCCAGGGGTGCTGATGAAATTGATTGAGTTCTCAGAACTGTTCCACAGAGAGTCACCAAAAATAAGCTAGCGGGTTTTGCAGGCTCTCCACCTGCACTGCTCAGAGCACAGGCTCTAGCTCTTTCACACAGTGCTGTTCTGAGTGCACTGTAAAAAGCCAACATGCAGCTTTGCCTGTGCACATGAGTAGGGAGCGAGCAGTAAAGTAGGTGAGGTGAAAAATAGAGCATAGCTATTTTTGCACTTAAGTGTGCTTGTAGAAGTGTGAATGGAGCCATAGAAATACACATGTGTGAAAAGATTTGTCATGTGTTTTACTATTCTGTTCATTCAGGTAAGGCAAATTTACATTCAAAAACTTCATTGAGCAGTTGAGTCTGCAGTAAACATGATGAAGGGCCCTGCCAGAGACCTGAGCTTTGACAGTTGTGGCTAAAAAAGCAAGCAATTTATTAAAAATTGCAAAGAACGAAGTGTCAAAGGTGCTGTAGTGTCATGTAAACCAATGATAGATTGTTACTGGGAGTCTCATGTTATGCTTGGACACTATTCTCAAAACAGATATGAGAGGAAGAAAAGATATCAAGAGGGAAGTGAGAAAAAGTAGTTGTAGAAAGCTTTGCATTGTTTTGAGAAAGGCTTGAAAAACTGTAGTTGCCTACCTGGGAGACAAAGATTCATAGGACAGGTTGCTGAATGTATGGTCTGGTGAGTTATGGATGAGAGGCATGTGTAGAACCATAGAATCCTTAAGGTTGGAAGAGACCTCTAGGATCGTCAAGTCCAACTGTTATCCCAATGCTACCATGCTTCCTAAACCATGTAACTGACTTTCATCCATGCATGGATGTGAAAGTTCAGAACAGGAGTCTGAAGAGTCTTCAGTGGGTGGCATGAGCGGAGGTGCTCCTTGTGCACCAGGGCGGAGAGGTATGTGAAAGAGGGGCTGGACACAGCTGAGGGTCCATGTGTTTTTGCCAGAGGCTGAATGGGAGGCTTGCTCCTGTGCCTGTCAGTTTCTCCTTTCAGTTGTCCTTTGTTCCTCTTCCTCATCCCATTTTCTTAATTCAGTGTGTGGCCATTAAATTGATATGAGTGCTAAAAGCAGGGTTTGCCTTTTGGTGAGTTTTCAATGCTACTGTGCTTTTCAAAATAAATAAACAATATAAATAAATTTTTCAGGAATACTTTAGGGGAAAGGCAGCTCTAATGTATCTTGTACACCACAGGGAAAGAGTGACCTCAGGTACATAAATACCTCCATTAATCATTTGTTTGCCACCAGAGGTAGTGAAAAAATAATCAACAAAACCTCTTTTGGATGCTGAAATGTCTTAAATTCATGCAGAATTCTGTCTTTCATTCTCGATAATTAAGATGGTTCCAAAACAAGGTCACATCCAAGGAGAGCTGGGATTGTCTCTTTTATGACTTCAGTTTTCATTTGCAGTCAACTGGTAAATGATTAAAATGCAAACAATTAAAATTAAAGCACATCGGAGCATATAATTCAGTTACTCCCAAAATGTAATAAAAAGGTGTCTCCCTGATCAATAATTGCTTATCATGGCATCTTTATGAAAGTACTCAGATGTTTAGACGTTGCTTTGGGGGTGTTATGGCAAGGAAAATGAATGAAGCAGGATACTGTAACTAAGGAGGCTGATTGCAAAAGGGCCATCACAGGATTTAGCAAATTGCATACAGAAGTGGAAGAAACAGAGCTCTGGATGCATCTGCTATATTTTTTTCAGAGTACCTGCTGTTTTTTTCTATCTGCCACAAAAGCGTAGCTTGAAATGGGCACCTTGCTGCAAAATTTGGGGAAGTTGCCAGTAGAGAGGGTTACATTGTGCCATAGCCCTCTTTAAAAACAGGCACTGTTTGAAAGGTGTAGGTTGTTGTATGTGATTAACATGGGATACCAGCTAGGTCCAGGACAAGAGCAGTAAGCTCCTCAATGTATAATTGCAGGAGCAAAGAGCCAGCCAGGAGATAAGCAATCCTGATCCGTGTTCTTAAGGTCACTGAAATAATCACCATGTCTGGTGCAGAGCCCAGAGCTGAATTTGTACCTAGGTCAGACTTTGCTGCTGTCTTAGGCTCACAGTCTATGCAAAAGTGATCTGAATGAATTTTCTTCCTCTTAAAACTCTACTTAATATACATGATAGAGTTGCAGAGGTGTGAAAACAATTTATTGTTGTGAAATGTCATATTTTTGCATAAAAGCTGTGATACACTGCTCTTTTGCACAATAATATTTCCAGTTGCTTGATTTTTTTTAATTTATCTTTTCTGTTTTATTTTCCCTTAACTCCTCCTCATGCTGTCCTGACTTGCTCGGGCTTCTCTGTGGAAGGAACCAAGGGACTTCAGATACCTGTAGCCTGAAAAACAAGGGATCCCGAAAAGATTTTCACAAGATGCTTCAAAAACAAACATTTGAATCGGAAACTTTGGATTCTGGTGACGCAAACTTTCAGGTACATTTCTTCATTTTGGGAAATGCGATCAAACATAGCAGCCTTCCTCAAAGGAAGCATCCCAGGATCTCTGTAATGGCATCAAGCGGAGAGCCGTGCTTGCCATTAGGTTTCATGGCAGAGGTGGCATTAAAGCCCTCTCCTGCAGACAAGCAAGATAGGTTTCATGACACCCAGTGTCCAAGCCACAGCTCCCCATTTTGTTGTTTTCCAATAGGCAGGGCCCCGGCACATCCACGTGCTCCCTGAGGAGGCCTCAAGGACAACCCTCACCTCCTCCGACTTCGACCTGCGCAGCCTGCAGCCAGACCCCCGCCTGGAAAACCTGCTGCGGCACGTCAGTGCCGAGGAGTTCGAGAGGCAGAACGAGGAGGCGCGGCGCACCAACAGGCACGCCGAGCTCCTCGCCCTCTACCCCTCCGTGGATGAGGTGAGCTTGGAGGCTGACTGGTCCACAAGCCTTCCCGAGCTGGCTGTCGCAGCATGTTTAAGGTTAAAGCTGCATCATGGTTGAAAAATAGGGTCTGTGGCCAGGATACATGTCTCCCTTGGATAATGACACGGTGAAGGCACATCACCGTGGGCTCGTGCAGCTATCTTGAACATGCATTCAGGAGCTTGTACTTGGACACATGGTGCTGGCTGAGGCTTTGTTACACCCCCTCAGTGCAGGTCAAGCCTCGTGCTGGTGATATGGTTGTGTCAAGGTGCTACCCTTTGCTGTAATGCTTGCTTGGGGGCCAAAAGTGTAAATATTCAGTGTAAATGCCAGTTGGGGGTCAGAAGTGTAAATACTCAGAAATACAAATTAATTTCTTTCATCTCTGAAGCGATGAAATGCCTGCTGTGTGGGGGAAGTTGCTAGCCTATAGCAGTGGCCCAGTTAAGATGATATAAAGGTTTTATGTAAGTGCAGGGATGAATGTCACGGACTCCTGACAGATGTTCTGCAGAAGACCTTTATTGTCAGCTTTTCACTGCTTATATATCTTTTCGACACACTCTCCATGCGACCACGCACACAAACAATTTCTGTTATTCGTCAGCTAGCTCTAAGCACGCGCCTTATGCTACATACTAATAGGCTGTTCTATTTGCGCTACCTCATTTGTGTTTGCTTACTTAAATCCTTCTTGGCATTCCCACGCTCCTGTCTCTGTTTTTTACTGCCGCGTTGCTTCAGCTCAAGGACGTGTCAAACAGTGCTAAGTTACTTGCAAATTCATCTCCCACGTCTAAGTATGTAAATTTACAGCTGTTTTAATTGAGTATGACTGGAATAACTGTTTAACGATAGGAAGATGCAGTGGAGATACGGCCAGTGCCTGATCGCCCAAAGGAACATCTGGGCCACAGGATTTTGGTGAAGCTGCAGACTCTGAAGTAAGTATTCTTCCCAAGCCCCGCTCACCATTTCTCAGTTCTTACCAGGGTACTGCTGCCGACTCTGCTACACCGCTGCAGGTGTCCAGTTCCAGTTGTCCAGTTCAGCAAGTGTTTACATGTTTGCATGTTCTTTCTTAGGGTAGCAGAGGACTATTTCTATCCATCATTACAGAAGTCTTTAACTTGTCAGGGTGAAAAGGAGTTGGGAATGATCCCAAACTATATATTTCCAACAAACTAGATTGTTCTCCATACACACTACTGGACTTGATAAACAGAAAAAAAACTCAAGAAAGATATGATTGTTTTTAACTGATACCTGAGACCACCTTTCTGACAAATTTAGAAAATACATTGCATGCAGTTTGCTTCCCTTCTTTTTCTCTTCAAATCAGCTAATAAAATGCACTAATGAAAAAATCCTCCAGGCTTTGAGAGAGCTGAGGTTTGGAACTAAATATTTCTTCTTATTTTCTAATGGAAGTGCCAGCCAAAATATAGCCCTTTCATTTTTTTTATTATACAGAGTCATAAGAGTGCAGTATTAATCAGTGTCCTGTGTGTCTTTCCTTAACAGGTTTGATATAGAGATTGAACCTTTGTTTGCATGCATAGCTCTCTACGATATAAAAGAAAGAAAAAAGGTAAGTGTGCACGCAGTATTTTTGTTCAGTTGGCTTGGGTTTTATCTCTGGAGTAATAATTTAGGAAAACTCACAAAAATCACATGGCTTTTCACACATGCAGCCTGATCCAGTATTCTTTTTATTCAAAGTCACATGCTTGCAATTGTTTATTTTGTAGTTCTAGCTACTACTTTTGACTTATTTTAAATTGAAATTTTATGCGTTTTTGCATTGCAATACATTTTAATTCTTTTTCTTTTCAAGATCTCAGAAAATTTTCATTGTGACCTCAACCCTGATTCATTGAGAGGATTCTTGCGTTCTCATACACCCTCCATTGACTTGTCTACTCAGGCAAGATCGGCAGTATTTTCTGTCACTTATCCCTCATCAGATATATACCTAGTAATAAAGGTATGTTACAGTGCTAATTCAACACGGTTCTTCCTGTTCCCAGCTGTGCCTGTTGTGTGAGTTTGTGGATCTGACAAACATAAGTTTCCTGTAGCAGAGATGAATTCTGATAGGTTTTAATAGTACATGTGCAGGTATCCACTGGTATTTCTTACTCCCAAGCTAAGAAGTTATGTTGTGTTCTAATTCCACTAAGTATTTAGAATTTCCTAACTCTGCCTAAGGGAGATTTAAAGCAAAGGGAAATAGCCCATTTTAAAAAATTTTTAATTATGTACTGTGGACGTTTTTTGGCTTTGGTTTAGTGCACTTTGCATCATTTTGTTTATTTAGTTCTGAAACTGAATTAGCCTGAACCACTTCATTTGGAATGTGTTAATTTTCCTGATTTCAGTGAAAATGCTGTAGTACCTGACTGACAGTGTTGTCACCCATGTATTTTCTGCTTTCTAACAAACCAGATTAAAAACTAGGAGAAGGTTTAGTATCAGTTACTCTGTAAAGACAGTTTTAAGAATTCTATATCGCACTTTTAGGCAGGCTCTTTCATATTGCTAGAGAAGCAACATGTTAGTATTTGGGTGATATTTTTTCTTTGCGAGTGTCTTATTTGACTGCTTTTTGTAGATAGAAAAAGTGCTTCAGCAAGGAGAAATTGGAGACTGTGCAGAACCCTACATGGTTCTTAAAGAAAGTGAGGCTGGCAAGGTAAGTGAATAATTATAAAGCATGTTTAGATCCAAAAAATGCACGCACAAGAGAAAAAAACAGAAAGAGCAGATCATCTGGAATGGACAGAATCCCAGGAACGCTGGGGAGGAAGGCAGCTGGTGCATCCATGGTACAAGCAGTCTGGCATCTGCGACCAACAGGAAGAAGTCATGAGAAGGCAGGGTGCACTTTCATTACTGACTCCTTTGGAAATTAACACTGACAAAGTCTTCAGTCACAAAGCAGATAGGTGTGAGCAAAGGAGATGATAATGCAATGTGGAGTTAGCACAAATATTTGTACCTCAGAGACATATTACTGATTTGGGTGGGCAAACAACCTGTTGTGGTCAGTTCAGCACTGTCATCCATAGGTAACATGAGCCCTGTCAAAGGAATTAATGGTCATTTACCTCCCTGGAGTAGACTGACGATGTTTGCTGCATGTCCACATGTCTCTCACCTTTAGAATACTGCTTTGAGCTGAATATTCTTTCTGTATCTGATGAAGGAAGTAGAACCTGCTAACATTTCACGGTGATTCTTCATGCTGGGCTTGAGGGTCTCTACAAAAAGATCTTAATTCTCCTTTTCTATAATGAAAATTAACTCAAAAAGAAATGAGAATTGAGTGTAAAATCAAAACGCCTATGAGCCTGACAGCGATGCAGCAAGAAAACACGAGGGATAAGAATGCAAAGTATTTACTGAACTGCAAACATGTAATTTCCATTGTTTATCTATAGTAGCATTAATATAACTGATTGCTTTTTAAACAGTCATTGTCTTCTTTTTCTTAGGCAAAAGAAAAGATTGAAAAACTGAAAGCCCAAGCTGAATCCTTTTGTCAGCGGTTGGGGAAATACAGAATGCCATTTGCCTGGATTCCCATAAGCCTAACTAATTTCTTCAACCTTTCAACATTTGAACGAGAGATACCTGAGGCCGAAGGTTTAAATGGTAGCTGTCTAACTTTTCTAACTAATGCAAAGTGACTCTTCACTAGGACTGTGCGTAGGCAACAATGTCATTCACTTTGGCATCAAGAGTGAACAACAGATTCAGTCATGTCTTCTCAGGCTTCCTTTTCAGTGCTACACTTACAACTTAATATGCTTACTGTTTCACCTGTGCATATTTATTTTTATATATGCTAAATATTCTTCCATGTTTTAGGCCCAATTCTGGTTGAACACTGGCTCTGTAGAAAGTAAAACTCCCTTTGCCGTATGGAGTTTGTTTGCAATACAGGACAACCAAAATACATGTCATCTTAGTTTCTAGAGCATACAGGACCATTGTTCAACAACATTGACCAATGTGCTTTACAACCCACGATCTGAAAATTTGAATAAGCTGCAGCAGAAACAATGTCACTTCACTAGGTGTGACATTGTCCTGGCATTCCACTATCTCACATAGTCTGAAATAAAAGTAGTGGGATGTTTTAGGTCCTCTGATATTGCCGGGAAGTTGTGGATTTCTAGCGTATTCTGACAGTCTTTGTGCTGAAGCAACACAAAGCAAGTTGATCTTTCATTTAATTTCCCTTTGAAGGGAAGGGAACAGCTAGTGACAAGAGGGCAACACTGATACAGGCAAGAAGACTTTCTGAGAGAAGTCTCAGCTCAGAGGACAGCTATCCAGTATCGAACTTCAAAACAACCCCTCTAACCCTCAACACCTTCTTTAAACAGGTACTGGATACTCTGATTGCCTAAAACATCTTTCATCTATGTAATGTGAACTGTATTGGGAAAAGTTACCAGCGACATTCGTGGGGGGACAGAGGATAACTGCTGTCAAGTAGGCAGTAACCCACTTGCTTTGCATGCCTAAGGGACATGGTTCACTCAGAAACTTTTCTCAGTGTCATGGAGTACTGTTATAAAGGTACTGATTTTTGTCTTTCTCCTGGTAGGAAGGAGACAGGCTCAGTGATGAAGATCTGTTCAAATTTTTAGCTGATTTCAAAAGATCGTCTTCCCTGCA
This sequence comes from Phalacrocorax carbo, assembly GCF_963921805.1. Taxonomy (NCBI): domain Eukaryota; kingdom Metazoa; phylum Chordata; class Aves; order Suliformes; family Phalacrocoracidae; genus Phalacrocorax; species Phalacrocorax carbo. The sequence goes on from NC_087548.1 coordinate 30,620,501, forward strand.
GAGAAGAATTAAGACTTTACCAGGTACATAATTCATTTTGTATGGAAAAGGATGTGTGTACTTTTGTCCCCTAAATTTTTCTGTAACATCCAACCCCAAAATGTATTTGACTTGAGTTTTAAGTCTATAGTATGTGCCGTTGTGGAACTTCGCAGGTTCTCAGTGTCTACCTGACAACAGATGCTTTCAACGTTTTTTCCTGTGTGACTCTGGAGATTTATATTTGGCTGGATATTCTAAAATTATTTGCTTTCCTCCCTAATTTACAGTATATCTACTGGATGTCTTTTTTTTATTATTCAGACTGTTTTAAGACAGTGCTTTAAAGCAGATTTCTAAGATCCTTGCTATTTCCCTGCGATGTTTTTCAATGGGTTATATTTTATGGAGAGAGATTAAAACGTGTACACATTTCATCTTATTTGGGTATTTGGGTCAGTGTTAAGTAGAGAAGGCAGAGATGGTGTTTGGCGACTGTCAAAAACCTGACTAGTTTAATTTTCCTTTTTACATAAATTACAGCTCAAGCTCTTCTGGATTGTAGAGGAACCTTAAAAAACATGAACTGAGAGCAGAGCTGTTTTGCCTTATTAGCTGATTGCCAGAAATGACAAGTCTGAATTCCCCAAACGGTTTTCACTTGTCGCAACAGAGAATTTACATTGAAAGTCTGGTTATACTTGGGTAAATGTTATCAGTATTAATCATTTAACTGCTCACCACAGCAAGCCTGGCTTTCCTGGTGGGTGGTGTACTTTGGCAGAGATTAATCAGAGCAGAATCTGAGTGGGGGGAGTGCCAGATAACTGTATTAGACAGCAGCCCTTTAATCCTTTGTCTCCCAGACAAATTTTGTATTATTTTTCTGTGAAAGATACTAGAGCATCAACCCAGAATACAGTATTCCTTCTTTCTGTCTTTCCTGTTTCTTTGAAATTGTACAGGGTAATCATAAAGAGCTATATAGTGGCCTGATGTGTAGGGACGTGCATACGTTACTTCCTGTGTATCTTCCTACACCTATGCTTTCATTCTCATGCAGCCTTCAAGCCAAAAATCCAGTTCTTATTTCTGCACTGTGGCTATACAAACTTACATATTATTTTCATTTTTGTTTTATTATACATTGGTTATTTTTTACAGTTTTGCTGTTTTTTGCTGGTTTTTTTTTAAAGGAACACTTAAACTAGAGATTTCCCCAGCTCCAGAGAACCTTGGTCATTGTCTGACACCAGAATTACTACCAGTGAAGCCATTTCCAGAAAACCGTAATCGTCTTCATAAAGAGATTTTGGAGTTCCCAGTTAGAGAAGTGTATGTTCCCCATACCATTTATAGGTAAGAAATAACATATATTTTTTAGATTCTTAAAATCCATTTTCAAAAACAATAGTGATTTAGATTTTTTTTTTTCAGAAATAGAAACTAAAAATATTTTTTAGAATGTTAAAGACTATGTGTTAGGCTGATGATTTAATCTTACCAGCCATTACAAGATAAAACACCTGCAAGATGTTCTATAGTGTATTTACTAATGTAACTATGTTGTCCTTTGAAAATTTTTCTGATGTCCAAAAGAACCCCTAGCAGCTCTCACTGTCTTGGCACATATATAAATATCTTTCCTCTTCTGTATTTTTTTCCCAGTAGATCGTACTATAATTTTTAACGGTTTTGGTAAGCGTTTGCGCTGGGTGGTTTTCGCTGTTATTTTGAGTCATCTGAGCATCTGAGGAGGTAATGTGTTGCTCTGTGTACTTTTTCACCATGAACAAGGACTCCAGGCTACGTCATTTCTTTTCTTAAATCTGTTCTATACTGGTTGTTTCAAGGAGACCACAGTGTTCGGTAGCATGCAACTCACCAGTTCCCATAATTTCTTAGTGGTCTGGCACATCTGAGTCTCCAAGAAGAAGTGAATATCAAAAGAATGTGCTTCAGTATGTTTGTGCAGCAGAGTAGTGCTAGTGAGCAGTGATATTGGTAATAGCTGACTAGCAATAATTCAAAATGTGTATTGCAGTATTACAGATACAGAAACACTAGCTTTCATGTGACCATTGTGTTAGTGAAGGCATTGAAGTAAATCAGAATGCTTCTTGTAACAGTAGTTGAGACCATTCTGAGGGACTTTTCTGATCCCTGAAAGAGCAGCTAGGTACGGAATTGCATTAGTGGCAAAGATGTGACTATCAGTAAGGAACCACAGAATTAAGAAGCTGAATAAAGGGGTGTAAAGCTTATTCACTTCTTGCAGCAGAGATTAGCAAAGAGCCAGGTCTCCCACCCGCTCACCTGGCCCCACCCAGGAGGGGGGAAGGGAAGGGTAAGACTTGTGGTTCAGTACAACTCAGAACTGCAAGGCTGCAGACTAATTTATCCCCGGGAGATGCTCCACACCTTCACAGGGAACTGGAGAGCCAGTGGGGCTGTTGGTGACACCTGGGTTTGGGTCTCAGCTTTTAAGGAAAGCAAAAAGAGGAAGTGGCATCTTATCTTACAGTAACAACTCGCAACGTGGTGTCAGCAGGAAAATGAGTAAGTAAGCCAGTTTGGATAGAGCCTCATTAGAAGTTTTGGAGGAGTTATTCTGGGTCTGTGCCATAAATCTGTAATATTCAAACTCCTGAGGGCAGTTTCTTTGTGCTCTCGGCACCAGCATGGTCAAATGCAGAGTATTATGGTACTCCTGTCTTCTCTGTGTAACAAAGACAGAAGTAAATGTCTTTCACCCTCCGCCCCCACTAGTTTTTAGGGGGATTATGCAGGGGTTATTTCTATAGGGGAAGTAGTTTTTAAACAATTGATAGTGCATATGTAAATGAACTTGAGTAATGACGCCCTTTAATTTAAAAAATAAGACAGAATTTTAACTTTCCTATTCATTGTCTAGCCCCAATAAAAGCTAACGTGTCAGCTCCAGTGTGCAGGCTGGTAGTGTCTAAAGGTCTGTTTTTGAAAATGAAAAGCATTAGCAATTACTGTGTTGCTGAGCTAGAATGAGAGTTGAGTCTGCACGGAATATTGCCTCTTTAGTTCTCACTAAGGTAAACTTCTGCAGCCAGACATCATGAATATCAAAGCCACCGTGCTGAAAATTAATGTATGCACTTCCTGAAGCAAATTTGGGTGTCTCCACACTATCTTTCAGCTGCTAGGCTGTCTGTATTGAATACATACACCCACATTAGAAGACATGCTTGTTATATAGCTCAACAGTTACACTCTGTGCAAGAGTTCACTCCCAGCATGCTTTATCTCTTTTTAGGGTCTGTTTTGATTTTCACCTGAAGTAAAAGTCATGGTAACAATACAAAGTAGGATGTGTCCAGCCTAAATTGTAATAATGAAGAGAATATCTATGAAGAATATTTGCCTTCGTTAATCTTTACCTTAATTAGTGAATAAATGGTGATGACATAACTGACATGCCATTAAGTAGTGTTATACTGGAAAGTCAATCAGTTAATACCCAAATTAAACCCTAAAGGCAGTTTGTTAGATACACTGGGGAAATAGTGAAAAGAATGCAGAAATGCTAGGTCATGTTTTGACCGCCTTGTGACAACAGAGGTGTCTGGAGTGAGAAAGGGGAGTTGCCAACTGAAACTGTTAATGAACTCCAGCCATAGTTCCCCACAAAGTCAGACGAGGCAGCTTTGCAAACATGAAACAGCAGAGTCTGGGACTTGGTGGGGTCCGGGAAGTTAGACTTGTGTTTGCATGGTGCTGTTGAAAGCACCTCCTTTTTCCACAAACCAGAATTGCCTAGCCACAGCTGAGACGCTTTTGCTGCTTAATCATGCCAGTGCTGCATTTGGCGAGCAAAAATGTAGTTTGGGAATGTAGGCCAATGTATTTGCTTAATTTAACTGTCATGCAATTCTCCTTGCTTAGTTCTCTGCATGGTGAATACTGTTCTGAGCCTGAGATTTAAACCAATCTATGAAAAGTGACTCTGAATTTGAATAGAACCAGATATGTTTAATGTTATTTTATTCCCTTTCCTCTAATCTGAAAAGTAGAACTCTCCTGTCTTAATTAAGCAATGTACTAGCATTTAGTTATAACTGAGTGTCATGGCCTGCTAGTGGGTTACAGGTGATTTAATGTTTCCTAATTTTTATTTTAAGTCTGCAAGCCATTTTTTTTACCAGTGCTATAGATTTAAATACTAAAAGAATGAAAAATGGGTAAAATAATCACCAGTTTTCTATTAACATTACCATGAATGTAAGAGAAGGTTACACACAGAAATGTACTTGAATAACAAATAAATGAAAACTTATAAAAATACAGTCAGGTAAGCTCTTACTCTGCAATAATACCTCTGGACATGTTCAGACAAATACTAGTGAAACATCTAGCTTCAGTTTTTCTCCTGAATGTTTAAAAGAAATGCAAAGATTTTGTTTACTTGGTTTGGGGGTTCCTTGCCAATATAAAATATTTCAAAGGAAAAAGTCGTCTTCTTTTTTTAAAAAAAAAATTTTCCTTTGTGATAGGAGAAGCAGAGTCTTCTGTTAGTCTTTGAACTTAGCTCTTGCTAGTTTTTATACTGGTGTAATGCCATTATTTTAAATTATGCTATTTCTGATTTATGCCAGAGAGATCAGCCAGCCCACTTTGTGCACTGTGAAATTGAGCACTTCTTTTTGTTGTGTACCTACATTTCTTCAATAAAAATAGTTCCCTGAAAATGTCAAAACATTCCAAGATTTATTTCATTCAATACCCTTCTATTCTTAATAGGAAAAATAATATAATTTAAAGTTTGTTTATATTTTTATTTTCTCATAAAATATAAATGAAAATGATGCTGCTTACTCCCCCTATGAAATGTTGGTGCTGAGGAAGAGGGATTTGTCCCATCGCTTCAGCAGTAACTCAGCTTAACCAGGCACAGGAGGGCCTGCTTTGATAGGGGAAGTGCCTAACGCTCAGGGGATTTTCAGGTGGAGGGGGGAACCGTTCCTTCGCTATTTTGTTTAATTTAATTGCAAACCACTTGGCACTGTGCTCAGACTTGCTGTGGTCTGCGCCGTGAGCTGGGGACCTTCTACTTTGGTGATAATCATTCTACCCCATCCTTGCGTAGTTTTGGGCAACGAAAGGCTATTGGTGTATAATGGTCTGTTATTCTCGTTACTGCTGCCACAACATTATTTACTCTTTCTGCATCTCTGCCCATGGGATCTGGAGAAAGCACGACAGCCCTGTGGGTCTTCTACAGGGCCATTGCTCTAGTTTTGTGCTGGTTGGAGAAGCTAGCATTCCTAACTTCTTTTTCAGAGTAAACAAAGTGAAGATCAGTATTGCACTGCTGTGCACCGGTGAAGGAGACAACTGAAGCTAGCCACTACAGTTTCAGACAGAGATGTGGGTGTGCCCTGGTGTATTCTGCTTCTCAGTACACATGATTTCATCCCAATGTAAATAGCTGTCTGCTCTTTTCCAAGCTCCGTAATCTTTCCTGGGCATCTACTTTACTATCTCAGCAAAAAGAGGTTTCATGGAAGGTTTCCTAATTTTTCTTTGCTTTTTACTCAGATAAAAATGACTTTGTCAAATACTGCCTAACAAAGCAGAAACAATGAAAACAAAAACTTCACAAACAGGATTCTGGGCGTGCATGTCCCATTCCCGTAGGTACTTTGTCACAGTGCTTTCAGGTGAGGTATTACACCTGACTCCTCATAACAAACTTCATTAATTATGTAATACATGCAGAGAAGAAAACATGCCAACATGGCATGATGATCCCTGTGGAGTCACTGCACAGAGACTCTGAATAAAATACAGATTTGTCTAAACCTCCAGATGAAAGCAAAGCCTTTAAAGAAATGTGTAATTATTCATTAAAAAAATAATCAAATGCAAGAGGTTTAATTACAGGGGTTTTCTGGATTCTTCAAAATATTTTAGTTAATTTTAATTCTACATTATAGATTAGAATTTTGAAAACTATTTTCAGTAGACTTTTAGGCAAGCATAATTCAAAATGCAACAACAGCATTTTAAAAAATCTCAACAGTTTAGTGTCTTGAATAGCTAGTAGCTCTCTGTATGAAAATCATTAGTATAATATCTGCTTTCACGTTCTGCTGAGCAGTTTTGTCCTATTTAAAATCTGTAATATACTGATAAATATTGTGTTTTGCCTTCCAAACAAATCTGATATTTTATTTTTGATGCCATTGTTTTTCAGCTTCAATATTAATTTGTTCTGTGGTCTACTGTGTGGAAACAAAAGACCACTATCAGCAAGAAAATCTTAAGGAAAGCTTTTAAAACAACAGAAAGTAAATACAAACAATTTACAATGTATACCAAGAAAGCTAGTGCTCTTTGCTTTTGCAAGAAGCTAAACTGAGTCTTCCAGAGACCCGTAGGAATTAAAGATTGAAAGGTATCTCAGTTCAAGCAACTTCCTAAAGTATAAGGAACACGGGACTGAATGGCAGTTCTTCAGTCCAGTTCCAGTTCTACCAATGACTTTCTGCAAAGCCTTGGCTTATTGATTGTATCACATATTCTCCAACTGCATGTTCACATCCACAGCAAGATACCTACCACGGAGGAATGTTAGAAGGTTTAGACTAATGTTTATACGCTATGTTCAAGAAATGCTGGGCATTTTTGTTGTGGTTTAATTCTCCAGACTTGAGGCCATTTTTCCCTACTTCTTTTTCACTGTCTTGGAAAGGGTATCACTGTTGCTTCTCCTCAAGGATGTAGAGATAAAAGCACTTCATTATCTAGCACAATGGCTTCCCAGAAAACATGGACTGCTCATTAATCATTACCATTAGCAGTCAGTGCAACACTGAATGCTCACCTTCCTCTCAAGAAAGAAGCTATAACTGAAAACACAAAACACAGAAGACTTCAGTAGTGTGAGGGGCCTACCTTTCTAGGTGGTTTTGAATGACAGCATCTTCTGCATTGATTTGGTTTTGCTGCAGCTCCACTTCAGTAGGCAGTGGGTTATGCTCTGATATTGCATGAACGTCTAAAGAAAAATGAAGCTACTCTGGTCACTGACACTACCCGTGGTTAGGTAGTAGGGTGCTGAATATTGTCCTTTCGTAAGCAGCACCCAACCAGGACTCTTGGAACCAAAGCATTCCTTTCCAAGCCTGCAGATGTTTTTGCTAAGCTCAGGACACTGTGCTTTCTACTTTAAACCATTTGTCTGCTTTTCACTGGAATGAAAATACTGCAGTAACTTCATCCAGGAATTGTTAATAGTGCTGGATTACTGGTAGGTGTCTTCCCTTTTGGTAAGAATGGGTGACTTCTTCAGCTTAGGTCTGCAGGGCCTTAGAGGGGACATAAGTTTTCTCACTGGGTTTCCCCCCCACCCCTTGCTTGATGAATGATTACTTCAAGGTGTAGAGTTTAGAGAAGAGGCATCACTCAGGAGTAGTGCAGTTTGTCAGTATAGCTTCCAGCCTCCCAGGTCAGGATGGCGGAGTGTGTAAATGCATCCATGAGACAATTAAAACAAATCCAAGTTTCCCCTGTTGAGTTCTAGCTGCATAGATCTTGCACGCTGCTGAATCCTATGCCATTCACTAAAGTTTTTAAGCATTTTCAGCTGAAATTTTAGAAATGCATAGTGTCCGTGGCAACAAGAAGATGCTGGTAAATATGAAATATTGCCTCACATTGTCTAACACATGTAACTTCAGGGAGGCATGTTACCAGTATTTTGGGAAGATATGGTATTCTATTGTATTTACTAGCACTACTTCACTGTGTCATTTATTGATTTAATATATCAGGACGAAATTGTCTCACTACAATTCTCAGCTGTATCATCATGTTTCACATAGGTTCACTATTATGTGTAAAAATCTGGTATGTCAGAAATTTCACTCTCTGATTATCAGCATTCAGTGAGAATTTTGGAATAGAGCTTTACCTATATTTACACAGCTGGAAGAATCACAGGTCCTGGGATGGCAAATAGATATATAAAATACGGCTCTGTCTTCGTTTTTTCAGCTTTTCATACTTCATTTGGGCAGCAGGGCAATGCTTTATGTGTGACTTACCATCTTATTACTTCCTCTTGACGTTGCTATAGTTGATACTTGGTGGATATCCACTCATTTTATCCACTTTAATAGCACTGCCACTCACGATTTAATAGTACCAGAACCAGCCGAGAAAGTGAGGGTATTATCAGTGGAACAGTGGGTTTAGTTTGGTAGAGAACCACAAAGCGTGAAGGACAGAGACATCAGAAGGTGGTATAATCCCTTTGATTTTCATATTTGAAAACTTTAAAACCATTTTAAGAGTAACTTTTGAAAAAGGTGGTATAACATAGGCAATTGTGGGTCAAAAAGTTGCCTACATTTGCACACCAGGAGGTCAATATGATAGGCCAGAAATTATTTTTTGGTAATTTTTATGATTCACAAAAATATCAGTTATTTACCTTTGGTCTTGGTTCTCAAATGCATTATGCCATTGGTTACTTGTTTGCAATATTTGATGTTCAAAGTAATGATAGCTCAGTTTGATGCTGTATAATGAATAACTATGAGCCCTGGAGAGAAAGCTATTAAAATTTTAGACTGACTTCACTCTGAGATCTAGGTCACATTCACATTTAGAAATATCTATTTTCTTATCATAATTTGTCATATGAATCTGTGGAAGTCTGTTGTTTTGAGTCAGTCTTCCACTCAGTTATTCTGGCAATGGTTTTCTTGTGTTGACTAAAACTTTAATAGAAAATTTGTAAAGGTTTTCACACCAATGCTAATGGACGAAATAAAGTGACAATCACTCTCAGCCTAAATTTAATTAAGATCTGACCACTGACTCTTTAGATGATTCCTAATTTTAGCAACATGAGAAAAACCATACAAACTATTATCCAAACTATCCATACTAAGAAGCAGAATACATGACACACACACATCTCCTTGGACATGACATGTTGAAGTTCTGTCGTTGCGCCATTTGTTCTAGTCAGTGGCTGACTAGAACAGTTTTCCTTTTTTTCATAGGGTTTCCATTTTATTCACGATTTTCTGGGGTTTGTTTTTGTTTTTGTTTTTGTTTTTTTCCTTTATGGCTTTCTGGGGTTTTTTTGAAAAGTGTTTGTGATTTACATTATAATTTTCAACCATTTTTTCTGAAGATTCCCCACCCACCCCCACAAAAGTGTAGAGGAATCAACAAAGATTGAAAGTTACAACTAATGGGTGTATCAGTTTTTGTTTCCATACCATAAGTATTAAATGGCTATGTTAACCCATTCATCACTGTTCACCTATAGAACATTTGTGGTTTGTATCAGTAGTGACTATTTGCACATATGCTGGCTTTTGCTGTGTATGGTGTTCTTGTCACAGTCATCCATGAGTGCGCCTAATATTCATTACAAGTTTGCGGTGCACTTGTTGACACCTCATACATTGTATGATTTAGCAAGAAGAAGGATTTTACTGTGACACACATATGCACAAACAATAATTACAAACAGGAATATTCAATGAGAAAGGTCACAGACTTGAAACTCTGCAGATATTTTATTTTGGCAGAAGATAGGTCTGTGTTGCTTTGTCTATGGGAAGTGACTACTAAGTCCCATGAAAATGTAGGAAGGTCAGCAAATTCAAATGAGAATTGCATAGTGTCCTGTGTCAGGCTCAATGGACTCTCAGCTTTCCCAGAAAGTGACTGATTCTGAAATAGTCTCTTATCTTACCATCCCTCTGCTGAGTCAGTCTCCAACCCAGAGAAGCTGCCTGGATCCGTGCCTCACCCAGAACTCTGCTGTCCTGTGCAACGCTGGTGTCAGTGAAGTAGGGTGCTCTGCAATGGTTTTTGTAGACCCATACTGACTCCTGAATAGCTCTTTTGCTTTTTGTAAGCACATCTGACTATATCTGGAGGTAGAGCCCTGAACTTTCTGTAGGGAGAATGAGGGAAGAAGTTTAATCACACTGACCAAAAGTAATTGCTGTGGCATGTTGTTTGAATATTTCTGCTCAGCACAGAGCCTCAAGGGAGACACAATGCCTCCTGGAGCTCACCATGTCCTTATGGGCATCCTTGTCATTGCTTCCTCTCAGGCTTCTGGAGGGCACAGGTGCTGGCAGGCAGTAGCACTTACACAGTGGTCAGCAATGGGTCTACAGTTCATGCTTCTGTGAAGGAACCTCTTTTGATCATCTCTCCGCCTTCCTGCTTTAAAAAAACAGTCATCACTTCCATCTCTGCAGAATATACAGAGTCAGCATTTGCCTCTGTTCTTCCTCAGTGCTGACGGGTTTAATACACATGTAAGCAAGATCCCTAGGACTGCTTGAGCATAAATGGCACAAGCTTTAGTTCTTCAGTACAGTACTTGCTGGAATAATGCTTCCTTGGTTGTGTAGGCAGCAGAGAGCTCTCAGTTTGTGATTTTACATATCTTTCATCTCAAGTCACATCTAAATGTAAAATCCAGTGCTTAGGGACATTATATGGATTTGTGACGTCTTCCGCTGGGCTGCAGATTAATGAAGCAATGACTGGATTATGCAGCCTCCCCTACACGTATTTCTTCACCTCTGGCAGATGTAGTATTGATAATATCCTTCATTTAATATGTCATTACCCTAAGCACAATTCAGTGGAGGTTTCCGATATATTCCTCTCTTTCACTTAGCTTTGCCTAATATCATCTTGGAGGGAATTTGGCAGACAGAAATTGCATTTAAGAAGGTAAGGAAAAAAAGGCATTAGTGTGGCAGGCAGGAGTACTATTCTGAACAAAGGGAAAGGCAAGTTACATGGTAGTTTGTTTGCTAAGGCATGCCATGGCCCACATATATGGCATATGTTGGTTAGCAAAGTAGCTTGGACTGTGTAGTTGAAGAGTATTGTCACATTGTGACACATGGCAATGAGGAGAATTGACCACAGTTTTCCAGGTCTTGGGGGTAAAACAAATGGAAGATGGACTGTCTGACTTAATGACAACATTCTCCAAAGCTGCTCCACTTTTTCAGCCAGCAATGGTGCTGAGGAGATATCTGTGGTAAAGACAGGGCAGTTTTGTGTGTAGCTTCTGACAATCACAGACAAAAAGAAAGCATGAAAACCCATGAGTAGTTCTCATTGTTTCTCATCAGAAGCCAGCATGCTTCCACCAACGCTAGTCTTATTCCTTACACTCAGAGGACAAACAGTGAGAATCGTATACCAGACTGAGGAATGAGACATTGAATAGACATAATGATGATGCCAAAATGTGTGTAATCCAAGTCTAGCTGAAGTCTCAGGCTTAACATAGACTTCACTGGAGAAAAAGCTTTCTATTAGCATTTTGACTATTGAACTTGGAAGACTGCCTATGCTGCCAAAATCCTGACAGAAATTAAAGGCGCTTTTTAAGTTTAGTGATCTGTCCATGTACAGAAGTTAGTAAAAAGCAAAGTATGCTGTATTTTAAAGCATTATTCATATTCATTACTAAAAAAACGTCAGTTTATAGAACTATAGTTCAAAATTTCTTGTTTGTACTTACTCAGGTTCATTGATACTGCTTTTTGATTTGAATTATCTAGAAATATATGCCATTTTGTTGCTATGAGCTAGGAATGTATGAACTTCAGTTTTTTATTTTATTTGCTGGTTTCCTTGTTTTTGTCACCTCTGAGTGATTCCTTGCCCCTTCCAAAAGCTGATTCATCGCAGCTGAGAAGGGAGCTGCTTTTCTGAGAGATTCCTGCTTTTCATTACATCAAGCGAAGATATTTGTTCATTTGTAACTGGGAATTACATATTTCCAAAAACAAAAAAAAAAGATAGGAAGACATAGCTTACTGTACAAGAAACCTTAAACAGAGGATGTTCTGTTTGTCACAGTAAGAGCTTACCTTTTCCTTGTGAATTTTTGGAATGGAGTTCTGGCAAAGTTTCACTATCTTGGTAGAATTGAAGGACAGGGAGAGGAATCAGCAAAACACTAGTTTTGTGCACTTCAATTTGAAATGCAAATGCTTGCCATTTACCCATTTTATTCTTCCTTTTCTTTCTTCCAGAAATCTTCTCTATGTTTACCCTCAGAGGCTGAATTTTGCTAACCGACCAGCTTCTTCAAGAAACATTACCATTAAGATCCAGTTTATGTGTGGTGAAAACCCGTCCTGTGCAATGCCGGTAATAAATGCTGAGATTTCTTAGCAGACTTTTGCTTAAGGGCGCTCCTAAGGAACCTCTGAAGAGATAACTCATTGTTTACTTCCCATCCCCACAGTTTCTAGTGGGTCCTTACAAAGCCTAACATCAGAGAGCTTGTGAAACTTGTCATCCTCATCAGAAAGCAAGGCTGTAGCCCTTACCCACAACAGGAAAGACTTGTCACTCGAGTGGAACAGAGGCATATTACTCCTTCTTATCTAAGCCTTCCTACCTTATTTTCAGAAGAGTGACATCGTATTAAATCGATGCTATGTTGGAAACTAATAGTAAAATTAACAGATCTTCAGAGACTTTTTAAGAATGATGTAGTCTGTCTTCCAGTGTAACTCCTCGATATGCACTGTGTGTACACAAATACTCAGGTGTAACTCTGGAGGGTAGAAGTTGGGATCTTCATTGCATGAACCTGCGTGGGTGCAGAGTCATGCAGTATAGGTGGTTTCCCATGTTTGAAACACACTGCGTATTAGGGCGTATGTGAGCACTACTAGCAGAGCAGGCAGCACTGTCTACATTCAGGTTGTTCAACATTTCTCATTATAAGATCCTCTCTTCAGCTTTACCATGTTCAGTCTGAAGTGTTCAAAACAAGGTGACTGCTTCAGCCTCAATTTTTGGGGAAATTTTCAGACAGTGTAATTGGCTATTTGAGAATGACATTGGGATAAAACCTTTTGTGATTTAATGTGTTAGAGGAGGAAAAAATGAGTGGAAATATTACTTTGAGGAACTTCAATCCAACAATATGTTGGAGCAAGGACTGACAATTGGCCAGCCTTTATCAGCTCCACAATGCACACTTCGCAGCCTTACTCCTCTGGAATTGAAATTAGAGCATCAGCACAGCGTTTTCCCAAGCCACGTTTCTTCCAGAGCTGGAGCCATGCAATGTGAACGTAACACCATCTTTTACACAATACTGCATTGTTGGTTTCCTTAAACTCTGCCCATATTACAGTTAGGTTTTGACAAATGCGTAGGACACAGCTCATCTGGCATCCCTCTCCACTGTGGGAGTGTCGTATTTTAACCCCGGTCAGCAACCAAGCCCTACACAGCTTCTCGCTCGCTTCCCCTCTGGTGGGACGGGGGAGAGATTCAGAAGAGTAGAAGTGAGAAAACTCATGGGTTGAGATATAGAGAGTTTAACAGGTAAAGCAAAAGCTGCGCGCGGAAGCAAAGCAAATCAAGGAATTCATTCACTGCTTCCCATGGGCAGGCAGGTGCTCAGCCATCTCCAGGAAAGCAGGGCTCCATCATGCGTAACGGTTCCTTGGGAAGACAAACGCCATCACTCTGAACGTGCCCCCCTTCCTTCTTCTTCCCCCAGCTCTATATGCTGAGCATGATGTCATATGGTATGGGGTGTCCCTTTTGTCAGTTGGGGTCAGCTGTCCCGGCTGTGTCCCCTCCCAGCTTCTTGTGCACCCAGCAGAGCACAGGGAGCTGAAGAAGTTGTTGACTAGTGTAAGCGCTACTTAGCAACAACTAAAACATCTCCACATTACCAACACAAATCCAAACCATAACCCCACACTAGCTACTGTGAAGAAAATTAACTCTATCCCAGCTGAAACCAGGACAGAGAGCTTCGTCTCAATACACATGGACTTGTGCTGTACAGATAGGCTTGTCTGAGCTCATCTCCCAGGGCTCCCTTTAAAGTTACTGGATTCCAGGACCTTACCATGAGGCTGTATCTGAAATGAGGGAAGCAAATCCAGCACCAAAAATGCCTGTTTTTCTTCATTGATTGTTAAGGAACTTTGGCCCTCTAAGGTAAGGTGAGATGGATCTCACCCTAAGTGAGCAGGCTGCAACTGAACAACAATATTCTAAAAACAATTTTAATTTATCTTTTTAGCATTTGGTTGAAGGCAATGTGAAAATTTGTAAAAGGCTTACCATAACTTTATTCCTGCAATTCCTAAATTTTAGTGCATGACTGGAGAATGTGATGTGAGGTAGTCAGTTGCTCTAAAATGACCTCAGCTCCGTTTTCCCGGTGTTTTACCCTGTGTGTGGGGAGCATGCTTCGTAATAAGGCGTTTGTGCCAACGTGCTAAGATAAAATTGAAGAGTCATTTTCAGCCTTCAGATACTGTCTTAAAATTTATACAAGATGATGACAATAAAATGCTTTAGAACTGACTCTGTTACTTTCATTTCTTCTTAATGTAGGTAATTTTTGGGAAATCTTCGGGTCCAGAATTTGTGCAAGAAATATACACAGCTATCACATATCATAATAAGTAAGCATTATTACTATTTGTATGATTTGAGAAGTATTAATCATGACCTCTTTACATAATTCTTAGCCTACATAGTTCATCAAGGAATGCTGGTACTAAGTCATTTTAAACATTTGCATTTTATGTGGATTTGTCGTATCTAATGTGGATTGCTACATGCATTTACGTAAGTGACCATTGCATAAGTGACCATTGCTTTTCTGGTTTGGAGCTTTTCAGAGGTCAATTGAGAATATTCCTAATCTGAAGATTAAGGAGCAGGAGCAGGAAGCAGCAGCACAACTTTGTGACAGTATTCACTTTGATGAATTTACAGATCCAAAAGAGCTGATGGGGCATCCTGATTCTCATGAATGTGGACTGGGATTTAGGATTTACACAATAAATATGCTGGAACCCAAAATTAGGATTGAATGTTTTTGAAAGTATAGAGATGGGTGAAAACTGAAACATTCCAGCTGATACTGTCTATGCTTTTCCTTATTCAAAGCTGTATATATATCATTCATAAATATAGCTGTATGTGTTTATACTTTGTTTAACTTGGCTCTGAGGCTGTTTTCAGGACTTATAAAGCTTTTATAACCATTGCATCTGAAAGTCTACTGGTAAATTTGCCTTCTGCTCAGTCTTATACTTATATTGGAAATGCGCTTGGCATTTTTTTAAACAGGTCCCCTGACTTCTATGAAGAAGTGAAAATTAAGCTGCCAGCAAAACTCACAGACAAACACCATCTATTGTTCACATTCTATCACATAAGCTGCCAGCCAAAGCAAGGAGCATCTGTGGAAACCCTCCTTGGATATTCAGTAAGTTCCATGTGACATATAAGTGTGTGTGTGTGTGTGAATGTGTATATATACGTGTCTACACACCGTGCAAACAGACTCTTTGCTTGTCCAGAATTTTATCATATATTCTCTTTCTGGTTATGGTAATACATCAAAACCGGTAGAAGGTCTTAATGTTAATTCACAGAAACCAGATACAACCTGTGCTGTGTTATATCCTTGCCCTATAATTTTACATTCTTACGTGTCTTTGAAGTTGATGAATCCACCTGACACAACTGAACTTAAGTATGCACCTAAACAGTTGCAACAGCAATGCTTTATAGCACATCACCTAATTCTGTTAGATTCTATTTATTGCAGAAAAAACCCTAAAACATATGCAATTACAATTATTTACTGTTATCTAACATGTTCATACATGAGGTAACAACTAATATCATATTTTCAATTAGGTTTTATATTACATATTGTTTATGTTCTGAAGTGTCTTTTACCGAGATAAAAATTAAAAACCAGAGACAATATTGAAGGTAAAATGTAATTCTCTTGCATTCATTATCTTCATGTTGAGACTAGCATGTTTCTGCTTAAGAAATACATATTGTAGTGTAGCCTCTTTGACCTTTTTCTTTATCAATCGATTTTTTTTTCTGGATATTTTAAAATAAAAGGAAAGCATGGATTATGCTAATGCTTCAGATTTCAAAACACCTTAGTGCTATGGTCAACAATTAAGCTGTGGGGCCAGACAAATGCTTTCCATGTGTTCCTGCTATGAAGCTGGTATTTGGTTTTGATCTCAGTACTGAGAATCCTTTCAAATGGGCTTTCTTTTATGGACAGATATAGTCCCACCAATGTCAATGGGATTTATAAGATATAAGTTACTTCGTAGTTCAGGAGCAAGACTTGACATAGGTGAGGACTTAATTTTCAAGGGTCTGTTCACCTAAATACAAAATGTTTCTGCCCTGTGACACTGGAATGCACAGGCTCTTTCAGACTTCAATAGGAGAAAAGTTAAGTGTGCCCAAATATCAATACAGAGTTATGATGAGTCGTTCTGGCCTTGATCCTCATGGTGACCATGACCAAGATGTTCAATTTATGCTTAGCAAAACTTGAACTCTGTTGATTAGCTCCAAAGACAAAGATCAGTCTGTTCAAGATATGTGATTTTTTAAATAAAAACATGAACTCTACTAAATCCTTCTGGTAGGATTTACTAGAAAAATATGTCACACATTAAAAGCTCTGTGTTTGTTTTCTTCCAAAAGGGTGGTTTGTAAAGCAGTCTTGTACGTTTTTCTACTGTAGCTATCAGTGAATTTAAAATGCAAAGAAATTGCTGTTGAATGAGTTAGAGCAGAGAAGCTTGGGTCAATATCTCATTTGTTGTTTTGTTGACTGTACATAACAAATTAGATAAATAGCCCTAATCATATATGGTCATTAATATTGCTGTGTTTTCTCCTCATTTGTTTCAGTGGCTGCCGATTCTATTAAATGATCGTCTTCAAACTGGACATTATTGTCTTCCTGTTGCGTTGGATAAGCTGCCTTTCCACTATTCAATTCACTCTCCTGAGGTAACAAAGAAAATTATGAAAAGATAATATTTTCCTAATGTAGAACAGTGTAAGTGTTTTAGAAACTAACATTGCTGTCTGCTTGTAGACAATGCTTTATTTTTTGCTTTAGAGGGGAAAGCTCTGGAGAAAAATGTTGTTATTATTGTCACTGGTGTTATTATTATTATTATTTTATATTGTTATCTTGTGTTTTTTAAAGTAAGTTATTCAAGCAAATCCTTGTAAATTGTCTAATCATGAATATATTTGTTTAGAGGGTGTCAAGTCAATAACTTGCTTTCTTCCATGTGATGACTTGCTCATTTTTTCGTGGCTGTGTGGGAGCGGGAGGAGGAATGGAATCAGGTGCTGTTATTGGAGCTGGAAACTGTGCCCTCTGAGTAAATATGGGAAGGAGGGAACTGTCCCGAAGGTTAAAACTACCACATTACCATGGAGTGCCTTTGGCAATGCTTTAACTGTGAACCTCTAACCTTAAAAGTATGGCAATAGAAGATGTATATTCGCACTGTCTGTGCTAGGCATCCAGTTGAGGTGCTCCAAATTTCCTTTTTCAATGCATCAACTTCTCTCCATCTCATCTGTGAGAACAAGATGCATAGCTCTGGTCCCCTGTATGGCACTGAATTTGGACATCTGAAATGAAATGAACAGTGCAAATACCCAGTAGACCCCCATGTAAACAGACTTTCTGTTTGATTGTTAAAAGAAAGATGATAATTCCCATATTTGTTTTCCATCACAGAAAGTTCCATCTCAGACACCACCTATTAAGTGGGTTGAAGGACACAAGGGTGTTTTCAATGTTGAAGTGCAAGCTGTTTCATCTGTTCACACTCAGGTAATACATCAGAAGCAACATAAAGCTGTAGTTATAATTTCAAAGAGAATTCAGATGTCCAGGCCAACTTAGAATCACAGAATCACAGGTTGGAAGGGACTTCAGGGATCATCTAGTCCAACCTTTCTAGGAAGAGCACAGGCTAGACAAGATGGCCCAGCACCTTGTCCAGACGACTCTTAAAGGTCTCCAATGTGGCCGAGTCAACCACTTTCCTGGGGAGATTATTCCAATGGTTGACTGTTCTCACTGTGAAGAATTTCCCTCTCGTGTCCAATTGGAATCTCCCTAAGAGCAACTTGTGTCCATTCCCCCTTGTCCTCTCCATGTGGCTCCTTGTAAAAAGGGAGTCTCCATCTTCTTTGTAGCTACCCCTTAAGTACTGGTACATGGTGATGAGATCCCCTCTAAGCCCCCTTTTCTCAAGGCTGAACAAACCCAGCTCTCCCAGCCTATCCTCATATGACAGGCTTCCCAGTACTTTGATCATCTTGGTGACCCTTCTCAGGACCCCTTCCAGCCTGTCCACATCCTTTTTGTATAGCAGGGACCAGAACTGCACCCAGTACTCCAGGTGTGGCCTGACAAGCGCTGAGTAGAGTGGGATGACGACTCCTTTATCTCTGCTGGTGATGTCCTTTTTGATGCAACCCAGCATCCTGTTGGCCGCCTTGGCCGCAGCAGCACACTGTTAGCTCATGCTGAGCTTTCTGTCCACCAGGACCCCCAGGTCCCTTCCCACAGAGCTGCTCCCCAGCCAGGTGCATCCCAGTCTGTGCTGCACTCCCGGATTATGTTTTCCCAGGTGCAAGACCTTACACTTGTCCTTGCTGAATTTCATAAGGTTCTTGCTGGCCCACTCTTCCAGCCTATCCAGATCTCCCTGCAGAGCAGCTCTCCCTTCTGGAGAAGGGAGAGCTTCCCCACTCAACTTGGTGTCATGTTAAGAGGAATGAGGAATGAAATGGAGATGTTTAAGCCCACACAGGTTTAAAAACAACTAACAGCTATGGAAAAAACCTGATATCCTCAGTGATTGAAACTCTTTGGTGAAATGAAATCTATTGGTACTAATGAACAAATGGGCACTCTTCAGGAGCAAGTCACGTCGAGCAATAGGGACCCTCGTGTCCTCTCATCTCAACAAATGTCTGCTTAGGCTGTGTTTGAAAGACACTGGCAGGGCACAGTGCCAGTTTCTGCAGTCTGCATCTTCTATTCTGCAAGGCTAGTTCAGACAGTGTGTCTACATCTGCAGAGACATAGCACCTCCCCAACTATAGCGACAGGTTATGCCATCAGAATGCTTTAGGCAGCTCAGACGTCAATCCCATACAGTGTGGGGACACAAGCTTAGTGCTAAAGGAGAACTCTGCAGTTCTGGTCATTTAAATGTGGTGGGAAACTGGAACTTTGCCCATCTTACTGGGATGCGGGTTTGAGGCCAAGCAGCTTTATTTTGTTACTGCTGCTTTACAGTGTCTCCTACCTGTCATCCCATTCTAGTTAACCCTGGTAGCTATGTCCTAACAACTGGAGGACCTGTGTCTGAAGCAGATCTATCACCCCTTTGCAGCATGCTTTTTAAATACAAGCAGGATATATTCATAAGGCACATAACCTGTATGTAGGTGGAACTTAGGTGTGCATGGCAGAGGGACTGTAGACCTATGATGTGACAGAGTTTTATCAGAGAGAGGGAACAGTTTTTTCATTAAATGAAGCAATCACTTTAGTGAGGGCTTTTCTGCTTTTAATCTGATCTAACCACAGTCTGAATTTCAGCCAGATTAAAACAAAAGGCTGAGACAGCTGCTTTTCAAATTGATCTCTAGGGCTAGTCACCAGGCCAAGCCAGAAGGGTGAAAATATTTTCTCTCATCCTGTCAGGTGGGACAATCAGGCTTTGCTTAGCTAGTAGCAGCCTGAACTATATCACTTTTGTTAACTGTGAGTGCACTATACTTGCAGGACAATCACCTGGAAAAATTCTTCACTCTGTGCCATTCTCTGGAAAGTCAAGTGACGTTCCCCATTCGACTGATGGACCAGAAGATTACAGAGGCTACACTGGAACATGAATTGAAACTCAGCATTATCTGTTTGAATTCTTCACGCCTTGAACCACTTGTCTTGTTTTTACATTTGGTACTAGATAAACTTTTCCAGCTGGCTGTACAGCCCATGGTCATAGCTGGCCAGACAGGTATTACTGGTGCACGGCTTTGGAGTGGTAGTGCAAGCAACCTAGACATGTGGGGGAAATGATTGCTAAATATCTAGGCTCAGATTTAGTATTTGGGGTAGTCAACTTCAGAAAGAGTTGTGCTTCTCAAGACACAGTTTCGCTGTGTAATTTAATCAGGTTTAACTGAGTTCCTGCCTTCTCTCCTTTCCCCCCTATATATAAGACTCTTAGACTCTGTTTAGGAGGTATGTTACATTGTAGTAGTTTACTTATCTGGCAGTGAAGGTCAGAAAGTGAGTTGTGGTTTAACTTCCTTTGGAATTCAGTTGTTCTGCAATGAAAACACCAGCAAAATCACTTACTCTAGTGCTGGCATCCTTGCTGACTGCACCATTATCCTCTGCCCAAATATCTTTAGAGAGAATTGGGTGAGCACAAAACCAGAGAGGGTGTAGTAATGTACACAGGTTTTTCTGTTACTGATGCTGCCGGTTGCCCATTAACATATGTAACTCTGGAGGGAAGGCATACTTGGAGACTGTGGTGTAGTTTATTTCCTATCTCATTTTGGTAATCAACACTTGTCATCCACTCTAACATTTGTGGGAAATCTTGGTGGCTTGTATTTGTCTGTCAGCTGGACAATAATGAGTCTTAATGTTCTTCAAATAGATATTTTATAGGAAATGCATGAAGGCTGCTAGAAACAGTAATTAACAGTTATGGTTTGCTTCTGTGTAGCACAATGTGATGGAGTAGCAGTGATTGGGTTGAAAGTTAGTGGGACTACCGAGGAGTGGTATTTGGCCTATGTAGACCTTGGGTCTGGTCAGGTATCGCAGTTGCTGTCTAGAGCTCTGAATTTGTTAAGGACTGAATTAAAGTATGTAGGATTAGTTGTTGTTAGTACAAAGAGTGCCCTCACCTAATTATATTATATCCTTCAGTGCTGAGACTAATTCTTGCCTTTGTTTCACAGCCAACTTCTCACAGTTTGCCTTTGAATCTGTGGTTGCAATAGTAAACAGTCTCCACAACAGCAAAGACCTGAGCAAAGACCAGCATGGAAGGAACTGCCTCCTGGCATCCTACGTCTACTATGTATTTCGTCTGCCAGAGCCTCAAAAAGAAGTAGTCAAACCAGGTAATACTGGTGCAAGGGTTGCAGAAGTATTCTTTTTTCTTGATACATGCTATTCAGCATGGTACGTCTTAGGGGAGGACTTGTGGAATAGCAAATGCAACTTCTCAGACCCAGACTGCCTATCGTTAAAGCACAGCACTGCTCAGATATATAATTTTTCTCAGAGGAAGGTCAATGATCTCAGGGCTGCAAAGAGTAACGTGAACTTGCCCCTCATTATCTCTCAGTCTTTCATTTAAGAGGCAGGGTTGAGGTGAGAGGACTCCACAGCTATATGCAATGCTGTAGCTTCCTGAAGGAGAAAGTGAGCATCATCTCCTAAACTGAGGCTTTCTTTAGAGGAATTTCCTCCAGAAATAAAAATGGCCTTAAGAGGCCAATTTCTTACTGGCCTGTACATCAGTAAACTACTTTCCATGCAAACTTTCTGCCAAGAGGCATAGGGCTAAGCTCTGCCAATTTCTCTAACACATTAGGGATGTCATCAGAAGATAAAATCCTGTATGTTGGCCAGCAGGTTGAGGGAGGTGAACCTTCTCCTCTACTCAGCACTGGTGAGGCCACACCTGGAGTACTGTGTCCAGTTCTGGGCTCTTCAGTACAAGACATGGGTATAGTGGAGAGAGGCCAGCCAAGGGCGATGGAGGTAATGAAGGGACTGGAACACCTCTCCAGAGGAAAGGCTGAGTGAGCTGAGACTGTTCAGCCTGGAGGAGAGAAGGTTCAGGGAGCATCTTCAATGTATACAAAGACCTGAAGGGAAGGTACAAAGAAGGCAGAGCCAGGCTGTTTCTAGTGGTGCCCAGTGACCAGAGGCAATGGGCACAAACTGAAACACAGGAGATTCCCTCTGAATATCAGGGAAGACTTATTTACTGTGTGGGTGACCAAGCACTGGCACAGGTTGCCCGGAGAGGTGCTGGAGTCTCTTACCTTGGAGATATTAGAAAGGCCTCTGGAATGTTCCTGGGCAACTGGCTCAGGGTGGCCCTGCATGACCAGAGGGCTTGGACCAGATAACCTCCAGAGGTCCCTTCCAACCTCAACCGTTCTGTTATTCTGCTGCAGTCCATTGTCTTAAAGCCTGTAAGATTCGTTTGATCAATTGATATATATTAACTGACTTACCACCAAACAGCTGTTCTATAGGAGCTAAAGATACATAGGCCCTTTTTTCATTCAAATATTCATTTAAATCTTCTTGAGGGACATTTAGGCTGATGTTAGGAGCTTGCCTACAACTTGGAAATTCTTTATCCTGGAAAAATAAGGTCCATGGGGAAACTGAAAACTAGATAATCATTTAGTGAAATTCCTGCTGGCAGTCCTCCCTGCTTCCTTGGATACTTTGAATGTGGTGTTAGATGCTATGTGTTCAAGGTCGTATTTTGTGCTTAGGCCTATGAATCTTGTCTTAAGCTACAGCAAATTAAAAAGAGCTGATCGGAAGAAGAAAGAGCTATTGTAATAGTGCTGCTGCTCAGGTAGCCCTGTTAATCTTTTGTTACTGTTTGTGCAATCACCCTCTGAGCTGTTGACTCGGAAAACATCTGCACCTTATCATTCAATGCCTATGTAATTTGTTACTGAAGCAGTGGATGGTGAGATTTTCAGCAGCTCAGCTTTATGCTTTTCAGAATCCTGATGCTATAACAGCACTGAGCAAAGCTGGCTTGAATCTTGTGTTTGTCTCATATATATGTCCTTTAGTCTTAGTTCAAACATGTCCCTATGGGCAGGTGCAGGCAGCAGCGCCACTTTGACAGAGTCTCGTTATTACACATTTGGACGCACTTCTGCAGTGTCTGTTGGGAGTAAACTCCTGCAGAGCCGAGTGATAAGCTGCAGCAATCCTGACATCGCTGTTGCACAAACTGCTACTGATGAGGAGGTCAAAAACATCATGTCATCCAAGGTAAGAGAAGAAAGTCAAATATCTGGAGAATTGTATGGCCCTAATAATCAAGGTTTGTTCTCTGAGGGATGGATTTGCTTCTTGTAAATACACTGTATGTATCACCACAAGCTTTTGCTCTTTATCTGATTTGGCACAAGCACATGTTAAATCCCATTGTTAAATTCTGATGCCTCTCATCAGTGAAGAGAGCAAGGGGTAGGAACTGTGTCTCTTGTCTGAGGCTTAGACACTCCATGGAGGGATTAGCTTTTTTGACACGGCACACTCCCCTGTTCTTCCTGACATTTAGGTTCTGTTTACATCCGGTGACATGGGCTGGTCCAGGATGCACAGAGTTATTGTGAGAAAAGACTACTATTGATTCACTTTCTGAAAGGGATGAAAGATTCCTCAGAATGGAAATAGTTTTCCTAAAATACACTGATAATTTATTCTTGCTCATTTTAACTTTTTTGTTATTTTCTTTTTTTTTTTATATCACAGAGCCTGTTCAGTGCTAAATAGTTTCCTGTTAAAAAAAGTAGGCAATTGGTATCACAGCAGTCCCATGATTCTATATCAGCCATAGTACAGGTGCCTTGTGCATATTTTGTAACTGGGTCTTTCCAAATACTTCATTCAACCACAGAACGAACGACAGACTTCCTCTGTCTTTCTCATCCACAGCTACATATGGCACCAACAGCTTGCAGGCTAGAAAGGACAATGACAGTCGGGAAGCAGGATTTTGCTTCCCTGCTTGACCCCTGGTACTTGCTGGTCTACATCATCCCAGGCTCATCTCAGAGCTTTATGAGGACGGCTGTGCTCAGCTCTCTGGGGAACCCAAAATCTGGAGTTCCTCATTCGGCAGGAGCTGGGAAGCTGTGCCTCTGACAAAAGCAGGATTTTTCCCCTGTGCAAGGAGCCCGCTCCTAGCTGCAGCCCTGGCAATGCTCCACAGCAGCCTGTCTGCTGAGCTCTGAACCGTATCCCCCCCCTTCCTTTTCTTTGAGTGTTACGTACGTAAAATACAGCTTCTCAACCAGGTTATTTTCAGAAACATTTTGAAGTCTTTTCTCCATCGATTGATCACATGCCTCTCCTGTTAAAGCGAATGGGTTCTTGTCTTCAGCAAATTAAACCAGAACTAGCAAGATGCACAGGCTTTGCCCATCTATTTGATTTGTTTATATGGGCATATGCATTCATCCATAGCAATTTTTAATAATGCAGATTTGAACTTAATCGCTTTATGATTTTACTCTAATGTACTGTGTCCTTAAAAAAAAAAAAAAAAACCCCAAACCAGAGCTCAAGTCTTTTTTTTTTTCTTAAATTAATACAAAATGAAAACGTTTGATATTACAGCTTCATCACACCGATAAATGTAGCAATTTACAACTGGCTACCGCCTTTTCACTGCCTTTTAAACCGGCGTTACTTTTAATGGAAGGAAGCTCCCGGCTGCTCGCTGATTTCGGGAGCGGAGCCGCCGGCTAACCCAGCGGGCAGCGCACCCCGCAGCGGCGCCCTGCGGCGCTCCCGCCCGGCAGCTGCAGTGCTGACGTGCGGCGCGCGGCGGCAGTGTTGGCGCTCGCGCTCTCCGGCGGCGGCGGCGGCGTCCGGGCGGCCGTTGGCCTCTGGGAAGGGCCTGGGGGGCAGGGAGGGGGGGAGCTGTTCAGGTGAACACCTGTACATACCTTCCAAAAAACCCCACGGCTGCTGATTTCTTCTCAGTAAATTATCTTAGGTATTAACTTACTATTACGTTTTCCTTTCGGCTGTCGCCTCCAGCCTACAGATCACAGCTCCAGTCGGATGTCTTTCTACGTGGAAGGAACAAATGACATGCCAAGCACTTGCGCAAGCCCAAGACCATCCAATAAAAAGGTAGCCTACCACTAAGCGCGGAGGCGTACGTTAACAGAGCCGGGAGCCTGCTGAGGCAGTGCTGGTAATTAGCACTTCTAAATGAAGAGAGGAGGGAGAGAGAGAGCAAAATAACAACCCGTTTTATCAAACAAGGAGTCTGTGATGGAATATTGAATCGTTGGGTAAAAATTACCCAAACTTTTCTGCCTCTGCTCCAGAGTCTTTAGATTCTTTTTCCAGGCAAGTAGCAGCCTGCCTGGACCCTCCCGTTGCTCTCTTTCTCAAGGTGTTAGGGCCTCTGTCTTTTTCCACTGCTTTTTACCCTTGGATACCTGCCTTTACATGTTACAGTAAACTACATTCAGAAATGTTTGCCATCTCTTTCTTCTGTAAGAAATGTTTCTTTTCCCATTTTTGTAGCTTTTAGAATGACAAAATTCCTTGCTTTCTTGAGTGTGTATTCCCAGGTATCTTTTTAACAACATAGAAGATACCATACCACATAGATAATTTTTCCAGACCTGTATTTTGTATTGGTGTTGATCAACAGCAGTGGCTTTGGATGAGGAAGCAGGGGAAAAACCCTGTAATGAGCAGTTCGGAATCTGAGTTACAGTTAGGAAACTCCCCTTTCTTACTCCTGTTTATTGGTTTGATTTCTCCCAAAAAGCATAGAGGTTTATATGCAATGTGAATATTGGATGGATTAATATGTCCTATTCAATATAAATATGCTTAGGAATTTCATTAACTTTATCATTTGTGTCAGCAATGGAAAACAGTTATAGCAATAAATTAGTTGTCTGGATTTGAGTTTCTTAAAAGTTTAAGTCAGTGGGATTGGGTATCTTATGGTCAGATCTCACTCCGAAGAGTATTGCCTCCAACTACAAACCTCTGTGCAAACTCTGCTGTGGCTATTGCTGTGTCCTTCTCTCTCACCACAGAAACAATCTTACTTCTACTAAGTAAATGGAAGTGCTCAGGGGGGAGCACCTGACTGCTCCCTGTCATGCACATAGCCAGTGGCCTGAGGGTAGACCAAAGACATTTCCCGGTTTAGTTATCCAGGGTTCTGGATCCACAGAAAGAATGGATCCCAAAGTCTTTTTGCCACCAATATTCCTTAGATGTCATTTTGGTCTAATCTGCCTTCTTATCCTACAAGGATGTCCACACATCCCCGTCCAGCTGCTGACTTTCCAGTAAGGGGCAGTTTCCAATAGGAAAGAGGGGGGGATGTTGAAACAGGAAGAGGATTTGATTAAAAAGCCATTTCACAACACTCTGTGTTTATTATCTAGCATTTCCACGAGGAGCTGGCACTGCAGATGGTGGTCAGCACGGGTATGGTGAGAGAATCTGTCTTCAAGTACGCCTGGTTCTTCTTTGAGCTCCTGGTAAGATTTAAAAGTGGTATTTTATAGTAAGTTAATGGCGAAATGTAGCAGGTACTCCAGGAACAGATTTAGCTGGGTGGTAATCTCTTCAGTTATTTAGCTCCAGCGTGAAAAAGAGGCGTCCCAGCTAATGGAATTACAACTAAAGAATTCTCCATATTCACCCGATTCTCCACTGATAGCCTGTGATGGCAAAGTCCTGCATGAACGACATGCGCAGTGGTCCACAGCTTGCAGAAGGCTGAAAGACATCAAGTTGAGCCCTTCCTTTCCTGTGAATACCTGTTCCTGCCTTTTCCACTTTGTTAACAACATGAGAGCAGTGACAAGGCTCCCCAAACTCAACAGTTTCACAGAGCCCTGAGGTGATGGATGGCTGTGGAAAAAACATACTGATTTCCACTGGCAGCATATAAGCTGCCCAACAGCAGGTCAAGAAATAAGAATTAATTTGGAAAGGGTCAATCCCTGCCTGTCATCTTGATGGGCAAAAGTTGCAAACAGCAGCATTTCAGAGCTGTAGGTGCAAGAGACTGGGGAGGGTGATTCTGACTTCATGTGCTGAGAGTAGCCAACTGCGTGAACATGAACAGGAATCAGCATTTGTCTGTGTTTGAGTCTTAGGATCTGTATTGTCATTGCCAGTACATGTAGGGTTTGTCACAGCAGCACAGAGAAGATGAGAGTGATTACATCTGGGGAAAAACAAGTAGGGAATCTTACTCCTATAGACAAACTTAAAGCAGTATTTTTACCTCCAGTTGGGGCATTTTTAAAATATTTTTTTAATTGCTTTGCAGGTAAAGAGTATGGCTCAGTATGTTCACAACATAGAGAAGCAAGACAACCCACGCAGAAGCCGGTTCTCTGATC
This sequence comes from Phalacrocorax carbo, assembly GCF_963921805.1. Lineage (NCBI taxonomy): Eukaryota > Metazoa > Chordata > Aves > Suliformes > Phalacrocoracidae > Phalacrocorax > Phalacrocorax carbo. Next base: position 30,647,573 of record NC_087548.1, read on the forward strand.
GCTTCAAAGATGATATTACCACTATAGTTAATGTGGTTACTTCAGAGATTGCTGCACTTTTAGTCAAACCACAGAAGGTAAATGCACAAAATAAGTACTGTGGATCCTTGCTACTCACCCTGTGTTACACTGAGCTGTATTTAATCCCATTTCACCTTCAGCAGCGTCACCAGAATTAGGCCAAAACTGAGGCCGTATTCTCACATGGACCTTAAGCAAAAGTTGTGGCTGTGCAAGGGCTAAACTTGTGCTCCCCTGGCACACAATTTGTTTTCATTCAGCTCAGCTCCTCAGCCTGCTTCTCGGTGTGGTTGCAGGGTGCAGGGAGGGAATCACATTTCCCATCAACAGGAAAGGTTGGACACCCATTTTCAGTAGCACTGCTGCTTTATGCCAGGTTAGCCAGGGCATCAAACTACAGCCCAAGCATGGCTTATTCCTTTCATCCCCCTTTCCTGTTACGCTCATTTCTACCACATAGTGTTTTATCCCACATTTGACTTTTCTCACAGCAGTGGGCTATGCAATATGAGGGCAGTATTCCTCCTTAGGGTTGCAAAATCTAGCCACGGGTGATCTAACCCAGACCTCTTTGAAGAGGCACTGGCCACATGAGAATTAAAGACAAGAAGTAAGTCTTAAATCCCATTAAATTCTTTCTGCCGATACATTTTAACAAGTTGCACTAGTATAACAGTTTATAAAGTTGAAAGGATCACAAAATGGCCTTTATACTTTAAAATTAATACTGCCAGCTTACATCACTGGCGTCACTCTGCACTGGCCAATATACAAAGTTAAGGCCACAGATAGGCACTGTGTGACTGTTGTTTGTTCAGTTGCTGCAACCAACTTCTTTTCATGCCCCAGAGCTGCCAAATGCACTGTGCTAGCCCAGCAGTGTGCTCTGCCACAGGGCAGACCAGGCTGGAGAGCTGGCCTGCTGGGTCACTTTTCAACCAGCTCAGCTTCCTGATCCACTTCTCTCTGTGTGCCCTGCTGTTCTGCTGAGGACCAGAAAATGGGAAAGGGCCAAGACTAGACAACTGAGTGCAGCGAATGGCAGAAGTGATTGTCACTGTCCACAAAGAAGTTGTTCCTGAAGCTTTACCCTTTGCTCAGTCCTTTGGTGTGCTTCTGTGGTAGCCACGTGCAGATAAATCATTGCCACAGAAATGTTTACTTAAGGCGTTAGTGACCTTTTTTCTAAAATACGTTGGGTAGTAAAATTTTGTTACATTAAAAATGTTTTAACGGAACTGCAGGTTTTGCCAAAAGATTAGTGTTTTATGGCTTCCTCACAAGCAATACAGAGGTTTTATGAACTGTTAATTCAATTCCATTTTGATAGAGTGAGTGTATAGAACCTGATTACGTGTGAAAATCCCGCTGCAGTGTTTGCAGAATTACGGCCATTGGTTAGTTGTACATAGCGGTAGCAGTCAATGTGTGTCAGGTTTTTAAATCCAAGCAATAATAATCTATGTTTCAATACATGGTTGAGCATGTCAGATTGCTGTGGGATTCTACAGTGATATGTCTGGTATATTTTAGCCTACTCAGTAAGGTAGGAGAAAACGAATATTTTCTTCACAGTAGAAAAATACTTTGCTGTGTAAATTCCAGATGGTAGGGAATATATATATGTGTATATTCTTGAACAGCTACAAAAAGGCTGAAAAATGAAAAATTAAATCGTAACCACCCTGAGGTGCTGCACACAGGTTCTCACTAGTCAGAGACACGAGTAGGGGCAATGTTTTCCTCAGTCATCTCCTTTGTCAGTCTTGAGCGAACCCACCTGAGGGCTCTGAGCATTAAGTGTGCAGATCCCTCAGGCACCTCCACAAATTCCTCTTGGTGAACTACGCATGCTACTGAGATTTTATGGTTTAAATTGGTATGTTTGAAGTAACTGTAACCTTATTTTAGAGGGCATGTGAAGTTCTTTGCAATTTTTACTTGCGGCTGTGTATCTCTGGTAATCAGGCCAATTCTAAGCATGCAAGAGCTTAGCTGCTGAATGGTAGAACACACAGATTTATCTTACCAGTATTTTTAACTATCAGTTTTATCTTAAAATTTCTAAACAAAATACTTGGCATTCCATCAGCAGAGCCAGTGCAGATTTTTATTAATATTTTTAAACAATATTTTATGTTTTAAGTAACTAAACCAACATTCTCTAATGTTAAAGGTTCAATAAAAAAAAAAAAAAGGCATATACAGGATTGCAGCCCATAGGGAATTCAGGACAGGTCTCAAATTCCATTTCATTGTTGTCAGCCCGAAGGTTTGCATAGATAATCTTGTTCATTCATCCAGTGATATTCCTCTGTGAAAGCTACAACAGCTGAAATAATTTACAGTAGTGATCCTCTGTAATTTTAACAAGATTGTGTTAACTGGAGAACTGAAACAATCTTATCCAGTATGTTCCATGAGATGGTTCTGGGAGCTGTCTCCTACACTATCTTTTAATGATTCTAAAAAGTCTTCCACTTTTATACAAGTTTTATACATCATAACTGGAATTGTTTTTTTTTTTTAAAGGAAAGTGAGCAAGCAGAAAAAATTAATATCAGCCTGGCGTTTTTCTTGTATGACCTTCTTTCTTTAATGGACCGAGGATTTGTGTTTAATCTCATCAAACATTACTGTAATCAGGTAGGCACCATGCATGATTGGGATTGCATTTGGCTTATGGCCAGTCTGGTGTTTAATTCATTTATTCATCAAGATCCTTTGAGTTCTGTTTAAGTGCCAGGTAAATTTCCTACTTCCTATTGCATATGCAGATACTTTAAACCTCTTTGATTTGTGATCTGCAGAAAAAAATTGAATGGAGTTTAAGACTCTCTTAGAAATGTTATACCTTGCACTGCTACAGAGCAACGATGGAGCCACTTTTCTTCCCTTACCTTTTTATATCCTGTAGCAGCAGCATCTGTACACCACCCAGAGCAGCTTTTCATCTCTGACTCTTCCACTGCACTGCTGTGATGGACAGTATTTAGATATGGAGGGTTCAATCAAAACGATCCATCTCTGTCTTCTTGCTTTATAAGCCTCCCAGAATTAAAAATATATGATGATGCAGGATGTTGTTATGAAATTTTTTGTTGTATTTGAAAGGGAAAGTTTTCCTTCTATTTTGTGACCTGATATACCTTCTGTAGTTTTTTCTGCTGAAGGAGGCCTGTCTTTCAGCTGATGGTAGGTAGGAGAATGCAAGGTGGCTACCATCCCTATTTCCTATAGGTGTGCAATACTCCACGGATGTCATTGATATGAAGGGAAATGACGGCTAATGCTCTATGTTGCCTAGTGGGACTTTTTGTGAGTTTGCCACAGACTCAGTAGCATTTTGTTTATATTTAATCTTTGTGTTATGCAAAAGGAAAATTATATTGTATGTTCATATTGTATGTTCTTCTTTTGCGAGGAAACAAAAAAAATCAAAATTGATTGTCCCTTGGGAAGCTGGTAAGTCAGCCGGGGAGTGGGGAGAGAGACACCTACACCGCCAAAGAAAGCGCAGCTAATGCATGGAAACTAATTGGGTGCAGGGAACTAGTGAACATTTTCATGCATGCTGGGCTATTTGTCTATTTCTGTTTCAGGAAGCAGGATATTCCACTGCATGGTAATTTAAACAGTGCATACCCATCACAGGACAGATTCTTGTTTTGCTTTTTTAGCTCTCAAATAAGCTGAATTCACTCTCCACCCTGATTTCCATGAGACTGGAGTTCCTGAGAATTCTCTGCAGCCATGAGCATTACCTCAATCTGAACCTTTTCTTCATGACCTCTGCATCTGCTCCAGCATCCCCCTCCCCCTCCTTATCCTCCCAGGTAGGCATCCATTAGATGATATTGCATGAACGTCACAAGAAGCACACATATATAGAAAGACTTATGTTGCTCTGTATTCAGATACTTAGGTTAGAATTAGCCACTGTTGGATCAGGAAGAACAACTTCCCTCTTGAAAGAAAAGGGGCAGAAGAATAAAGTCTAGGGAGTACTACCACAAAACTGCATCTACACAAGTTAAAACTTAACATGACAAAGATACATGTCTAGAAACGTGCAAACATAAAATTACTGTTAAGGTGAACATACAAGGTCTAAAAGAAACATGGCTTGGAAGGCTAATGTACAGGCACACCTATATCTCATACATACACAACCACAAATATGTATTTCAATATCTGTTTTGGAGAATTATGGCACACAGACTTTCTGTGTCCTTGCCTTCTAGCTGAATTTCTTGTTCTCCAAGTGGATATAGATGCTACCGCTGTGTAAGTTAGTGACTAAAACACTGCAATTTTCAATATCCTGGAATCATGGATTTCTGTTGAGCCTTAGTGTTTTTCAAAGCAGGATTATCATGCATTCCTTTTCAAATAGCAGCATTCTTTGTTCTGCATTCCCCCGCCCCGCCCAATGGTACAGATGATGCTAAGACTTTGCCAATGATTTCTCTGTGTTTTATGGACAGTTTTTTCCCTCTTATTTGAACTTAATGAGTTTTCTATGTGGAAACACTCAGGTGTCCTGACTAGATCTCTCCACACAATACTTGCGAATGCCCCTCCTCATCACTTCTCATTTCTCCCAGAATGTCATTCCCAGTACATGCACATTTTTCCAGACTTGACTTGATACTGACACAGCTCTTGACTTCCTGAATGTCAGGACTTCCCATTCATCATCCTATGCATGGAGTTCACAAACACATTCAATAAAGAAATTATTGTCTGGCACACCACACACTGCTTTGCCAGACAAAATGCCTCTACATTCTACTTAGATGGTATCCTGCTTTTACCATGGGGCAGACCCCCTAACAAAGGGTGCTAGCCTGCCTGTTTTCCACCTCAGTGGTTTGCAGAGGTCAGGACTGGGATGAAGCATATCAGTGCAATGCCCTAAAATTGCCACAGCTCTTAGATGCAGAGGAATGAAACTGAAGCTAAGAATGGTGGAGGGTACAAAAACACTCTGAGTAGCAGAGCAATTCAAATTCAGAGTTTCTTTTTCAAGTGTCATTGCCAAAGAATTGGTTGGATGCTAAGATGTGCTACATCTCACACCTTACACATTCTGACAGGTCAATAATAGTAAATAATATTTAATTTAAGTTTTTCCTGGTGTTGAAAGCAAAGCAGGACGGTTTTAAAGTCAGGATTTCCCAACGGTTTTGCTTAACGCTAATCCTGGATGGCAAAGAGCTAGAAGTGGGACTCTTCTGCTTATGGGGAAAAAAAGAAGTCAGCATAGCTCTTGCAACTAGTTCTAGCAAGTCAGAGTTGGGCAGGCAAGTTTAATTGTTCTTTCCTTCAAGCAATATCATCAACTCTTTTTCTCCTTTAGGAGTAACCTATGAAGTGCAACCTGCACAAATCAATAAGGCTTTTGTGGCCCTTGGATGATTTAATACATTCACTGACCACCCTTGCAATAATTTTGATCTGTCTGCAGGAGTGCTGCCCAGCTAGAGTTAGATTTTCAGTAAGAAATGTGGCCTTGTGAATAAATCTTTTGGAATTCCTGGAAAGGAGCCAAGTTCACTTAACTGGGTGCTCTACGCTTTGATGTTATTCCACACAAAGCTAGTACAACCAATGCCTGTCTGCTTGAGGTGAAATGGGACTGGGCTTAAGTACATAGATCCAAAATTCAGAGCTGCTCAGAGACGTGAGTTTCATTTGACCCGATATGCTGGAAGACAGCTGCCAGTGTGGTATACTGCTACTTCATGTGTTTGTTTTCTGGGTCTATTCCCAGGCAACTGACAGAAATATTGGGAGAGAATATTGAAGAATATAAATTAAAAGGAAAATTTGGACTCATAAAGCCCAGTAGATGCACTGGAGAGTAGAGTCTAAGACTTATACTCACCCAATCAGGGGACAAAAACATTCCAGGTGACCTGGGGCACAGACCTATGATTGGAGAAGCTAAGAAGTTCACAACACATATATAGCAGCAACTTTCCATTCCTGGGCTGGCTGTATATCAGTCATAGCCATAAGTTACAACAGTTGAAAAGCTGCTTTAAATTATGCTAGCTGCCAGCAAGCTCAGCCAAGGATTTCCAGGGTGAAAGGAAACACTGTTCACATGTCTTTCCTGACCTTACTTCCCTGCTAGACATGATGGGTGCTGAAGAAGGCACAGTGCAGAGCTTCTGACACCAAAGTCCTTCTTAACATAGGGGCAGCCTCATGCTGTACAATGCCTGATGGCTGCTGTGCAACAATAAGATTGTAAATATGGAGAAAATTATGGCTTTGTGTCCTGTCCAAACTAATGTATATGGGATAGGACATTTATGTCTCAAAAAAGGTCAATGAGTTCCTCACACAGAATGGAAAGGGTGAGATTGCATCCTAGCAAGAAACCAATTTGAAACTAGATGCTTTTTATTTCACACTCAGATGTTTTCCTCCAAAATATCCAACCTTCTTTCAAAGTCTGTGCTTTTCCTCTGGTAGAAGTTTTATGTTAACTACATAGACTATGACTACAACCTATATAAGAAGTTTTGAGTGCAGTAATCATTATTTAACACTTCTGATATACTTCTGCAGAACTCCAGCTCCTGCTCTAGTTTCCAGGACCAGAAAATTGCTGGTATGTTTGACCTCTCAGCCGAATACCGCCAGCAACACTTTCTGACTGGCTTACTTTTCATTGAATTGGCAGCAGCACTGGACGCAGACAGCGAGGGGTACGTATCCCAGTTTGCACATTTTAGATTGGGGTCAAGTCACACTATTACTCTTGGCAAGGTCATGGTTTGATTCCAGGGCAGTCCTGTTTCCCCAACTCTTTTCAGTGAGTCACTCTGTAAAGTAGTGATAGCCCGGTCACTGTTTTATCTGTAGTATGTTGGTCCCAGTGAATAAAAGTATACTATTTTTTGCAGTAATGCTGGGTAAATACGTGAACTGAGAACAAAACTTAAAATTTCAGTTGCTTTTCTCTCTAAAACACCTCTTCCTTTGTCTGAGCTTAAGGGTTTAGCTAAACTTTGGCCAGGGTCTGATGCTCTTCTTTAAGCACCTCTCTTCACCATATTGAATTTTTATGGGAAATTTGAAACACTTGGGTGCTCTTGCATCATGGTGAAATGGCTTGGAAATGTAAGATAGCTATCTTTTGCCGGGAACATGAGTGTCTGATCAGAATGGAAGAGATTATCTATGAACACGGGGTATTAACTTGTTTCACCTCCTCTCTGTTTCTTAAATCTGATTTATAAATAATTTGTATGTGACCCATTAAGGGAGCTCATGGATGGTTTTTGTGTTAACAGGATTAGCAAGGTGCAAAGAAAAGCTGTCAGTGCTATCCTTAGCCTGCTGAGTTCCCATGACCTAGACCCACGTTGCTCAAAAAAAGAGGTGAAGATTAAAATTGCGGCTCTCTACCTCCCTTTGGTTGGTATCATTTTGGATTCACTGCCACAACTCCATGATTTTACAAGTAAGACCTTTTTCCTTTTGTATTTTTCAGCTTCTTAGAGTGACTTGTCTAAGCAATCTAGCAAATGTAAAAGAGATCACACTAAGTCAAGAAATTCGCCACAGTCTAGTAAGGTTGAATATTTTTTTACTTAGAAGTAAACTGGATTTTTAAAGACAGGAGAAACTTCAGTGTTGTCCCTTCATGAGAAAACGATAGACCAGAGATGTATCTGTAAGTAGTGTAAGTGTAAATATTTTGATCCTGCAAATAAAACCTGCAAGATCTGTGAGAAATATTGAGATATAGATAGGCTTAACAGACAGTAGGAAAGAAAACAAGAGTGATACTGACATCATGCTACATCACAATTAAAGAAACTGAATTGTATTCCTTCTATCTTTTTCTATTGCTCTTTAGTGATATTAGCATGATGCCAAAATTAATCTTGGGCGAATGTAATCATCACACAGGAAATATATTTTTATCATCTGTTGTAACTATAAACTTTTCTCTACACTATCAAGCCTTTTAAAACAATATTACTTAAGCTGTTTCCTTGCATGTTGCTCTATGTGTGTTCATACGATACTGCTGAAAGTAGCTATTTCACATTTTTTTGGTAAGATAGTAGATCTCTGCTACTTGGAAAACTACATTTCACTTCCATAAATAAAATAAAGGCTATAAAGTAAAAAAAGTGTAATCTTTGAAGAATATACGTTTGCCACTCGTTCTGAAAATGTTTTGCATTTGCATGTTTGGACAAAAAACGTAATACTATGGAAGTATTATTTTGCACTTTCCTTCTAATAGAATGAAAGCATTTATTATACATTGGCTAATCAGATCTCACCCCATTCTTGTACTCTAACTACTATCCTTACACCGCAGATGAAAAGGAGACATTATGAGGAAGCCCAGGTGTACCAGTATGGCCAGGTTTCAGAGTGTCTGTCTTTTTGAGTGTCTATCACAAGAGGCTGTTGATCTCGTTCTGAACACACCGGGACTGGCTGGTCATTCAGCTTCTCTGAAAAACAGGACTTGCAAAACACACACTCAGAACCAGAGGCGATTTTACAAAACTTACGTATAAATAACTTTATTTGCTGAAAGTGATGTCAAGGAGTAGCAGGCAATAGAAGAAGCTAGATTCCTGAAATTAAACTTGTTCTTTAGCCCACAGGCAATACTGGCTCTGTCAGCTGTTAGCAGACTTACATATTTTGTTGAATATCACCAAACCCAAGTATGGCTTTGCGTTGATCCTCTTGCCTGAAATGGACTGGAACTGGATGGTTCCATGTCTTACGAAGCGCTGGCTTAGCTCTGAACTTCAGAGGCAACCTCATGTTTGCTTCTGCCTTTGCTTTTAATTTAGCTTCTCTGACCACCTAGAGCTTACTGGACACATGTTCTTTCCCTCTGTTTGAACAATTTGGCAGCCTTTGCAGATGGCTGCAATCTGTCTTGCTTATGCTGTGCCTTTATCACTGCTTGGTCCATCAGCCCGACAGCAGTCTTAGCGGTGGAGGTACTAATTGTTCTGTTAGGTTACAGCCTGATGGAAGACTGTAATGTGAGCAGCAACAACTGGTTTACTCCTGAAGTTCCAACGGGGTATTTCAAATCCAGTTTCAGATGCCCGCAGTGGAAAGGGACGCACGGGAAACCCAGAAGAAGAACAAGAGTCTACAGGTGCTATCAATCAAAATGTGGCCCTTGCCATTGCAGGGAATCAGTTCAACCCCAGGAGCTCTGGAGCATCTCTAGTGTCCCTGGTATGTCCAGTGCTCTGCCAGTGTCCTTTCTTGTATCTGCTTTCCTCTTTCTTTGTTTTCTCCTTTTTTCCGGTCTTGTGACTAATAACCACAGTCATTAGAAGCTCTGTTCTTGTTTCCTCTAGCCCCAAAGAATGCTTCATATTCCTCCTGTCATCTCCTCCTTTTCTCTTCTAGTCATTCAATTACTCCTTTACCATAAGTAGTTTCATTTTTTTCTCCCACATGCCTATCTCTATTTCCACACACAGGCTAAGTTTATTTCCAGGTAAGCAGATGCCACTACGACTCCCCCACTGCTTCACAGTCCTAGTCTCACCTGAATCCATGGATCTAGAACTCAAGATCCTTCTTTTCTCTCTCTATCTCTTTCTTCGTGGTTGTTTTTATCATCTATACAATTTGGCTGACACAACTGCCTGGCAAGAGGGGACCAAACAGTTATAGAATCTTTCTCTACATTATTCTAAGGAAATTATAATACCAGCATCTAGCAAACAATGCTCTTGTGCTTCTTTCTGTCTTTCACATGCATGCAACTCGTCCTGTCACTAATGACACACACATTCAAAAAATACCATTAGTATAAACTGGAAAAGGTTAAACTTACTGAAGTCCAGTCCTGAGATTCAACTCCACTGAAATTTAAATAACATTACTTCACCTGAATTACCTCACTCTTCTTTTTCTTCTTTCAACTGACATTTAATTTATCTGCTCCTAGCCCTACAGGCAGAGTGCTACATTAGGTCCTGATACTACTCGCAACCTTTTGATCTGTTTCCTCTGGATCATGAAAAATGCTGATCAGAATCTGATACAGAAATGGATTGCAGACCTTCCATCCATGCAGCTGAACAGGATTTTAGACCTCCTCTTCATTTGCGTCTCATGTTTTGAGTACAAGGTAAGTGAAACGTGGCCCGATGGCCTGATTTTGTTGTGCTGTTTTGGTTTTTGAATTTTTTTCCTTTCCTTCCAGCTGTCTGGGGAATATTTGGTATTGACAATTGTTAAATTAGCTTTTGTCTAATCTATGCTACAGATGGACAAATTAATTCAGATAAAATAACTGACACTAGCCTTCAAGCAAAATGCAGCCAAAACCTTTGAGGAAGTCCTATGAAGTTGGCTTAAATTGGTTTATGATTTTCCTTTTCCTGGGGATTTGAGGGCTATTTTTGGTGGGCCATACACTGACAGCTCCTGTAAGTACTGGAGCTGTTCTCCTTATACTCTGCCCATTTCAAAGCAAGGTTGTGGTAGATGTGGTAGGATCTGGTAGTTAAGAGCTGTGACTGGACATCAGAACTCCCCTTTCTAACAGGGTCTGTCTGAAATGGATCAAATAACCTTCTCTCTGAATTTCAGTTTCTCTCTCTGTAGCACTGAGCTATATATTTGTGTTTATTATCAGTACATATGCTACTTTTTCCTTACCTGCAACATTTAACTAGCCTTTATATGTTAGTCAATCATATTCATCGCTTTCTGCCCCATCTACTGTTGTGTCTTCTATTGTGTCTGTTTCTGGAGGTGTAATTTGAACTCATGTCCAAAGATGGAGGTATTGGTGTTGATTGCTTTGACTTTACTTTCAGGGCAAACAAAGCTCAGATAAAGTTAGTACCCAAGCACTCCAGAAATCACGAGACGTTAAGGCCCGATTAGAAGAGGCTTTACTGAGAGGTGAAGGAGCCAGAGGAGAAATGATGAAGCGCTGCAGAATACCAGCTGGTATTTCATACCCCTCTCCCCCATGTCTTTTGTGAGGATCTCAAGAGGTTGTAGACATAGATGAGATGCTGGGTTTTTTGCATGCTCTCTATTTTCAATGTTATATTTTTCACCCACAGTCCTTTCCCTTGCAGACCTTTCTTGGTTTTGCCGTGGATAAAAGAACATTAGCTGTCAATTTTCTAAGGTGCAGCTAGGACTGATCTCTTCTGAGGTGAAGGATATGAGGGCAACTAAGAAGTTTTAAGACATTCTGAGAAACTGTTAGTGTCTAATCAAAAGCCAAGAAACGGTGTCAAAACTCAGTATGAACAAATTGTTCATAGTAAAAAAGGTTGTTTCGTTTAATAAATGGAATAATTTGTATTTTGGTCTTTTAGGACATCTGTAAGCAAGCTAATATTCGAAAAATCCTAGATAAAAAAAATGATGGGGTCCTGTCCTTTTACAAGAGCCCTGAGGCTGTGAAGTTGAATGGTTTTAGTTCTGACCAACTGCTACAGACATGTATCTCCTTCTTTCTGTGAGGTATCAGACTTCAGGTGTCCCCTTTTGCCTTAATCTCACTAATATATATTGCACTTTTAGGGAATGACAGATCAGCAGGGCTAAATGAAAACCTGCGCTGGAGAAAGGAGCAGACTCACTGGCGTCAAGCAAATGAGAGACAAGATAAGTAAGTAATTTAATAAATATATATTGCTTTTATTTGAACAAAGCTGTTTGGTGTTTTTATGTTTTGTTCTTTCACCTAGGATGTTTTGCTACAAAATCAGCAGTTTCAATCCTTTTCCTCTTCTGTGAAAGAGGAAGAAGTAGAAAATGTTTACGTAGCAGAAGTACCCAACTGTTGCTATGACACAACAAAGCGATCACAAATACTTGAATGAGAGGTTTAAATAGTTACCTACACAATTTTTCCTTCTGATTAGCAGTTATTGATACAATTTGTATCAAATACTCCACAGAGCCTTGCTGCAATATTTATTTTGGTGCTGCCATGGCTCCTCACTGTATACAGTACTGTGGTATAAGTTTTGCCACATTAAATCAGTTGAGCTTGGTTTGACACGCTATGTTAAAATTGAGAATAGTTACTAGCAGGAGTAGGGGAAGATGAGCCCGTGGTAAATATTTTTCTTGTTGCAGGTTATAAGTTATGATGTCTCAGTATATTTCACCTTATCAGCACTATGTGGTAGTAGACAAGTCAGTGTCTAGGTTTATGGAAAGCTGTATTTTCAGGAATGATTTGTGTTACTAACAGCATTTTCATATGGTATGTGCTAAGTTTCTGTAGCACGGATCTTTTGCTTTTCTCTAAAGGAGATGTGTCATTTGTCCATAGATATTTGCTTTAATTTTGACTATCTAAATGGGCCACTACGTGTTAGGTAGAGACTGTGGCTTCTCACCAGTTCGGTTGGTGTGAGCTCCCGTGATATCCTTCAACATGTGTGAATTTGAACTGAGAACACTGGCTTGTGCTATGCAGCAACTACATTGTTGCAGGCTAGCACTTATCCATTATTATCACAGACATTTCTGAACACAAGATTGTTGATTTGGAATTTGTCCAAACTTGAAAAAAATAATCCTTCCTCCTTCTGTGCTAGATTGGAAGACATGCAGATCCTGTGTGGATATTCTTATTTTGCCATGAAAGTAGTTCGCTTTGTCCCAGCCAGTGTCATTGAAATCAGAATAAAACAGTCCTCAAGCAGCAGCTCTGTTATATCTCTTTTCAGTAGTTCAGTTAAACCACTTAAAAGTTCTGGTTACATAAGTAAAACTCTGCATGCTGTCCATGCCTTTCTGTTTTACCCAGTGTTCATCACTGTGGTATGCAAGCTTTTTGCTCTCATCCTTTGTGGATTCCTTTAGTGTATATGTCCCATAAGTAAGGTGTTTGCAGGTAGTACGTGGCACAGCAGGTTTGCACAGGTCACCACTCAGCCTCACTCAGCCTGCTTCTCCTTGAATCCAGCATGCTTTGGGATTGTAGTTGCGGTTATAAGCTAAGTGGGGTGTCAGAGAGGATCCAGTCAGCATGGTTAAAGTGCAAGGCAGTGTGGTTGCTGGAAATGGTTCAAATAGCTATGCTGTTTGCTTTATTTGTTCAGCTCTTATCCATATTTAGCGATCCCTGGCTTGGTTATAGCACCAGCCTTTTGGCAGGCACTTCTGTTCTTCATTGCCTTCAGTCATTTCAATTAATAGCCATTTGACTTCCCTGACTTCCTTTCCTAGCCCTCCCCAGAATTACCTGGTTGTGCCCAAAAGGATGGCTCTTTACTTTTCTGATTTTCTTTTTGAGTAAGACTCCACTGGGCAGTAAAGGTAAGTGAATAGAGCAGAAAAGCCACAGATTTTGAAGTCACTCAGAAGCATGATTGTAAGGATGTTGCTCCAGCCACAGAAGTGCACCTTAGGACCTTTGGCCCAAACTAGAGCAGCTCTAATCTCAAGCTCTAGAAAGCAGCTTCTGGCCATGCAACAGCCCTTTCTGCAGTTTAGGAAAAAGAAAAAAACGCCTCTTCTTTGTGTTTCTGGCATAGAAGGGATCTCTGAAAATACACTTTTGTTAGGAGCTGCACCTATGCTTAGAGCATTCAGCTGCAGAGGAGCTGCGTTCCAGACCTCGTCCTTAAGTCTGCTTAAGAAGGTATCATGCAATGCCTTACCACCACCTTCTACCTTTTATAAATGTTTCAGTCCTCTCTTGAATGACCTGAGGCACTGCTGTGTTGAGCCCACAGCTGTTGGACCTGCTGTCTTACGTAGTCAACAGTCTCAAGAATCAACATTTTAAATTGCTTACATTAAATATGGCTGCTATGGCATTAAAGCAATTTCCCCTTTGCACAAGCCTGCTATTTTTACTTTTTTTTCTGGAAGTATTCAATCAATTGCCTTTTATTCCATTTTGGGATGTGGTGTCCTGTTACAGGCAATGTATTCAAAAATTACTGCATAGCTTATTGAACAACTGAACATGATATTGAGGGCAGAGTAGCCATTACACAGGTTGCTACTAAGGATGCAGAAGCATCTATTTCAACTATCCAGAGGCCTACTTTTCAGGTGCCCCCTTTGGGACTTCTCTTCTACGATATCTCTTCAGTTGACTCCATAGGTTTTAAGAAACACCTCTGAACACTATTTTCATTGTTTGCTCTTACGGGATCATTCAGAATAGTACAGTATTTTCGCTTTCTTCAAACAGTAGGCCATCTAATTCTTGGGGTACTCTCTGTGTGCTTTAATTAGAACTCCTTTTTTCAGGACAAAAGCTGAGCTAGATCAAGAAGCTTTGATCAGTGGAAACCTGGCAACTGAGGCTAACCTGATCATCCTTGACATGCAAGAGAACATCATCCAGGTGGGAAACTGCAGAGCTGGCTTGGTACCAGTCCCTGCTCCCTCAGAAGCCAGTGGAAGAGAGATTCATTTCTCCTTTTGTTTCTCAGGCAAAAAGTTTTAATTAAAGACCTTCTGTAAACTTGTATAATCTTGATGGGGAAAAAAAAAAAAGATGAAGAAGAGTGAATACAAAGACGAAATTGGTGCCTGCCTCACACTGTTGTCACAAGCTCCTCCTACTGTAGGGCACTGCACTACTGTGAATGAAAGGGAAATCTACCATCTTGTTTTCAGTAGATGTTGTTGAAAACCATTTCCATTGTCTGGGCGTTTGGGGAGGATGAGGGAAGAAAAATCTTCATTTATGCTAGGAATGTATCTGAAGGTACTAGTAATTTGGAACTTGACTGCTGGGTGGCCTTTGGTCATGCTTGCATATATGATCCTGTGAGACAAAAGGATTTAACCTTGACTCCCACAGAGTGCTCAATGCAAGAAAGTATCTTCCACCTGCACGGAGTCCTTCTGAAAAGAGATATGCCCCACTAAAGCAATGGAATGTGCAGAACTTAACTTCTAGGAGTCAGATGCAGTAAAATTTCACAGGTCCTTTGACAGCAGTGGAACCGTGACAGTTGACTCTGTCTAAACATGGTCTCTTGCTTTAGGAGAGACACTCCAAATTCATGGGTATGGAAATACTACTGTTGAAACAACATGCATATTCATAGATAATGAAGAAAGAACTTTGTTCTTGAAAATATGTTAGTAGAAAACCATTTAGCTACTAGACTCCTGTAGTACTGGGCATGATTTTGCATGACACCACTCATAGCACCTAGTCTCCCCACTATTTGGGTTGTGGGTTTCATCACAGCATACCAGTATGCCTATTCAGCCTATATTCCCAGGAAATCAGAGCATGAGGAGGCAAGGGGAAGCATAGTGCTTGTCCACCACAGGATCACTTCCAGATCCAAGGTACACGAAAGATTGAACAGAAGGTGGACAGCTTTTCAAGAGTTACTGCAGACACTGGTTGAACTTAGAAATGCATTGGAGGGTCTGAAGATATTGAGAAATATTTAGGATGTTTTCCCCTCTTGTCTTCCTTATTACTACAGAAGTGTTCTGAAATCCCCTCAAGCAGATGTTAATAAATGAAAAAACTGCAGTCTCTAAACTCCTGGATGTGTCTCATGAACAGGAGAGCAGAACTTGAGTTCCTATGTGCTGCTTCATTGCTGAATTACCTCATGCAGCTATTGTTTTTCTCCTCCATGTGTAGGCAAGCTTTGCAGCAGAGTGCAGAGACAATCTTTTGGGAGGAGTTTTGAAGGTCCTCGTAAATTCTCTTGGCTGTGATCAGAGCACCACTTACCTGACTCATTGCTTTGCTACACTCAGAGCACTCATCGCTAAGGTATGCTCTTGACATACTTCTGTTTTCATGCTTCCAATCAAGTTATTAGAGCAGTAGTTCTAGAGCAGAGCTGTGTGCATTCACTTATCACTTTTCCTTTGGCATTTGTTAAATATGTTTTGCATATGTAAATAAAAATGCCTGGCTGTCAGGATATTAAGGGACTTCTGCAGCAATGGTAAGTTTATTTCATTGACCACATAAGATTGGATAACTGAATCTGAATAATCTTGTGGTTTTAGCAGTCTACGTTCAAATATAGAAGATCTACTAATAAAAAGGTAAAAAATTCCACCCGTTATATTTCAAATACGTTCTGATTTTAGTTAGGAATCTGAATGCCAGGGATTGCACAGATTCCGTAAAGTCAAATTTAAATTATTATATCATCAGGCCTAGCTTCCAACCAGTTGGGCAGCAGAGAAATCAAAGCTAACTCATCAGAGATGAGGGGGATCATTCTAGGATTCTACTTCTAAGATCCGTTCCAAAACTCTAAGTAGGTTCTAAGATTACGACAGATTTAACCTTTGTTCTGCCTGAAAACTAAGCCAAATCCTAACCTCACTTTCATTTCTGTTTTGCCAATAAAAACAAATATTTCAAAAGTGTATGAGGACAGAATTTGACCAACATTTTTATAATATGGGTCATAATGCTTCATGAGGATTTTTAAAATCTGTATAAGATTTATTGTCCTACAAAGAAAAGCAGTTCCACAAAGCAAAAATCCATGAAATATTTTTTCCCCTAAACTATTCTAAAATGCAAATAAGAAACAGGATCCTCCTGTCCAATTAATGCCTGTCTGCTGTTAAATGCAGATTGGCTGACAAAGCCTAATTACAGAGTAGATATCTGAGTAGTTATGAAACTCATAATTATGTTTTCATTGTACTTTATCTTTGAAAGCTAACTTCCAACTACAGTAATGAATTTTGTGAAGCAATCATTATTCTCATTGAAATAGATCTTCTAGTTGAGCTGACTCAGTTCTGTATTTTATGAAGCAATCATTCCAATTATTTCTATTATGCTGTAGGTATATAGATGTTATTTTACAAATAAAAATTATAGAACCCTGTGCCAGCAGGCTTGGAATATAAGTTAGACATAAAACAGTGAGATAATGAAGAAAGGTTGAGAGCTGGGAAATGGGCCTGAAAATGAGAAATAATATCCTGTGTTCTGCTCACACCCCTTTATCAGTCCTGTGGATGTATATATGGTACTGGTGCATCTGTGCTGCCTATGGTGAGTGTTTCATAGGACAGACATCCTGCCCCCTGGGTTTATCGCCTGCTAGGTGCATTGTGGAGGCACTGTAAAGGAGGGTCTGCTATGAAGGCTGGGCAATGGAAGTTTTGTGGCACACTGTAAGAGGAAGAACGCACTGGAAGGGCGGCATTGATGCAAAAAGCTAGTAATTGCTCCTTATGCTTAAGGAATTATTTGCATATTTCATCAACGATTAAATAGTCTGAAAATAGCAACACTCCATGCTTCTAAGAATTTTGCAACGTTTGATGTTTTCAAAAGCTCCTGGAGCCATGGGACTCTGAGAAATGTTTTGTTCTCTCTGTTTTTGCAGTTCTTTTTCTAAACTCAAAGACTATTTTCTTCTCTGTAGAAAAGCTTGAAAATGGAACCTGTAGTGTCACAGGAATTGGAAGTCCAAATTAAAAAAAGTATAAAATGTAGTTTTTGCAAATTTTAGTCTTTGTCTGAATCCTGTGATTTTTGTGCACTAAGCTAATGATGTTTTAATGGCCAGAAACAAGAGTAATTAACATTTTCTTCTCTGTCTCCCTTAGTTTGGAGATTTCCTGTTTGAAGAGGAGGTTGAACAGTGTGCTGACCTGTGTCAAAGAGTTCTCCATCACTGCAGCAGCAGCATAGATGTTACACGAACTCAAGCCTGTGCCACTCTTTATCTCCTCATGAGATACAGCTTCAGCTCTACCAGTGTAAGATTTTGAGAATAGCAGTACATTTTGTGCCACCATTTTGTCACGTTGTTTGTTTGGTTTTTTTTAACTCCTGTGTCAGAACTACTTAAGCTTAGACTCGTTCTATTCTAATTGCAGTTACAACCTCAGTAGAGCTAGTGTATGCTTGTATCAATGGGATTTCTTTGCTGGCCCCTTCATCTCAGGACTAGGCTCTGTTTCTTACCACACATATGGAGCAAAATGCATATATTATGCATGTAGGTTCACAATGTCCTAGCACAAAAGGATATGCATTAGAAATTTGGATAGCGTCTGATCTTGGACAGCATTTTCTTCCCTAGTTGTTACTTTAAAAGCCTTGAATATGTAAAAACTTGGCTTTGCATGAGGAAAACATCCCTCTGAGACACCATGATCAGCAAGGTATGGTACCTCACCATGTGAAGCCCTTAGAGGCCTGTTGCTTCCCAGACTTGTTTCCACAATGTTCTCCCAGTCCTGCTCCCTCTTCTTCTCTGTGGGTGGCCTGATCTACACACCCCCTGGCCTGTGCAGACAGGGAAAGTGGTACTTCTGACTTCCCCTTGTCTCGAGGAAGCATATGTGTTCTAAGGTACATTCTTGCCCCAAAGTACAGACATGTTAGAATTAAGGAACTTTGGCTTAACCATGTAAAACAGGACTGGCTTTGATGCACGAGGGGCCGCTCATGTGAGTGGTGAGTTTAACGCAGTCACTGTAGGCAGGGGAAAGTGGGTTTAGTTTATACAGTAGACAGAGATACATGAACTGTTATGCATGGTGCAGTGCAGCCATTATTCTCTCATGTTTTTGTTTTTTCTTCTGGAAGAATTTTGCAAGAGTGAAGATGCAGGTGACCATGTCACTAGCCTCTCTGGTTGGCAAATCACCTGAGTTTAATGAGGAATTCCTTCGACGATCCTTACGAACCATCCTAGCCTATGCAGAGGAAGATGCGGATATGCAGGCAACTCCATTTCCCATTCAGGTCAAATTTTTTATGACATCTGTGGCATTTATCAGAAGCTTTCACTTAGGAATGTGCTTGCAGCAAGTCCGAGATCTTAGTCTTCCAAAGCAATGAAAATGAGGATGCAGGGGTTACTGCATGAGTTTATTTCTCACACAACAATAAGTGGGGAAGAAGTGGAGGACATAATTCCATAGAATAAACTCTTGAGAAGTTTCACCAAAATCACATTACAGGAGAACCATCCTTAGCTTTGTGTACAACATCATTCTAGACCCCAGAACTATACCCTGTAAGAGTTTCCCAAGATGGAATTTGTTTCATTAGGTTTTCAGACAAGTAACATCATGGAAACTTCTATCCCTTTTTCAAATCATAAAGCAGCAGCAGCAATAACAAAAAACATTTCAGACAACTGTCAGATGCTTTGCTCAAATCCTTACAGTAACTCAGCTTGTGCTGAAGACTTAACAAAAACATCTGCTTTGTTGTCAGATCACAGATCAACTAAAGTTGAATATTAGCACATAAGTTTGACTTTTTTTCATTCAGATTAAACTATTCCAGCTCATTTTGGTTAATTAAAACATGTATATAAGATTTGCTATATCGGCAGTCTTTGCTATATTGAATAACGTTGGGAAAACATATCCTGTAGCAATTCAGCATCCTGGTATTTCCTTGGGTAAGATGGACTAAAACAGAGTAACATGATGTGGTGCAGTTGCTGTTATTTTTCTGGAAGGGAAAGAAATAGACACCTAAGAAATGTATGTTGATCTTTGTATTACTGCAGGTGGAGGAGCTGCTGTGTAATCTGAACAGCATCTTATCAGATACAGTGAAAATGAGGGAATTTCAGGAAGATCCAGAGATGCTTATGGATCTCATGTACAGGTGAATCCACTTAGAATTGCTACTGAGGAAATTCTTCAGTGAGGTGAGAACAGGAACTGTGCATTTTAGGGACTAGTTGTGGACAAACTCTCTAGCTGTTCTGTTTGTGTACATTCCCACTTTAGAACAGCTGATCTGTCACAGGGGACCCAGGCTGCAGGACTGAGCATAGTGCAGTGGAGTCACTGAGAGCTGGGTGTAGATTTGGGCAAGGGTGGGAGTCAGGGACTAATGACCAGTGAAGAGTTTTAGGTTTAGGAGTTCTACTCTCCTCATAGCCCCTGTGTGTCCTGCCTACCCCTGCCTAACCATTTCTTTTGCCCTGTGCTTAGTGAATTATACAGATTAAAGAGAGATGCCTCCCTCTATTCAGCCCAGGTGGAGAATTATAAAGATTCTTTCTGTTACTTGAGAAGAAGTGACTGTTCACACCTCCTTTCTGCCCTGTGTTGTTAGAATTGCCAAAGGATACCAGACGTCACCGGACCTGAGGCTAACCTGGCTGCAGAACATGGCAGAGAAGCACACAAAGAGGAAGTGCTACACAGAAGCAGCCATGTGTCTGGTCCATGCTGCAGCACTGGTGGCAGAATACCTCAGCATGCTTGAAGATCGAAACTATCTCCCAGTGGGCAGTGTCAGCTTTCAGGTAAGAAAAGGCTCCCAAGCCCAGACAGCATAAGGCTGGAATGGCCTCTTCTGGTGTGTGTATTCCTTCTTGTGTTAAGCGAAGTAGAAGTGCATCTATGGGAAGGAAAAGTTACAATGGCAGAGTAACCATCACCACTCCTGGTAGGTTATTCCAATGATTTATGCTTATTGATGAAACTGATACTTTAGTATCTGGCTAGTCTCTGGCTTCTATTTCCAGCAGTTGGATAGTGTAATCTCTTGTTTGCGAAGTAGAATCCCTCTGTTAGCACATGCCTTTTCCTCGGGCTGTTACTTATCAATGTGACAGATGCATCTTTCAAACTTCTTTCTCCTAATCGGGGTAATTGGAGCTACTCAGTTCTTTTAGAAAAGTTCTCCAATTTTTTGACTGTTTGGTAACTAACCAACACCCTTTTGATTGATGAATGACACAGTCACCATAGTCTATACACAGTCACATCAAAGTCAGGTAAAAATATCCCATAAATTCTTTAAATCTGGCAAGTATCTCTGCTTATCTCTTCAACGACTCCACTGGCTCTTTTGACATTGTTGAGCTCTTTACGTTGATCATTTCCAGAGAGTTTTCTTGGGTTTTGTTTTTCACTCTCCTATATCACCTAGATGAAAGCATAACTCTGTTGTTAGAATTGGACATTTTGAAATGCAGGTATTTATACATAGTTTATCAGATTATGCAGTTTTGGTTACGCTTACCTGAACTGACTTCATGTGCAAATTCAGTGATTTTACTCTTTTATTCACACATTATTAAAAACAGAAATGGCTGAACCTTTAGAATATTCCCGTGGGTTGATGATTCCTCCTTTATCATTATTCTTTAGGACCAGTGAAAACCATTGTTCATTCACGAACCATTTGCTGCAATGATTACGAATCATTCCAACTAATTATTGGAAATGTTTTGCAGATTCAACTCAGATGTTGTATAGATACCTACTGTTTGGCCATTATTGCCTTTTGAGACTGTAATGGCTTTAAAAGTATCAGGTTTCTAGAGTCTGATGTTGATTCAGATTAATTGCAATACCATTATTTTTTTTCTTTAGTAAAACTTTGTCCGGGATGCAGGCTGATAAACCTACCACTGTCTGCTTATCTTGTTTGCTTTTAAAAAAATGTGGTCCCCAAAACACATCTCCTCCTCTAGATCTTCCCCCAGTTTTCTAAAACATATGGCAACTCAGTATTTGCTGCCTGAATACCCTTTTGCTTAGCTCTTTTAAACTGTTGAGGAGCACATTTTATAGTCCAGGTGATTTTGAAATAGCTAACAGTAGTAGTTGGTACATTCTTCATTCCTTGATATAACCATACTACCAGAGGGTTTTTTCCCTTCAGAATAGTAAATGTGAACATGACTGAACCATTTGGCATTTTGAATTGAGTTTAGTATGTTGGGCATTAGTATTTGCAATTCCACCTTAGCAGTCAGGTGAGGGACTAGTGTTATTCTTAAATTCCTTTACTCTTAAGATAGATGTATATATGCGTTTTACTGGCTAAATTTCTGGCCATGGATTTATGCTTCTGCCATTTTGCATCCTTTATCAGTTTTGTATACTTCTAACTTCCATTCATTACTTCTATTTTCTTCTTTTCTGCCTGCTTGTTACATACTATCATCATGTAGACATTGGTGAAATCCACATTCCCTTCCCAATGTCATCCTACTCCCAGGCTGCCTTGAATGCTTGTAATCTCACACACTTGACCCTAATGCAATTCTGCCTTCCATTGCTCCGAGATTATGCAGATTGCCATGAGTTGGTGTGTTTCCAGTTATTTCAGAGAACTGAAGTCTCTTCTACAAGGCACTAGGCAAGCAAAAACTTTGGAGTTTAAAAGCAACAAATCAATCTCTCTCATCAAAATGCTTGTGTAAATACTTGTTTGCCAAAGGAACAGTTGCTCCAAAGGAGAGAGGTAATGAAACGCCTTAATGACCAGAAACCCAACTGCACAACTCTCTATCTGACAGCATAATTTTGAATTTCAGTTTGCTCAATAACAATAATTAACTGTAATAACACTTTGCATTTTTACAAAGCCTTTCAAGACAAGAGCTCCCATTTTTTACAAACAGGTTTGTGTTTTTTTAGCACCTGTGAAGATCTTGTTCATATGACCTTGTTAAAAGAGAGAAACACTACTTGGCTGTACCTGGAGTGCCAGATTTCAGTCACTGACTCTTTCTGTGGTCATTTCTTCATTTAGTTTAGATGTGAAATTAATATTAGTGATATACATTTACTTGTGGAATTGAGGATGATAATTATGTGTATTAAAAAAGATTATTCTGGATTAATTGATCTAGGTCTTATGCAGTTACTGTTAGCATCCATAAAACTGACTGTCAGTAGAGTAACACTTTTCCGTATACTGCACCAGACAAAATTATATGTGCTTCCCTTTGTGCAATCAAAACTATCCCTCAAAATCAGAACAGGATCACTTTCAGTGAAATTCCCTTTGAGCTTAATTCATGTTTACACTAAATCCCCTTTGCAAGTGTTAAGGCGGACTTAGCAAGAGTATGAATTGCATAGGGACTGACTTTAAAGCCACTTTATATTGTGACAGGCAAGGACTTAGTGTGTGTGTCTACCTGCAGAGGCACAGAGCTAATTAGCCTAGGTTTAGCAGTAGCCGAATTCAACTGTGCTATTTTGGGGATCGAGGTTGCAAGCTACCCTAGCCATATCTAACATGGTGGTAAGGGCTCTGGATCACAGTAAAGCCTCTTCAGTTTACACAAGTGTTTCTTTTTCCATGAAGAAAACTAGGCTTGTGATGTCCAAAACAATTGCCGATTATATACATGATAATTTGTGTATTGCCTTTATTATATAAGGGACGTATAAAAATCTTCAATATGAAAGGCAGATCAAGGCAAAAAGTGGGTGAGGCATGTCCACTTTGCAAAAGATCATGCAAGCACCAGGAATA
This sequence comes from Phalacrocorax carbo, assembly GCF_963921805.1. Classification (NCBI taxonomy): domain Eukaryota; kingdom Metazoa; phylum Chordata; class Aves; order Suliformes; family Phalacrocoracidae; genus Phalacrocorax; species Phalacrocorax carbo. Next base: position 30,670,824 of record NC_087548.1, read on the forward strand.
CATCATAAAGGCTCTCTCCTACTGGAGTGTGTAGTCTGTAAAACATGGAAATACATACCTGACATTAGTTATTAAAGAGGTTTAAAGGCAAAGAAAAGGTAATTGGTATCTGTGACTTTCTTGGTTACTTTCATAAATAAATCACTCCTTCGGACTCTTGCTACAAAAAAGAAAACCCAAAGGCCACATGCCATTCTGTGGAAACAGTCCTTAAGGCTACTGTTACAGAAAAGGAAAACTAGAAATTGAGCTGGAACATGGGTTGTATGATTGCCCTAGGTATGTGCCGGGGAGGCTAACTCTGGTTGAAGTCACTATCTTCAGTGAGACTGGTAGGTAAAAAGTGGCATGACTGTGCTAAAACATGCTGCAGTTTTCCCTCTGGCTGAAATTCAGATGTATTCTTAATTCCTGCAAATGCTTTCCTGAACTTTGTGCTCACCCTTCCAGTGGAGCTGACAGTATGTGCAGACTAGGCACTGTGATGGCAGCATGGTTGGCATAAATTTCACCCATGGAGAAATAAATACATCCACAAAACCCAAAGGAGAAAGTCCCATGTTGCTAGTGATGTGTGGTGCCAATTCTTTATCTGAAATCTGATCAATAGTAACAGCCCTCAGTGTCTGTGCCATTTTATAAAGATGTCTTTAAGGACTCAGCTAGCTAGCCAGCTGGCATCTATCCTGCACTCAGACAGATTGTCGTTGCCAGTTTCTGCTGAAGTGAGACACTATGACACTAATTTAACTCCTTTTAATTACTAGCAAATCGAAGCTTAGCTTTTCTGCTGCTGGTGAAACTTACATATGCTAGTTCCGTACTGTATGTACACATATTTTAATGTTCATTTACATGTATTTCTATGTATTATAACATTTTTAATGTTGACTTTACACAGTGACATTTATTCAAAGGGATCCTGAAGAACTGTGGACATATTATTTCATGGTCTAGAATATCAAAGAGTGACTGACAATGTGTATTTTATCTAGTTCTGTTTAAAGACACAATAAGATCAGTTACTTTAACAAGAAACCAAGTAAATTCTGCAGGATCAAGGTGTAATATGGCAAAGGCTGAAACAAGAAGCAGCATTCAGTTATTGCAGTTTTTAGAGCAATATTGTCTCTGTACTATTTCTCCTCTGCTTGCAGAAGTCAAATCAACAACTTGAAAGTTGAACTTCTTCAAGCAGGTGGCAGGAGATCCAGGGCGCAGCTTGGAATTTCCCACCCCCAGGGGCCAGCAGCAGGAAGGGCACATTGGTTGTGATCCCAGCAGCGTCAGAGACTGAGCTCATTGCAGCTTCATGGAAATCCAGCCACCAGAGAGAGGCCAGTTTGCGACCTACAGGAGTATGCCTTTTAAACCTGAGGCAAGAAAGGAAGTTTAGGGTTCTTGTAGCGAAACTCCTGATGGCCATCTGTGGAGATTTATGATGTTACATTCACTTCTAAGTGGAATTTAACTGTGTATCCCCTGGCCGCACTTGTATAATCTCATTCTTCTTCCCATCATGTAAATGCGTTGAAACTGTTTCTGCCTCCATCTTTATGATAGACTATTGATCTAGGTTTCTGATTTCTCTGCTCTGATGTATTTTAGAACATTTCATCCAATGTGCTGGAGGAATCTGCTGTTTCAGATGATATTTTGTCTCCAGATGAAGATGGTATATGTTCTGGGAGGTATTTCTCAGAAAGTGGCCTGGTAGGGCTGCTGGAACAAGCAGCAGAGCTCTTCAGCACGGTGAGTGAGGGCCAAAATCACTGGGAGATGGAGTGGGGCTATCTGGGCCAGATCCATAGCTTATTTTCCTTCACACAAGGAAACAAAGTCTTACTGCTAAACCAGGCTCCACAGATCTGCCCCACTGCAAACAACAAGAAGCAGAGACACATCTTAAGGCTGACCCAGCCCTGCTTCAGCCTGATTAGGTAAGCTAGGCTTTTCAGGTAGCCTGGCTCAGCCATACATCCACCTCTACTGTGCAGACTACAGGCAGCATCAGCAGAAGGTGATTCTCCCAGGCATGAACCGAATCTTTTGGTTGGTATTTTCATGGCATAGTACATTTAAGAAAAATATCTTGCTTATACTACAGATTTTAGAGAGCATGTGAGAGTTACTCCTGTGCTTTTACACAGCATACAACCACCAGCCTCAGCCTCATAATCTACATTTACCATGTAAAGAGTCATTATGTTAATACTCAAGTAGTAGCTCATTATATTGCTGTAGGGCTAATGAGGATATATGATTTAGCAGCTCTAAAGATATAATTTGGGTTCCTTTTGTCCAGATGCAGTTCTGGTTGCCCTGAAATATACGTACTAAACAAATCCATTTTCTTCTGCTCACCTGCATTTCTAACTCTTCTAGCCCCTAAGTAGAAAACATGTGCTTTGCACAGGAATTTGGGCCTGGAAGCCCAACAGCTCAGAGATCCAAATTAGATCCAGTTTGTTGTTTACAGCTTGGAACCACCTTTTACTATTACTAGTTTTTAGAAAGCTAAAACAATCAACATAGCAGATTAAAAGATGAGTCCCATAAATCCCCTTTTCAGGAGGCCATTAATAGAGACCTAGTTTCTTTTCAGAGTGCATGAAGACTCACTTCTTTTCTTCTATTTTTTTTCCTTTTTTTTTTTCTCCCAAGGGGGGATTGTATGAAACTGTGAACGAGGTGTACAAAATTGTCATCCCCATACTAGAAGCACATCGAGACTTCAGGAAGCTTACCTTGACACACAGCAAACTACAGAAGGCCTTTGACAGCATTATTAATAAGGTACTTGCGAGGCAAGGCACTGCTAGCAAGACGCATTGCTGGGTTGCACTGTTTGTTTAAGGCTGGTGATAATAAAATGTTCACATGAAATAGATCCATTTTCTTTCTCTAACAAAAGCTTCCATCTGCTTTGGCCTACCTACAGAGGGTAGCCTACAGTGAAAAGAGGGTTTATCCTCTCTGTAGGAAAAAGCAGAGATGAATACAAAACTGGATTAGAATTACAGAAAAATAGCTGAACAGGACAAACTTAGAATAAGAACATGCGTGATTCCACCTGGCCATATCTATTTAAGAAAAATAACTTTATTGTCAATTAAATACTGTTTTCAGTCACAAAACAGAAGAAATACAAAAGCTTAGCTAAATTCTCAGCACTCATACTGCCCCTTTTCTTCTCTTTCTCCAGAAGAATCTTACTGCTGCGTCTAGTCAGTTTCATATTCCTATCAATTTTCATTGCAAAATTTTAATTTTGTTAATGTGCATCCAATGGAATTAAAAAATTATTTTGTTTTGCGAAAGTCACTTCACGATTAGCCTAAATTTTAAATTAGATTTCAGGTAAATGTCCCTTTAATATGTATGCATTTCTTCATGAATATGTGTTTCTAATCCATCAGCACTGATGATACATAGAACTGGTTCTGAACTAGGGAAAAGGTAGGATTAGTGTGTTTTCTTATACATCAGCTGGGAAAAAGGCATCCAAATACTATAACGTTGACATAAAAAATTAATTGTAAATTTCCTCTTTCTTTTTATCAATTAGGGTCAAAAGCGAATGTTTGGAACTTACTTCCGTGTTGGTTTCTATGGATCCAAATTTGGGGACTTGGATGAACAGGAATTTGTTTATAAGGAGCCTGCAATTACCAAACTTCCTGAGATTTCTCACAGATTAGAGGTAAAGAAAAAAACACTGTGTTAGTATGATCTCCAGTGTTATGTTATACTTTCTAATGAAACCACACGGTTCTTATAGTATTGTTGCTACATAAAAATCAGTTAACAAACTGATTTGTATCATAGGTTATTTCTTTTGTGTATATCCTTATCATTGTAGCCCTTCTTACAGCATAATGACAAAAGTGATCCATTCTGTTCCAACACGGATCCCGCTTTCTGCCTCTTGTGGGCAGGCCTGTAATATATTGAATGATTTGATTTGAGCAAGCCAGGTATTTGCTTTGATATCTTTTTACCTTTTTCATGTAACCGCAGTGTTCCCTTCTGATTGCTTTACCTTGAGTTCTGCTTTTTTGTGAGCAACTTACAATGATCTTTGTTGGAAGATGCCTTACCCTAGCCAGCTGTGGTTCATGAAGCAGTACACTGACTGTACAGAGCCCAGAAATTGTCGCGGTTACTCCTTTCTCCTAGGAGTATACAGATCATTAGCATTTCATTAAGGACTGAAAACACTCCGGGATAATTCTGTTTCTTTTCAGGGATTTTATGGTCAGTGTTTTGGGGAGGATGCTGTTGAAGTGATTAAAGACTCTGCTCCTGTGGACAAAAGAAAGCTGGATCCCAATAAGGTAGGGAAAGTACTACTGAGAGTGTTGAGTGCTTTGTAACAGAAGAGAACGGAAGAGAAGGGGATTCCCTTGAAACTTTTACGCTCAGACATTAAGGCACATAAAGAACCCCCAACTTGGCTGTATCTCTGTGCCCAGGCATGCCCTTAAAGCCTCTCTGAAAGGCTTAGTTTGGTAGCTTGTCACAGAGTGTGGAAATTAGAGGTTCTGATCTGTGATCCCTGCTCTGGCTCTGATCCCCAGGGTTAAGCTGTGCCCTCCCCAGAAGCAAGTTTTGTCAGCTCTGAAAAATAGAGGAGCCCTGAAGGATTTGCAGCTCTGTGCTCTTCCAGATGATGTTTAGCCAATGTGAACTACAGGATATTTCACATATGCCATTCCTTTTACACTCCTTGGGTTGTAAAGTAGTATAATGGTTCTTCCCTCTTTCCTCAGGCATACATACAAATTACTTTTGTGGAGCCATATTTTGATGAGTATGAGTTGAAAGACAGGGTAACCTATTTTGAGAAGAACTTCAACCTCTGTCGGTTCATGTACACTACGCCTTTCACCATGGATGGGCGTCCAAGAGGAGAGCTTAGCGAGCAGTACAAGAGGAACACCATCCTAACCACAATGCATGCTTTCCCCTACATCAAAACTAGAATCAATGTCATCCAGAAAGAAGAGGTAACTGGGTTTCAGGACAGATCTGATTTCTCAAGGGCTGAAGGAGTCTCTGGGTGGGAAGATTTTCAAATTCTGTGCTTGGCAGAAAAAAAGAAGGCTGAATTTCTCAGACATGTTACTTTCATAAATAGGAATTGCATAGAATTCAAGATGAATTCACAATTCAAGATGGGTGTTTTCTATGGAGAAGAGATGTTAACACATGTACATTCGTCTTTTGACCTCCTGGTTGTAATGCTATGTAGGAGGATGAGTGGAGCTTTTATTTCATGGCTGTACTTCAGGCTGATAAAATACAGTCAAAGAGCTAAACTGGGGTCAGAGCTATATTGCCAGATTTAGAATAGGTCATCTGGATGCATGATTCAGGTAACGAAGCATCTTTTCTTCCCTTTCCATTAGTTAATTTTAACCCCAATTGAAGTAGCTATTGAAGATATGCGGAAAAAAACCCAGGAACTAACTGCAGCCACCAACCAAGAACCACCAGATGCCAAAATGCTCCAGATGGTTTTGCAGGGATCAGTTGGAGCCACTGTAAATCAGGTAGGGGATCCAAATAAGACAGATGAAGAGTTTCTGCATACTTTTCTCATTGTGCTTTCTTTTTTGCTCTCATCTCTTGGACTGGAAGTAGTAAATCTAGTCAGACACATTTAGATACAATGTGCATTTAAACTTCATCCCTTGATATTTAGTCATTGTATACTCTTAATTAGGTATGCTTTTGGTGAAAGTGCTCATGGAAGTGCTGTCTTGGTTGCAGGTGCAGAAATTCACAGAAGCCTTGTGAATGCATCTGAGGATTTTCCATTTCTAGCATACTAGCTGTCTCAGCCATTTTATTAACTCTAGGTGTATCCTTGGGGAATGGGAATAATAATAATTTTGCTGTGGGACCACCACAGACTCAAAATTTCACACAAAATACATGAAGTCAAGACCTGAGTGACCCAAAAGAAAGTTGGGAGGCAATAATTACAACATAAATGTGCCTGCTAACAAAAAAGGCAATTAAATAAATTTAAAACAAAACAATAAAGGCATAACTGAGAGAAAACTTGGCATTATCCACAATTTCACAGAGCTTGGTTTCTCTGCTGAAAGCCTAAATCCTCTCAGTTTCTCCAGATTCTGCATCAACCAAAGCCTCTAGTTTGAAATAACACGTTGTTGTAAGCTTTGGAAAGAGTGGTCCTTTTTTGCACAGGGGTTATTTAACTGCCTTAGGGCCTTTTAATGCCACACATAGGAGCTGTGTTTCTCTCATGTCACTGGGTTTGTCAGTAGAGCTATCCCAGTTCTCCTCTGCTGAGTAGAAATTGTCTGTTCCCTTTTTTGTGGGGCTGCAGGAAAAATAAGGACAGGAGAGGATAAAATATGATGGGCAAAAAATCTCTGCTTGACAAATGAGAAATCAGCGGAGGCGGGGGGGGGAGGGGTAAGGAGCAAAAATCATCCTGTTATGGTGACTATGCATAGTTTTCTTTTCTTTCGTGATTCTGCTGATGAAATAATAAACCGCTTAGCCAAACGAGTGCTCTGTTTTCAGTGTAAGCAGGTGGTTTTGACATTTTCCTGTGTTATTCCTATAAGGGACCGCTAGAGGTAGCGCAAGTGTTCCTGGCTGAAATTCCAGCAGACCCCAAACTTTACCGACATCACAACAAGCTGAGGTTATGCTTCAAAGAGTTTATAATGAGGTCAGTAAAACGAAACTGAAAAGCTGAATTGCATCAATAAAGCCAATAGTCTCAATAATGCAACGATAATATGAATGTGTAGTTAATTATGCAAGTTAGCATCATTAATCGTGGCACTTTAGACACTTAGTCCAGACTTGTTATCTCTGCTTCATGGTCAATGCTTTCATAGGCTTTGCATCCCAAATGGGAGCAAATTTGAACACTTCAAACTAATTACGTATAAATTAAGATCTTCCATTTGTTTAATCTTTGACATTTTACAGAAATCAAACGTTTCAGACTATTGTCTTGATTTTATTTTTAATAGAATGACATTTTTATGTAGGAAGCTGTTCATAAGAAAACATTTGATGCTATCTGTCATGCAGACACATTGGTAGTAGTAGACACATACAGCCATTGTTTTAGATACGCTTGTAAATCTTAAGAAGCGTACTGACATAGCAAGGTATTAATCTCCTTCATCCAAACAAAATGTAATTGTTAAAGGGTAAGTTTAAGTAAAAATGAGCCTTATGCAGAAGATACAGCCTCTGCTCTCTGTTATTGTCACTGCATCCTGTTCACAGTAAGTAGGCAGGTAGCTCAGTGTTCTATGGTCATTAAATTTGCTTTTTATTAGCTCCCTCGTGCATTTTTGACATCTTAAACATATCACCTCAATTTGTGTACTTGGATAAAACAGGTTTCTTCTTACTTCATTATAATTTTGGACTTGACAAGTTATCAGAGGAATGCCTAGCCCAGAGGAGCTGGATCCTTGGCCATTCAGAATACCTAACACAAAGTTAGTGAGTTTAACAGAAGTAGGTGATACATGTCATGCCTCTTCTTTCTTTCCTTTTGCCTAGGTGTGGTGAAGCAGTGGAGAAAAACAAGCGCCTTATTACCGCTGACCAGCGGGAATATCAGCTAGAGCTCAGAAAGAACTATGGGAAGCTGAAGGAGAACCTTAGACCCATGATTGAGAGGAAGATCCCAGAGCTATACAAACCTGTAGTGAAAGTCCATAGCACAAGGTACAGTTCGGGCAGGGTTATCTGTTGTAACTGTACAAAAAAATGCCATTTTTACAAGGAAGAAAGGCAGTTTTACTGGCAGCAAAAACCAGGCCATAATATATACTGCCAACTTCTTACTTGAAGTCTGCTGACTTCCACCGGAGCTGAAATCGGTATTAACTGTGTTTCTCAAGCTGCACATTCCTGGGGTAGGGGATTTATGTCACTTTAATGCATTGTTAGAGAATACTTCCCCCTCACCCTAATGAAAAGATTTTGGAAATATCGTGCCTTTTCTTCAACATTTGAAGCCAGGAAGGAGATAGAACAGGTATGTCTTTGTTTTGAACACGTGGCACCATGTGTTTGGTAGCCAGTGTGAAGTCAGAGTGCTCTGTTCACTCGCAGATAATATAACCTGGTTTAGGCCCATGACTGAGACATAAAAGTCTCAATTTATGTTCTTTACTAATGAATATACACTTCTTCACAAAGCCACTGTGTCCAGCATGGGGTGGGAGAGGAAGAAGGAATATGCCTCTGACCTGCCAACACATAACATGTTTCAGCGGATGATTTGTCAGCTGCTCCTTTTCACAAGGCAGGTATTTATTTCTTGGATTCTTTTTCATTTGCCAACTTTATTTATGGATCTGTTTCATTGCAGGGAATCTTTTCGTAACCACAGTTTTAGGAAATATGACGCCCAGGCTTCTTCACAAAGCACCTAAGGACTAGCTGCTTTGGCCAAGGAAGAGCTTCATGCTGCAAGACAGAAGTGATGGGGTATTCAACATCTATGAAATGAGAAACCTCTCACAACAGAGCGTGTGTGCTTCCTGGACAGCATGCAGAAAAGCCTTACACAGGATCACTGAATGAAGACTGGGAGATGACTCCTAATCAACCACATCTCATGATGGCTTGGGAAGGAAGGGGGTGCTTTGTAGATATTTTTGCATAATTTGTAAAATAATCACATAATGCGGAGGGGTGGACCATTAGAGTGGTAAGTGGCATGAGGTCAGTCACCACCAGCTAACAGACACAGAACTCTGTGCTTTGGTTGAGGTGTTGTGTGAATCCAAATAATGTGGCTAAGGGATGCTGACAGTCTTATATCTATTTATGGTCCTTTTCCAAGACAGCATTTATCCATGTGGTTTTGGCAATCGAGCATATTCTGCAAGTTAATCACATGCTTAAATCCTGTCTTAATGAGGAGGGACATGGTCCCCTGCTCAGTATTGGCTGAACTGGAGCTGTAGGGAAGAATACTTCCCTCAGTCAGTTTCTGCCATGGTCCTTAACTGCAGGGAGAGTTCTGCACAAGTTTTCTCAACCAAAGCTTGGAAAACAAGAAGTAGCAATATATAATTCTTATAGACCTTCTAATCATTTTTCTAAGCATAAGGACTACTACTTGACATGCGTTTCTTTATAATCAGTGTCATGTTCAGCAGAGCTAACAAGTAATAGTTTAAAAAGAAGATGCTAAGCTATGAGTGATTCATTTACTATACAATGCTTTTATATAGATAACCTTATCCAAAGTTAATGGCAGATGCACACAGTGAGGATTTCCTACAAAGTACTTCACTCAGGCTTTACTGCAGCGTAAGAGAAATTAGCACATAATTTATAGTACCTAATGTTTAGTAGATACTCCTCTGAAGTACGGAAATATTACTATTTTGCTGATGAGGATGTTGAGAGAGAGAGAGAGAGAGAGATATTAGGACTTTGGAATTCACTTAGTGAGGCAATGGCAGAGCCACAGTTTGTATTGTGACCATGCCTGCCATGTGTTGTTTGTATTTTGAAGTGTTTCACGTTGTCCAGTCCTTGAACTGAAAGAGTACCCAGGATAATATGAATACTAGAATACACTCTATTGAATAATTAAGTGAAGGACTCTTCACGCACATTTTACAAGCTGAGCACCCCTCAACCAGTTGGCCAGTCTTGCCCTCAGTTGGTATCTCATGTTGTCCCCTCCACAAATGAAACATGGTTTGTACATTTCTTTCAAGAGTTGAACTATATGAAATGTAAATTTTCTACCTTATGATATTAATTTTGCAATAAAGTGAGTATTTAATGGGATGTTCAGAAGTGTCCTTGTGTTGCACCTTATACCTCAGTAGAAAGGTGGAAAGAAAATTTCAATAGGAACAACCTTTCCTTGTAGAAGCATGGTTCAGCAGAAGATAAAAAGATTTGGACAGGGGAGGTGTTGGTCTGTCTTTAGGATAAATTGTGTCTGTTGCAGGGGTAGCAGGCAACAACTTGCTTCCTAACTTCTTTTTCATTCAGTGTCTGTGAAAAATGGTGGTGGGAGGCTGAGTGACAGCAGTGCCCTCCTTTCTTCCTCCGGTGTGTAGGTGTAGAGCAGAAACATGCCTGATTCTTGAATGACACACCATCTGGGTGATCCAAGACTAGGGAGACTTGCGTTTGTCCACATTAGTCAGGTCCAGGGCTAAAATATGGAGGCTGTCACAGAGGAACCAGTAAGTGGGGCACAGAACTACACCCACCCTGATCCAGAGATTCCCACCAGTGTCTCGACTAGAAGCTCACCATAGCACGCTTACTCCTTGCATTTACCATCAGTGAGCACCAGCTTTAAGGAGTGTGTTGCTGGTTTTGTGGCTGGAATCCTTTAGCTCCACACGAGTGTCTCTCTGTTCACAACCCCAGCCGTGCCCCATCCCGCTGCACTGTGCAGCAGCAGGCTGTGACCGGCAGCACTGAGTCTGTATACAGCCCCATCACCCTGCAGAGCACAGCTGATCCAAGTCAGGTGTGAGCACACACTCACACATCTGCCAACGTGCAGAAAACACACATATATAAGGAGTCCATGCCAGCTGTGAGAAGACCAACAATAATGCCCAGAAGTATAAATTAACCTGTCAGCGTGTTTTGAACACATCTGAACAGTCAAGGTGGGGGCTTCTGGTCAGCACTACTGATCTACACGGCAGCCCCAATGATAGATTTCTTGGTTTGCAGAACAGCAGCCGTAAAGGGAGCACACCTTTCATGCCGGATGAAACACGTTCAAGGCTGCACCAGGTAATGGACTGAACAGGCTGTAACCATACTTGTGCCAGGTGAAGAGAACTGCAGTGCTGTCACAACTGGCAGGCCTGGATTACACGACCTCTCTCTGGAAGCTGAATGCTTCCTTGTTAGGTTTCCCACTGATGTGAAGACTTGGGAAAATGAAAGCAAACATTTTAATTCCTTTTTTCCTTTTTGCCTGTTTGAAGTATCATCACCTCAAATATTTCAGAAAGGGGAATTAAAGCTTAGCAGACAGTCTGACACAGAACCAGCTAGGACTCTTTAAGGTGTTATAACCTCTCAAAGCAAAGCTTGTTATGAAAATGAAGCACATGATAACAGTGTTTTACTGTGCTTCACTGCACTCCAGTGCTGCTGCCTTCTGGTAGAAAGGAACACATACAAGGAGTGTTCATAGGGTGTTGCCATCAGTGCTGAATTTAGGAGTGAGGTAATTCAGGGAGTAGCTCAGCTGACTGTGTTTTAACCACCTTTTAAAACAGTTAAATGGAGTGATTAAAAAATAATCAACAGGTATTGATAAGTCATCTCAGGTTTGGTAATGCTCCAGTCTAATCAGTGCGCTGAAAGGAGAAGGGGCCCCTGTGGAAAAAGTCCTTTTTGATTACATGAATAAAGGCAATGCACATTCACAGCAGAGCTCAGTTACTGTTTGGAAAGGTAACAGTAAAATCTGGCATTGATTGAGTGCCTGACATAGTGAATTGAGTATGTTTCTGTGACTCCTTATGTTCTCAGTGAGGGACTGGTTTAAATGAAGCATTTTTATTCAAAAACTGTTTTCCCAGTGTTCAAGAATTAAAAAACTAACCTTGATAAAGTTTTATGCAAACAATGTAGTCACTCAATGTTGCTCAGCAAAAATCCTGAAAACATCAAACTAAATGTTTAGCTGATCAAAACAAACTACAATCCCCAAGGACGTGCAATCATAGTTTGCCTAGGATTAGTTTAGAAAGCCTTGAAAGGTGTAACATTTTCTTCTCCTTATCCTAAGCAATCTGCTGCTTTGTATGCTTCAAAACAAAATTTCTCCTTTACAAAAAAAAAAAGCAAAGTTGAATTTTATGTTGGTTTTTTTTTGTTTGTTTCCCTTAATGAATATAGGGGGAGGGAAAGGAAAGGGAAGGACTGCCACCAAGAACAGCTGTACAAAAATTAAGCTAACAGTGCTTGCTTCAGAGGTTGGGATTTCTCTGTAGCCTGGAAGGATGCTATTTTCACTGTAACTTCATGCTGCCAGCTTTTAACATTGGGAGAATAATATTAAATCAAGCCGGTCTAAGAGATTTCAAAGAGGTTGGCTATGTAACAGACTTCAACTATTCATTAAATTAGGAAGAACAAAACTCTTGTAATCTGTGGCAGGTTAAAGAGAATAAAAGCACTCCTCTGTGAGAGTGTAGAAAGGATTGCTCAGCTCAGGTTGTAGAGAAACCCAGTTGCCCCCAAGGCCTGCTGCAGCCTAGGACAAAGGCTGCAGCTGACTGAAAGAAATCCATCCGTAAAGAAATAAATAAGCAATCAGTGAGCAAAAGATTAAGAACCCAACACACTGTGGGGAACAAAGGGAGCAGTACCATGGAAATGGAATTAAGGGCAGGTTGAAGTGCCGAATGCATCTCACTTTCTAGACCATGTGGGGCACTCAGCACCAAACTGAGGGCTGCTGTGCTTTAATGGAAGCTGTCAGGCAAAAAGTAATCACAGGAGATTAAAAGATAATAAAATAAATAAATTTCTAGTTTTTCCAAAAAACGTATTCTTAGGTTTGGGGAGGATTTTGTGGGTTTTTGTTTTTTAATGCTGACTGCCTAGATTTTGCTGGTTTCTGTCAAGAACTGGGGAACTGCAAAAGCAACAAACGAAAGGCTCACTGTGCTTTCCCATCGCTCCGTTGAAGAAGGCAGGCTCAGTGTCAGGACTGTTACTTCCAGTGCAGGATCCAGGCCAGCTGGGAGCAGCGGCACAGCCCTGCGTGCCTCCTGCAGTAACGGCTGCAAAGAGCGACCACTGCTTCCATGGCCTAGGCACAACAGGGATGCTGTGGATGGAAATTATTCAGTTTGGAAATACAGTCATAGGCATAGTTTGAAGAAGCAGAGGGCAAAGGCAGAATGTCCTGTTATTTCTGCTAGTTTTGGTTCACTGATAATCTTCTTTATCACTCCCTGATGGAGGATGCACCCAAATGTGCCCACCAGTGGCTTCACAGTTACTGGGATCCTGCTCCCAAGCCAGACACCATCACCAGGGCACTGACCCTACACCACCAGCTGCCATCCTGGCACTCAAGAGTGTTTCACTGACAGAGGCACTCTTCCTAGAAAGGCCAGCTAACCCTTCCTTCACTGCTGATCATTCCCACAGCCTGGTAAGGGAAAGCATTTAACACTCAGTGTGCATGGTTGCAAAACTGGAGCTTGTTGAATCCTCTGTTTAACTTCAGCAGTTTGCTTTCAGACAGTTCCCATCTCTGCTCTCCGCAATGCTGCTGTAACTTACCCCCTGCCCAAGATCCCTGCAACCAACCACTATGAACGTACAGGTGGGTTGGGTAGGACAGTCCAGTGTAGGAGGGAGCATCCGCAACGGTGTCGGTGTGGCTCACAGCTCTGCAGGCGTGGCTGCAGGAGAGCACTGCGGAGGCTGCAGAAGAGCTGGGACACACCAGCATGTGCCTCCTAGGGAGCTGCTCAACTCCACTGCTGGAAGGAGGGCAGAAAACTGCCCCAACCCGAGACATGCTTTGGGGATTAATGCATTTTCTTGAATACTCAGCAGTGCTCTGCATCAGTAAGATACGAAAGTGCACTCACTGCATCCAGAGAGGAGAACTGCACACCATGCATTAAAAACAGGGGCTCTTCATATGCTCCAGGGTGGTCTGAAACAGTGAGAGGGTACCTGTGTCTATACAACAACTGCCAGACCTCGCTAGCAAAAATGAAGCAACAGGTCAGCTTAGTTTGTGGAGGAACCCATACTTACTGTCTGTGCCAGGTTGTGTTGTCAGGAGGTACATTTCAAGGCTGAAAACTTCCACTGGTAGTCAGTCATGAGTTTGCTGAAACATAAATATAGTGTTATTAGACCTGGCATGCCATTCAGCTCATCCAGTTTCCTACCCATGCGGCAGCCAGTATCAGACGCTTCAGGATAAAGAATCTCTGTGAGTTATGAGAGAGGATCTACACCCACCTCCAGCACCATAAATCACAGATTAATCAGCAAGGCATGCATTTCAAAGAACAGCTAAAACTTTCCCCAGCTTCTGCCAAAGCAGCTTCACACTGATATGTGCAGATCAGGAACAAAGAACCCGTTGTCTCCTTCAAGAGGTGAGACCTTTAGTTTTCAGAGTCGTTACTAATAACCATCAGATGGGCCCTTATTTGTTAAGTCAGTCAGCAGGTGAGAAAAACAGGAGAAGATAATGTGATAACCCTTCTCAATGAGATGCCCAAGTACATAAAGCATTTTTGCTAGCACTTTTACAGTGAAGGCCCTCCATATCCTAATCACAATTTTGCAAATAAGGTACCTCACCTGTACGTTAAAATCCCCTTGTGAATTTGAAACTAGGACAAAGGTTGAGAAACTCCATTTTAAGAGGACAATTGACTAATGAATTTCATGAAAACAAATCATCATCACAGAAATCAAATCACCATTCATACAAAGTAATTAAATCTGTCTGTGCGTAAGAACAGTCCTTGCTAGCCCAATTCTGGCACAGAGCACATTTTAATTTGAGAATTTGCAGCATACAAAGATAGAAAGAAAACTCCAAGTGTCTCATAATAAAATGCAGGGGTCCTCTGAAGTGTCCCTTGGGTCCTATGTATCTCCTGCTATGGAGCTAAAATCCTCAATGAGGGAGGAACTCCTCCAAGGAGAAACAAGTAGTGGGGTTATTAATTTCCTGATTCTGCCATTCCCTGGGATGAACATGCACAAATTTAGGATTGCATCAATGGAGTCTAACTGTGGGAGATAATTTTAAAAATTCCTTGCTCCAACAAGTAATTGCTAAAGCGTTTTGTCTCCTGCTTTCTTCCTATAGTTGTTGCTTTTGCCTTTAACTGTGGGCCACAAGTTCGCTGTCAGAGTGCTCTGAAATGTTTTCTGCCTGCCCTGGCGTGTGAGACAGGTATCCTGTGAACTTGACCAAGCCAACTCTCCCCCTCCTGGGCTGGCATGTGGACCTGCTCATCTCCCCCAGCAGGTCTCCAAATAGATAATTTTAGGTTTTAGCATGATTCCACAATGTAGTTCTAGACCTCAGTTGCTGTGCACATACCCATTAAGGAAATCAATCCCTCATACAACTCATGACAGACGTCAAGTCCAAGCAAAGCTTTTTGTGGAGTCTAAGCTTGCTAATAGAACTGTGTGGTGCTGTTGATTTGACTTAAAGTGCAGTGGCCTCTTCACCCAGCTCAGAGGTAAAATAAAGGTCTCGGAGCTCTGGAGAATCAAGCGTTCTTTAAAATATTTCAGTGATAAAAAGCAGATAAAATCTAGAAGGCAGAAACGTTATGGCAACTTTGCCTGTAACTTTCTGGATCTGGTCAAACCTTGGGGAGTATAGTATTTTGACACTACTCCTTTAAAGATAAGGGGAAAGGCAAATGCTGCACTTCACCTAGTAAATGATTTCTGGAGTTGCATTCCTGTGCATTCATGCACAAATCAAGAACACTGTTGTGCCTCAAATATCTGTAGGCCTAACGATGAGGTCCAAGACAATGTGTGGCAAACAGCAACACATACCCTCCAGCACTGAGAACTCAGATGATGGAAACTCAGCTGCACGCCGCGTCATTTCATTTCACTTGGGACTGACAGGCAAGTATGTGGTACTATTTCCAGGCTGCCACTGATGTGAGTCCTGAACCAGGACTGAAAAAAATGCTCTGCCTTCTTTTGCTTTTGTATAACATCCCTCCTTTGCAGATGGTGCTCAGAAACAAGCCATGCGGTGTGATTTGCTAGTGGTGTGATGTGCTGAGAAAAGAGTGACAGTGTGTACACCTACTGAAACCGCAGCTTCCCTAAAAGCAAGTCAGAACAGTAGATGCACAGAGAGAAAAAGCTGGGCTTTTACAGGCTTGTAAGCGGAGAGGATTAATTTGACTCTTAGCTGCCATGCCCACTGTGTGGAGTCACTCACACCAGTGCAACGTGTTACTCCTGCTTTTCACAATGGTTTGCAGAATATTTAGGGTAGCAAAGGTCCGGTGCTTTTAAAACTCAGTTTTACTTAATTCCTTAGTTTGCCACTCAGCTTTGGCAACGGCAGCTGCTTGGCAGTGATCAGCACTTCAAAGTGTCCTTCCCAGGCAGGAGTGCACCCCAGGCCCCTGAAGGGAGATGCTCCCAGCAGCACAGCCCTGCCCCCTCTCAGCCCCTCTCTGTGTGAGACCCCCACAAAGGCAGGGAGGAACTGGGGGGGAGCAGGAGGGTCGTAGGGCTCTGGTCCAGGCAGGTGCTGTGAACACCACTTCCTACAAGCCAAAGCTTCTTTTCAGTAAAAATATGTGGGTTTTTTTCAGGTAGGTAGTGTTTCTAGAATGTACAAAATAAGGCACAGGAAAGCATTGCCATTTCCTACAGAAAGAACATGTCAACTTTTCATTTCGTTTTGGCAAAACCAGAATTATTCTGTTTATCAAAACTTAGTAGAATTGTTTTCTTTACTGGGCATGCCTGTTTCCACTAGCCCAACAAATCAGGTGAAATTTGCTGGGGCTTCAGGGGCTTCCCTGAAGCTGTGAGCCTTATGGGACTGGCAGCATCTCAGATTTTGGGTGTGCTGGGGGAAGGCAGGATCGGGGGGGCATTGTGCAAAAAAGTGAGTTAGCCTCAGCCTTTTCCACCCACTGCCCTGCTGACAAGCTGCTTATTGTGGAGCCATAGGTGTCCATCCCAATTAGAGGAAGACCTAAGACAACTCATCCAAGATACACATGTCCTCTTGTGCTCCTCTATGGATGCAGCTCAGTAGAGAATTGCTGCCAAATACAGCAGCAGAAGGGGTGTCTGATCCCCCTCTGTTCCTCACTTCCAAAAAGGGTATGGGCCACAGCTGGGAGCAGGGCTGCTGCAAGCTGCCTCTAAGTTTAGGCCCCCCAGACCGCCTGCATTCGGGTGCCCTTCCAGCCTCCGAGGGCTCTGATGTGACCCTCACGCTGTAGCAGCCCCATGACTCTCAAGTAAGCTGTACAGGATGTTCAACACAAAACAGGTTTCAGGCATGGTGAATGTTAAAACCCAGAGGGATGAGGCCTGAGTGTTCACAGAACTCATTCTGCCTGAGTCCCTGCTCAGTGGACTGAAAATGACATTGGGCAAGATGATTTCTCTTAAGTCCTTCTTGTTTTTAACGTCTGCGCTATGTGTGCATAGGCTTTATCTGTATTGTGTGCAACCGAAAATCTCACAGAAAACTCTGCCAAAGCATACATGGTATTTATCTGGACCTGATCCAGATAATGGAAAAATACACTGTGTTCTCTCTCTTCAAGTATTACATTTACTTACTTCTAGACATGCACTTACTATTACCTACTCACAGACATGGGGCATCTGGCTTTTTGAAGGAAATCAGTGGGTTTGCGGGGTTTTTTGGGTGGTGGTGTGTTCTTTTGCTAAACGTTAATGGCATCTCCAGCCTCACTACCTGCCAGAGCACATCCCAAATGAAAAACACTCCAGGACTCTGGAAAAGCACTGCAAAAGCACCTATTCCCTGCTCTGAGCTTCTCACTGGTGCTCGGCCTAAGCAAGACAAACCCACTCACTCCCACAGCCCTGGGTGGACAGTGGGGGCTGCGCAGGTGTCTCCAAGGGTGGCGTGGCCAGCAGCAATGCCCCAGCCAGGGCATACCCAGCTGGAGAGCAGCACCCGCTCCTCACTGCTCCCACCTGTGGAGGGGCAGGAACACACTGACACCTCCTCCCTCCTTGAGGCTTTGCCCAGGTTAGATTAGACTGAAGTCAGTTTCTCTCTTTGGTGCTTTACAGGGAGTCCACAGAGGGTCTATGTCCCCTCTCCCAACCTCCCCCATGTTCACGTGACTGGGAGTCCAGGGTGGATGGAGCGGAGTGGCAAGTGCTTACTGGCCCTCCTCACTTTCTGCCCCCTTACATCCCTCCTCTGCCTCATTTGGCAGTTCCTCAGGCTCCCCGTTAGTGCACTTTGCAAGCTTTTTGCAATGCCAGACAAGCCCCAAGGAGCTGAAGGGTGAACCAAGACCCAGCGGTTTTAATTGCACCATCAAAGAAAAAAGCCCCATCTACTGCATGACCATGTTGAAAGTCTTTTCCTGTTACTCTTACGCAGGTAACACAACAATTGACTTCTTTATTTAATTTCACTTGTTTAAACTGTCAAGAGCTGGCAACTCCTGAAAGAAAGGATTAAGTGGGAGAAGTGGAAAGAGCCCTATCTGCTTGCTCTGTTCGCTGCCATAGTCTGGAGTGCTTTCATTCTGTGTTTGTACAGTTTCTGGTACAACATGGTCCTGACCCAACTATTCGGATGAATAAGCTGATGCTAAGGAGTTGTTTGCTGGCCTGAGTATACTTTCTTTTTAGTTGTTAATATAAATAATGGTAAGTGGTGCTCACTGTTGTCTCAACTATTCCTTTCATCTGTCCCCCATTTTTTCTAGGGTTGATAACTCAGCCATAAAAAATAGCCTCTGAATGGAAATGTAGCACAATCAGGATTAATAATTATTAGCATCTCAAAGAGCTGCAGTGTTAGGTCACAGATTTGGATTTTTTTTGTAACAAAAGCTTAGTGGTTTGAGAGATGGTTTATATCAACATCATAGCACCTTTACTTACAAAAATACTTGATGTAATTTAATCTCTAAAATGTTTTAATGGCTTCTGAGATTTCAGAAGAAATACTGGAAATTATTTAGATGGAAATGTCACCAAGCCTGTTAGCTTTTTATAGAATGAGAAAACCCTACCATTTGTTGTCTACCATTACTTGAGTGTGGTCCACTGGGAAAAACAGAGAGATTTTCAAATTTCCTTAATATCCTCTTTGCTCTATTCTGGAATCAATATGCATTGAGACAATCTTTGCTAGTCTCCATTCATGAGCTTCAGGTATCATGTCTGCAAAAAAAATCCATCTGGAAATATGCAGATTTTCAGGACAATTACCCAGGGAAAGGCAGAAGAAAATCAGAGGTATGACACAGAAAGAAGGAAATGAGATGCGATGGTCAGGAAGCGCCAGCATTTGACGGCACACTACAGGGAAAATCAGAAAAAGCAAGAAGATGTGCCGCAGTTGCATCCTTTTGTGCTGTGAAGTATCTCACAATAGTCACTTTGCAGGGTCCCACATCCAGATCTGGAAAAGAAGACCAAGTGTCGTCACACTCCTTACTTTGCTGAGCCTCCTGCACTTTGCTTCCTCCTGGCCTGAGGATTCACTTGCTGACCTCTCTGCCTTTGGGAGGGACTGTCCCGCTCCGAGCTGTGAAATCCTTCCTGGCATCGCCACAAAGCCTCTGAAGCATTTTCTCCGGGGGATCTGGGAGCCCCGGGGCAATGAGGATAGCACCCGAGATAAGACTGGGAGGAGTGAAAGAAACCACTCATCAATCCATACTGAATATTCAAACTGGTAAGCAAAAGACTCAAGGTTCACAGAACAGGGACTACTGTATCCTTCAACAGCTGAAAAGGCTTTAGGGACAGCCTGTTCTGACCAGTAAAGATCAAGGCAAAAGTTTAAAAACATTGGTTCTAAGCTGAGATTCACAACGCAGTGCAGAGGGAGCCGGTGCACATTTTGCTCTCCTTGAAAGCCTTGGCCGAGGACGCCTTCCAGCCCCGCGTAGCAGAGTAGCTGGCAGCGGGAGGGCACGTTCTGCCGAGGCTCTTGACACCAAGAAAAGCATTTCACGTGACAACCCCCCGTGGAGAATCCCAGTCTCTTGGCACTGGGCAGCACCAGCCTTGACCAGGTGTCGGATCTGACCCAAACCCTGCCGCGACCAACGCTTCCTTTGCCGGCTTTGGATCAGTCCCTCCAGCCTGCGCACAGGGAAGGCGTCGTCTAGGCTAGCCCCAGACGGCTTTTCCCAAGGACGCTGTACTTTCAGTCGCAGCCCGACGGTAGCCCTGCTCTCCCTGGCAGGAGATGTCGCATCCCTGCGACCCGCCGACCCAGCCTGTGAGATGGAGGCGAGAAAAACCCTTCCTGCAGCCGCCGCCGGCCCTGGCCCTCCAGCGCATCCCTAGAGCTGCGCGGGGGCAGACGTGCCGCCCCCAAAAGAGGACCCAAAACACCCCCCGCCCCCTCCCGCGGCGGGGCAGAACAGTCCCAACGGGGGATGCCTTGAGGCGCGGAGGGACTGCACTGTTTGGGGGGCTGGGGGGTTGCACTGCCGGGGGTGCGGGAGGGTTTGCGCTGTCGGAGGGGGCATGGTCGGGGGCTGCGGGGTTTGCGCTGTCGGGGGGCGGAGGATGTGCTGTTGAGGGGTGTGCGTGTGGGGTATTTGAACTGCTGGGGGTGTGGAGGGAATGACCCTGGGCGGAGGGACAGCCCTGCTGCTCAGGGAGGGGGGGCCGGGAGGGCCAAGGTTGCCGGCGGGGGGCTGGAAGCGCGCCTTGTTGATTTTGGGCAGCGCGCAGCCGCAGTGCGGGCCGCCGGCCGGTACAAAGCGACTGCCAGGAGAGTTTGCGAGCTCCCGGCGGTGCGGGCTGGCGCGGGGGCTGGAGTTTTGCGGGGCTCCCGAGCACCCCACCGACACTACCAACCTCCTTCCCCTCGACCCTCCCCGCCGGCGGCCGCGAGGCCCCGCCGGGGCGCGGAGCCCGGAGGTGAGCGGCGGGGGATGATGGGGATGGGATGGGATGGGGCGGGCGGGCACCGGGGGAGCCTCTGGGTCCCTCTGGCGCGGGGAGCGGGCGATCTACCCCGACGTTGCGCCCCTGGTAGGAAGTCGGCGGCCCCCGGGGACCGGTATGCGAGCGTGTCGCGGAGAGTTGTTGGTACCGGTACCCCCTTCCACGGTTTGAGTAAAAATGCGTGATTTTGCTTAGGGGGGCACGAGCGGGCGTATTCTGCGCATCGCTGCATCCCGTCTCGACTTCGGAGCGGCGGAGGTGCATCCCAGCCCTGCCCTCCGCAGGGTGCTCGCTTGGCCGGTGAGTCCCTCGGGGCAGCCTCCGTCCGCCACCGCAGGTTTCGGCAGCTCCCCCCGGCCCGCAGCGCTGGCTGCGTCCGTCTTGCCCGTCCGCGGTGGAAGTGCGGCGAGGCGGGGCGGAGAGCATCCCTGCGGGGGAGGGGAGGGGGCCGGGTACCGGCCTGCGGGAGTGGGTCACATCCACAGCGGGAGTTGTGCTCATCGGTGCTTCGTTTAAGTGGACTATCTTGGATAAAGTCGAACTTGTGAGCTGGCGCTTTAAAAAGACAGTAGAGAATTTTTTTTGGGGGGGGGGGAGGGGGAGGCAGGAGGGAAATCTTGGGCTTTGATGCTCAGTTTATGAATATGCTTTAACTTTGTCCTCCCTTCATGGATCCCAAAAAATCTCTTAAAGACATTCTGAAGTGTTTGAAAACCATCTTATTCTTTCTGAAACAAAGAACGCTGTGAGGCCCTATAGCTTCATACACAGTTATGTGTAAAAACTGATGCAGGCATAATTACAAGCCTCAGTAATGACAGTGACTTTCTTGTGACTTATTTGGCCCTGATTTTCACGTAAGACTAAGCTAAATTTAACTTTCCTGTACTGATGTGCAGGTCAGGTGTACTGCGCTTTTTGTTAAATCAAAGCTCTCAAACATTTAATTAACAGCAAAGCCCATCTGGCAGTTCTGTAGCTTAGTTGACAACCTTGCATCTTGGCTAACCAAGAAAGGTCACCGTGATAACTCGCTGATTAAAAATATCAGATGTATCTTACCCTTTTATTTCACTGCTTCTGGCAGGGTGGCTGGATCTGATTAAAGGTAGTGTGGGTGGGTGCATGATCTGAAGAAAGGAAAATATGAGGTGAAAGGAGGCTGATCAGGCTAATGTGAGATTTAGAAAGGCCAAACTAGTTTAGTAAGTGCCCAAGGTGTGCAAAGAGAGCCCTGACATTTTCGTTCAGGTTGGGTTTCAAGCCCTTGGGAGTGCTGCTTGGGTCGTCAGGTCTTGAGTGAGTTTTCCAAAGGGATTGGGTGTCAGCAGGGCACAGTGGGTCTGGCTGGCAGCAGTGGGGCTGCCCCCAGTCCACACTGCCAGTGACATCTCTGATGTCTTGTCTCTATTCTGGCTGGGAGAACCTGCCTTGTATTAAAGACCAGGTGAAATAGGATCTTACCCCTAAAATGCCTCCTCAACAGAAGACATGGTGTTGTCCTATGACAGAGAAGCCTGGGTCCTTCCTCCATCCACTCTGAGTGAGAGAGGTTGCCGCTCTGGCATAGGAGGCAGGGGGGACTTGGGTGTGGGAGCTTGTTGTGTGAGCATCCCACACAGTGCTGGGTGTGGGGAAACATGGGTTCCACCAATGCTGGGGGCAGCAGCCCCCAGGAGCAGTACATCGCCGGCTGTCAGGGAGCAGCTTGGGCAGAGTTGTTGGCGGATACAGGCTCTTGTCCGCCTCAGAATCGGACTTTGTCAACCATGTGCTTTGTGGGATTTGATGTTACGCTGAACTCTTTGTGTTTCGTTTGTCTGACATCAGAGTGAGGTTCTCCCCCTTTTATATTGCCAGAGCTCTAACTAGATCGAAATTCATCAACTGAGGTGGATGGTTCTCTAGTGGCAAACATGATACTGCCATTAAATAAATTACTGATGAGCACTCTGGGTAGCACTCTGGCTGATGACTCCTGTAGCACTTCAGCCTATATGGGAGCCCCCAGTGTCTTAGTTTTTAAATTTGTCAACCCCTGCTGTGCTTTTTAGATTAGGCTTTACTTTAATATTGCACTGGAGAAACTGAGAATAAAACTGGGTCCTTAGATTGAAAACTGAATGTGGATTGGTTTTAGGTGGTGGTTTAGCAGGTCTATGAAAATTTCACGTCCTTGGGAGAGCTGTCAATGGATGTATTTCTCATACCACGAATTACTTTTGTGTGAGATTAGTCTGTTCAGTTGCTCCCCCTCAGTATCTGTTTGCCTTTTCCCACTCTGGCAGTTTTATCAGGCTTATAAGCCTCTGGTACAGCTTGCGGTCTCAGTTTCTGTGGTGCCCTGTACGTTTTAATAATAGATGCTGAAAGTGAAATGAAAATGTCTAAATGAAGGGTCTCTTTTGCAAGTGATGCAGAGCCACCATGAAGAGCTTTCAGAAACAGGCAGCTGATCGTGCTTTTAGTTACTAAAGCATTAGTTGTTAATTGAGAACAGTTGCAGATTTTCTTGCGGTGTCAGCACCTATTGTGGTGGTACATCATGGAGAAGGTGTTTTTTTTCCTAGACATTTAGCTAATGGAATTGACTAATGGGCCACAGGAGAAGTTTCAGGCGTCACTGCTAGGACTGTCCGACCCATCTGAATTTGCCTGTGTGCTTTAGAAAGGGAAGAAACACAGAACTTGCAAAGTGGCTTGAAAGCTTCTGTGTATATACGTGCATGGGTATGAATTTTATCTAAGTTTTTGTAGGTTGTGGCATGATGACAAGTGTAAAGCCAATAACTAGGTTATCTTGTCATAACAATGAGGAGAAGTTCATGTGGAACTGCAACAAAAAGTAGCAATGAACAATTTGCAGAGAGTTTTGATTCCACCCAACTTCTAAAAAGATGCAGTAAATTTAGTTTACAGATGGTTTGAAATGCCAGATGTAATTTTTTTACAGGTTTTACTTGAAAAATTTTTTATTCAAGCTACATAAAAATATGTCACAATATCTTTCCATAAACCGTATGTAAGCACTGAAATAAGTTTGTGTTGTCTAGAGATTCAGATTTATGATCAAACTTATAATGTGTTTGGTTCTAGTGGGAAATTATTCATCTGAAGTATCTTAATAGTATCTGTTTGCATGACTGAATAATTGGTGGTGCTGTAAAAAGGCATTTAGGCATCTCATGGAGAAACTGGGGAAACCACTTAGGCACGTCAACTCTGACACTCCACAGTTATCTCTTGCTCCCATTATAGATGCTACATATCGAGGGGAAATAACATGCAAATTATATGGCCGTTCCCAGCTGTCAAAAGAGTGGGACCTGAAGGGAAGTAATAATATACATCAAGAGTGAACAACCAGCATAACTGATTTTTGGTTTGGTTTTTTTGTGTTTTTTTTTTTTTACAGTTTATATGTTTTATGCAGATTACTCCTACCAGTGTTGTACTGTGAATTATAGTCTAACGTCTATCTCATTCTATAACTCTGAATACTGCCCATGTATTTTACTTTGGGAAACTGTCTGCAATCATGACAGCAGTGTTGAGACTTGTAGTTAAATCTGAATACTGGTTTAGGCTATATTTATATTTTTACTTTGCAAAGGTTCCCTGGCAAACTCTGCAAAATAGCAGAAATATGTACATTGTGATAATCACTTTTTCAGCATTAAAGATGTACTTCTCCATGATGAGGAAAAGAGGAGATTACTTTTAAGGTGCTGTAGTGAATATTGAAAATGCTTTCTGAGCTTTGCTAGTAATGAAAAGACTTCTGTCATTCAGGTTGGATGGCAGGAGCATCTAATCTCACTTCCAGGCTGTCACAGGCCCTGGGCTCTTACCCCTGTATTAAGCCCAATGACTAGTTTGGCTACAGCACAACTTAGAAGAAAGCATCCTGTTAGACTTAAAATGCTCCCACAGGCTTCCCTTGGCAGTTAATGCCAATTTTTTGTGTCTTTCTGTGCTCAAAAATGTGTTTCTGATTTCTAATTAGAGCTGTACTGGGGAAGGACAGCTGACAATTAAACATGAGTCATGAATGCGTGTTTTGAATGTCCCTTTAATTCTTTAGAGATGTGAGTAGACTGAAGACAGAGGAGTCTGACAAGAACAGTTGGAACTTAATTGTGGGTAAGCAAATCTGTCAAAGTGAGTCTGGCCTCTTTATAAGCCCAACTGCTGTTCCTGTACTTGTTCGGTGCTTGGGCTCCCTATTGTACACAGGAGCCAAAACTAGACCTGGATGCCTGCCCTGATGGGTTGGAGGTTGTAACTACGTTTCTCCAAAACGAGGCGTCTCCAGAAAATGTTCTGATGAAGGTAATGGTGGGAGGATGTTGGGCGGTGGGGGTGTCCCAAGCCTGTTTCTGGGCCCAGGGATGCTGCCTCCCTGCTGTTCCTCGCACAGAGGGAGGTGTTTGTGCTGCCCTGACACACAGAGCCCAGGAGGAGGAAAAGGCAGTGAGAGAAGAGTATTTTATATTGAAAACCTGGGCTGTTTTCTCTCTTCTCTGCAGGTATGTATGCCATGAGCTGTAGGCACCTCTGACTTCATTGGTGGTGGGTGATGTCCAGGAGGGCAGTGGGAACACCTCACTGGGTCTCTTGGGCAAATGATCATAGCAACATGATTCCCAGGATCACTGGTCTGCTCTGGCTTGGTGATCTCTTAAACCTGCTTCACCACGTGCCAGTGCTCTGAAGTAGAGGATGTCCTTCCTTGCTGTAAGTGGCACTGAGTTGTTGGTGAGAGGTGCTGAGGAAATAGAAAAGAGTTTCACAGCAGCTGCTTCTGCAGCACTGAAGAGCTGGCATTACTATTGAGTTCTTCACTGCACAAATGTACCTATGCTTTGTCCCAAGAACCTGGGTTTTTCTACTGGTCTACCATCTTCTCTGCCCAAAGGGTGACCAGCGCAGTTACATGAAGCAGTAGTGCCCTGGCAGGAGTGCGTTGTGCTGGTGCTGTGTTTTCTGAGGAAGCAAAAACGGTCAAAATGTTGGTTATTGGGTGAGGCGCCAGCTTTGTGCTGAGAGGCTTTTTACCAGAGACTGAGAAATGTGCAGTATCCGTACACCGAAGACTGATGAGGGCTAATCTGTCCCTTACCTTATGTCTTGTCTGTAATTAGTGGACATTGACTTTTAAACCCTAAGTCCCTAGCCTTAATTTTTTTTTTCCTGAAGATTTTAATTAATATTCCTAAGTATATCTCCATGTAGGGCTGTTACCCACACAAGTGTCCAATCCTTCTCTTGGTCCCGATAAGCTGGTAGGCTTCATGGCTGCTGTGCCGTGATAATGACTTCTGTAGTGTGTGTGTGCACACATTTCAGCCTCCTAATTACATAGCTTGATCATCCCTCATTCTTGAGATAAGGAGAAAGACTGATTTAGCTTTTATGCGCCCTTCGTTATTTTACATAATTCCCTAGCCCCTTCCAAATAATGTTTGCTTGGTTTGTTAAAAACTGAAGTGTGTTTAACTTTTTTTGTAGTGTCTACATATTTCTGATCCCTTCCCAATTCTGCAGTGTTGTTATGAAGGGGGAGGATGCTACCCAGACTGACCTAGATGATTTTGCACCATGAATTCCTAAAGTGTCATCAGAACTGTTTCTGTTTTATTTGGCATCTGTGTGAATCTCCGCACATCCTGGCTGTTTCCCGTTGACTGCAGCTGCCCGTGCCACGGGGGCCTTACAGGGGCTGCAGGTAGGTGGTAAGTCTGTGCCTGGCTGAAAGCAGCAAGCTCTCATCTTGCATTTTTGCTTCCAGTTTCTTTGTGATGGTGCTAATGTTTATGTGGCTGTGGGACGAAACAGATCGGAGCACTGATCTGGCTGGAAACAAACCTGCCAAAATACCCCTCCCGGCTATTCTCTGTGTGCATGGCATCCCACACGCTGTGCCAGTGTAGCTGGAGAGGGTGGGAAGCCTCTCAGTAGCAGTACAAGCTTGTGTCAGAGATTAATAGGCATGAAATCATGGTACTGTGATTCTCTCTTGAGCCTGCGAACTGTTGGAAACCAACGTGACTTGTTCTGAAATTTCGTCCACTAGGACCATTTTGGCAGATGATGGTCAGAAGCATGCTGCTCTGTGGTGGGATTGGGAAAACTCCCTGCCTTGCAGTTCATATTCATGCATGCTACCAGCCTGCAACTTGTTTGTCTCAAA
The DNA here is from genome assembly GCF_963921805.1 of Phalacrocorax carbo. NCBI lineage: Eukaryota > Metazoa > Chordata > Aves > Suliformes > Phalacrocoracidae > Phalacrocorax > Phalacrocorax carbo. The sequence continues at coordinate 30,697,711 of NC_087548.1, forward strand.
GATGGAAGAGTTTACTTTAAAACAATGATTTCCCCTGGGTTGTTCTGACTCTTCCCTTTTTTTTTTTTTTTTTAAACCGCAATTGTTTTTCCAGTTTCACGGCTGGGAGTCTCCCCTGGAGTGAGGCAGTGTCAGAGGTTGAATGTGTTTGTTTAGGTGCATAAACATGGCTGTGCACGGTGGGGCTTCCGTCACAGTGTTTTCATTCACTTCATGAACTGTTAAATGAGAAGAGGATGGGGCTCATTCCTGAACTGTTTTGGAACAGCTGTGTCAAAAAACCCCCAATGATCTCAGACAATAGTGAACTCTCTGCAAATGTTGCTTTTTTCATCCCTGTCTCAGCATATGGTGATGCAGAGGATCTGTAAGAGTTACTCCAAATTAATCTGGCTTGGACAGTGAAGGAAGATACACGAGTGTTATGTGGCTCTTCTGTATTTCTCCAGAGAGAATTTGCCAAGAAGCACAGTGATGGGGACAGGAGCGGGGGAATCTCTGGTTTTGGAGTAGAGAGCCTTTCTCTCTATTTTTGGCTTCGGAGTGTTTTAAAATTAGGGTATAAAAAGTAACAAAGGACAGTCAAGATGTTATGAGACAAAAGTATGGGGACACAACCCATGCATAATTATTAAATGAAACAATATTGCAGAGTTTGGTTCTGATTTCCAGATTTCTGACAGAAGAGAAATGGGAATGAAAGAGTTGATACGTCTTCTCTGTTTTGCAGCTTGGCAAAGGCAATTTAAGCCTTTGGGTTTTTTCTCACCAGTGTTTTGTTATTAACTCAGCTGCTAGGAGAGAGGTTGTACTGTTTCAACTCCTTGTCTTCATTATCATTGCAATGTAGGTAGATGGATACATTAGGACATAATCCACTTCCGCTGCAGTCCAGCTTTTGGAGGGCTGCACCAGAGCAGAGCCTTGCTTTTTTTCTGAGTGGAGGTATCTCAATAGACACAGCAAAATATCTGCTGAGAGATGATGTTTAGTTTAGCTGAATCTTTCTTTGGAGTAGAAACTGATGCTGGGGTCAATCCTACTGCAGCTTTTTGGTGTGGTTTTTTTTTTGTGGGTTCTTATTTTTGGTGGTGTGTTTTTTGGGTTTTTTTGAGCCGAGCACTTTAATGGATAATGACTCAGTTATTGGAATCTGACTTTCCACTCCAATTACCCACAGATAGACCAAGATGTATCTGCAGTTCTACGGTAGATAACTTCAGTGTGCATTGTTTACATTTCAGGCACCAAACCAGGGTGAAAATCAGGCTGTTCATTCATTGTGACCTGTCATGTAGCTGAGTGTGAGTGCACATCCCTTCAGGCTCCATTAGCATGAGTTAACTTTGTAATTGGGTTTCTGGAGCAGACGGGGACAGGAAGCAGGAGTAATTTGGCAGGCTAGGCTTTGATTTTTTTGTTCTGTGTGGTATAAGTGCACAGGAGAGCAGAAGTAAAAGATGGGTGCAGAATGGCTGGAGAAATCCTGACAAAGTGGAGGACAGTTGTTGAAACTGCACATGGATGTTATGGAATATCATGCAGCTATACCAAGGTGGGACCTTGCAGCCATATCAAAGTAGGATTTCTGTAGCTCCTGTGCTCTTCAGAGTCCTTCTCTTGCTCTTTTAAACCTGCTCTGTGTTCTCCAGCTTTCTGTCCATCTGGCAGTAACACCTTGTCTTGTAGAGACTGGCAACCAAAAATCGGCTTGCTGAGTGAAGAACAGTTGTCACTCCATTTTGAAACCACTTCACAATGAAGATGTTAATAAAAATTTAAATTTTAAAGCTGCTCTAAACGTCATGATCTTCAGTTTTCCACAAACAAACCAAAAAGCAGAAAGTCTCCATTCAAACAAACAAAAGAAACCCTGAGCAAACTGTAAAATGTTAGGGTTCTTGAGCGTTTTTTTCATTTCTTTATTAAAGGCATTAAAAGTCATCTGGCTCTTTTCAGGTGTTCAGTATGGATTTACATGAGTGGGATTAGAATTAAGCTGCTTCATGGTATTTTTTAAAAACCACACTTCACATTATTTCAATAAACAACTTTGCTTTTAAAACAAGTCTTTATCCCAGACTAATCTTAAGACATAGAAAAAGCAGCACAAGAAGAGATTTTTAGTTTATACTCCATTCCTTCCTGATACGTGGTGTTGAATTTGTTCTTAAACTTTTAACTTGGCGTTTGTTTTGTTTTTTGTTTTTTTTAATGGTAAACTCTTGAAAGAGTTTTCTTCCTGAATACTAGTCTTATTCTGGCATCACTGACCATTTTCTCCACATGTGTACTTTGCCAGCAGTCTGCTCGGATTCTTTTCTGTGCATGGCAAGTCGGTTACTTTCCCAGATGAGATACAGTCACCTGCAAGAAGACCCTGGGACTGAATCTCTCTGAAACCAGGAGGTGCTGAAAATGATGTAGGCATGATTAGCTGCATTATATTTATCTTGTCAGCATCATTTAACCAGGATGACAGACTTCACGCATGTATCTTACTTTGTTCTTGCAGTGTTGTAAGGCTGTTTTACTAATATTTTTTTTTTCAGTAGACAAGGGCTCTGATGTGTCCCTGTGTGTGGAGTGGGAGTCACCTTAGTCTAGACCCTGATCCCGTCTGTGATTTATCACTCAGATTTTATCTCTTTTGTGTTTTTCTTGCAGTTTCTCACCCCATCACTGGTGCTGCTTGTGACCACTGTCAGGTTTTTAAGCAACATGCAAGATTGGTCACATCCACAAAAATACTAGTGGCTGCCAGGAGCCTTCTCAGCTGAGGAAATCTAAGGAAAACAAACCCTTCTTTGTCCGTGCACACATCATGATTGTCACGAGTTGTGCAGTAGGCATGTTAAGGAGATGCAATCGGTGCTCACTCCAGCAAGACCCGGCAGTGGGAGGTGCGGGCTGGCCGTGGGCATGAGCCCCTCCTGGGTGGCTGCAGCTCCAGCCAGATAAGCAGTGCTCATTCACTGACTCTCTGGCTGGACTGAGACCTGTGGACCAAGAAAATATTGTAGAAATAAAATGGAGTTCTTAAAGAACCTTAAAAATAGCAGGTGACTGAATATGTTCTTCATGCTGTGAGGAATTGTTAGTTTTGGCTGAAGTAGACTTGGGAGCGTTTCAGGTCTGTTTTATCTGTAGCAGTTCCATCTTCTGTTAGCCTGGGGGACAAAAGGCTTGTGCTTGTACAGCTGAATATGAAATCTCTGGCTCAGGAAGTGTTAAGTGCATGTGTTTATTACTCTTAATGCTGGTATGTTTTTCATGTCAGCAGCTAGCCAAAAACCAGGGACCTGCAGTTCGTTTCAGCTGGTAGAAATTAATGACAGACAGGTTTATGGCAAAGTTGCATGTAAAGTTTTATTTCCGCAAGCATGGGCTGAGTGGGACAAGAAGGGACCCTTTGCTGGTCTGCAGCCTGCAGTCAAGCCTTGTGACCCCTTCGCACACACCCCGTAAAGGGAGTCCTGCAGCAACCCCAGCTGCCTCTCGGTGTTGTTGTGTTGTTTCCCTCATACTTGCTCCCATCCCTCTCTCCCAGGCCGCAAAGTCCCCCCCCAGCTCCTGGTCAGCATTGCTCACATTCCCAAGCTATGCGTGTGCCGGCGTGCCTATGCGTGCACACGTGTGGCTAGGCTGGTCCTCTGCTCTGGCTAGGAAACCACTGTCAGTTGTGAAAGCAGCCTGCCTGCTCCTGTCCTCCCTCAATATCCATCAGAGCCCCCCTGCCCACATAGCTCACATTCCTGAGCCATATTTCATTTGGGATGGTGTTTTGCTTTGGAGGCTGTTACTGCTTGGTAAAGCAGTTTCCTTGTACCTACATCTTCATGGAAGGGCAGTGATTTATGTCCCCCAGTTTCAAGTGCAGTTTAACACATCTGGGCTGGTTCTGGGTGGTTCCAGGTCTTTTTGGTGACTGCAGGTGAGTGAGGTGACAGAGGCATGCAGCAGTGATGAGGGTGTGCAGTCAGGGGCCGGAGGTTTGGCTGTGCTTGGTCTGAAGGAGAGTGGTAGAGTCCTGGAGGAGGCTCAGTGGGTGCTGGTGTCTCTGTGACCATTGTGTAGGGAGGAAGTTAATTGTCTTTTCAGTTAAAAGACCTTTTTCCCCTCTCCCTCCAACCAACTCGCTAATTTGCATCACAAAAGTGAGCCAGGGTTACCTCCTTAGTAAGTTGCAGAAAATATGATCTCTTCAACTCTTTGAGTAAAAAAGACATGATTTATTGGTTGTTTTATGCCTCCTGGTGCATTCAAGTACAACTGTTAATTGAACTGGTTAATACTGTATTACTGCAATGTCCAGTTACAGCCATTCTTGTATCAGTGCTGAGAGAGTCTCTTTACAAGGAGGAGGACTGGCTGGCCTGTGATTGCCCTGTAGAAGAACTAGCTGGGTATGTAAGGCCTTTTCCCCTACACATCCATTCTGTGTTCAGAAACACAGGGCTGATATTCCCCATGTCTTACTAACACTCTGCCAAAGATTCTTTGAGCAAATAAAAAATGGCAATAAAATAATGTATTTATGCACAGCTAGGAGCACAATAGTGCTGGCACTTATAATTTTCTGTCACCCAACAGCAGTTTTGTATGTATATTAAAGCCTAGTCAAATTGACTGTGGTGGAGCTGGACCATCTCGTCACTTTGATTTCAACACAGAAGTTGTCAAACCACAAAAGTGCTCTGGTATTTCTGCCTTAAGTTTCTGTAAATAGATGTATGGAGGTCCTTGAAAATGTTGCCAGTGTACCTGTACTGTAGGTCAGAACCAGTAGGTACTCTTGTATGTGCCTTTTCTCTCTCCTTCATATGAATCTTTGTACCTTTGCCTAAACCCCAGAGTACTAGAGAGGCCACAGAAGGGGGCCAGAGTAAGGGATCAAGTCTGTAGTCTGTATCACCTCAGGATTCATGTTTCTGTGCTGTGTTGCAAAATTGTAATGTTAATGTTCTTGCTCTAAACAAAATGCCTTTTGAGGCTGGCTAAACTTTGGAAAAGTGTTAAGGTCAAAGAAAAACATTTTCTTTTACTTCCTTTCTCAAGTAAAATCTTCACTTGGACTGATGCTTGAATACTTACGTTAGGATGTCTTTGCCCTGTCAAAATCCAGCAAGGTTTTCTTTGCCAAAACTGAGGTAAGCCCCAGATAAAACTTCACATGTGATGAGTTATCTTTCTAATTCCATTAAGAATTGTCTTCTCTTGCAATGAATTACTCACATAAAAGCACTTGCTAAACCATGTCTAGACTGCAAAGACTGGGATTTGACTGAATCTGATTAAAGCAGTGGTGGCTTGTAGGTGAGGATTTAACTGCAGTATATTATCCTAGCTTTTGCTAGAAAAAGATTGGCCTTAGCTGAGATGGTTTTGACTTGCATGCAGAAGTAAATTTAAGTCAGAGAGCTGAAATGGTACTTCCCCCCACCTGCTTAGCCCACCACTCAGTGAGTTATCTTCCCATAGCGGGATAACTGAACAGCTCATGGAGATGTGGGTTCCAGCACAGCGTCCTGAGAAAAATGGAAATAAATTTCCTGCTGGTTTTGGAGAATTATGAGAATAATTCTGGAGAGTTACCAGGAAGCCTCTGACTGTATTGTGGAGATCTGAGGCTTCTTAAAATACCCCTGCTAGAAATACCAGTTTTGAAACAGGGGGTTAAACATGCTCAACGCACAGCTCTAACTGGTCCATGCTGGTCGACTACCCTCCTGACTAAGCTTGTGAGTTCATCATCCCATCTGTGCCCATTGCCTCATCTTGACCACTTAAGCCAGGTTGATTACCAGCTGCCTATTGATTAAGAGGGAGTGGGGAGGCCTGGATGTCTAACACAACTGGTTTCTCCCAGCTCTGGACAAGTTGCTGGAGTGGAAGTTGTGGGTTGCCCGTGGGGTTCCTCCTGGGAGATATTCAGGGTAGTCTTTACTGCAGTACGAAGAAGCACGATGTAAATCCTGGCTTCTAGTAGTTTTACCTTGTGGCCTTGAATGTTTGCCCAGTCGTATCTGTGAAGCATCTCACATCTCAGCTGTTCTCATGCTTTTGCTATTCCTCTGTCTTGGCTCTCCAGACTCATTTTATTTCCTGTAACTTTTCTATTTGGCGCACGCTTTGTTTGCTGCCTGTCCAGTCGTGCCTGCTCCTCTTCTTTCACCATGCCCCTGAATGCTCGCTCTGTTTATTCAAAGTCTCTAAGACAACACAGAAAAGGGGGATAACAGGAAGGAGTAGAAGGGAGAAGTAAAAGTGCTGTCCATGACAGAATTCAGGCGTCTCGCCTAATCTGACAAGTAAAACTTTCTCTTGAGAAGCTGTCCTTCCCTTCACATTTTCAGCCCATCATAAAATTTCGGCTAGTTTTGAACTTTGTCTTAAAGGGCTATTGCAGGAATAGAAGTGATGAGCCAGCTGTGCAATTCCTTTCCTCCTCATCGCAAGTCGGGGTAGAAAAAGACATAGCTGCCTCTCACTGTAACACAGCAGCAGTGGGCAACTGCTGGGACTTTCCAGGCTGCTGCAGTCTTACAAGATGGTCTACTGTGGAAATGGAAAAAGAAGACATACTGGGCTACATTCTTGGTACCAAGGTCAAGCCTCAGCATTGCAAAGAAAATTTATGTGTATCTAATAAAAGATACACATACTACTTCATGGAAGTTTGCAGAGGGGAAACTTTTCCTGGCAAGGAATGTTGGCCTGAGTCTTGTCCTGTCCGTGCATGTCTGAGAACTTGCATTTTTGTCATCTTCTCAGAAATAGAGCAAAATCCAACCTGGGATAAACCACATAGTGGCCAGGGTTCACAACATGAAAATGCTTTGAGGAGCCACAGGTTCTTCTGTGCGTACTCTCTAGTCTGGGCTGTTTGCAGCTGGGTAGTGTGGGCTGTGGACTCGCCCCCTCGCTGTCCTCCCCTCTAGCTGTGGGCTGTGACCAGCTGAGCTGGTGGCACAAAGCATGTGCTTGCTCTGCCGGCTGCTCTCTTAAGCTCTTCTGCTTTCTGCAGGAATCTGGTATTTTCTTAGTTGTGAACACTCTTCTGGTCTGATTTATGCATGCATTTTTAAACTGACCTTTTGATTTCCTTTCACTGTTAACCTGTTAATTGGGAGCTTGTTGTTGCAGGGCTGCTTACATTCTGGGTGAAAAATAGCCACAATTTGTGTGGTACATTCCTGTATGAATTATGTTTCGTTACTGGAGTAAAAAGGTGTTGTGCTCCATGACTGGCTTGTTATTCATCTTGGATGGCCCGATCAGGATTGAAGTTGCATGAGGTGACTGATGTTGAGGCTGAAGATGGAGTTACAGGCAAAGAAGTCTCCTAGTTATCTTTCTTATAATGAAAAAGGGATATTAGTCTTGCTAGACTGAGATGCCGAGCTTCTCTGATGTAGGAAATCTCCACTAGCTCCACCCATTTCCTCAATTGTTTCTTGAAAATTTCATTTTAAGTCATGGTTTGATTTCTGTCTGAAGGGGAACACTGTTCTCACTTTCACCTTGCGGACTGTCTGGAGTGACAGAAATTGCATCAGAGGCTGGATGAGTTTTTTTTGCAGATGAGTTTCTGTTCTGTGTGGCTCTGGCATTCATCAGTCCTGTTCGTGATGGAAGTTGCAGGTCACTTACATATTTTAACTCCTGACCTGATACCATGTGTTTCCTCTGCTCTTGCCTGGTTTGCCCAATTCCCTGTTTGGTCAGTAACTGGGATGCTGCTGGGAGCTTGGCTGGAGATGGGCTGGCCTTGGCTCCAGGTTGCACACAGCTGCCTTGCTGCTGGTACCAGCCTTGTCTGCCGACCGGTGTGACAGGCGGGCTGAGCCGGACGCTGCAAAGTTAACATGCTGTTGGTGCTCTCAGCCCAGAGGCAGGGCTTAATGGCAAAGTCCGTCAGGCTTTTGGGGGGAGAAGGGTGAAGTGGGTGCATGCCCTGCGCTGAGGAAGGAAAGCAGCTGAGCCTGCGGAGGAGGCTGCCTGCTGCACAGCCCTACTGTCCTTGTGCCTGTGTTCCCTTACGTTTGCTGAAGTTTAATTGTAAACAGCCACTTCCTACTTCGTACGTCTTTCTTCGGTGCTCCTTTTAACCCTGATTTCTCCTTCAAGTTGCCGGTTACTTTATAACTTCTAATTCCAGTTTAATAACTTTCTTTGTGTCCGGGGATTGCACATTATTTGCATCACAACAGAGCCCCATGAGAGACTTGGAGTAATGTAAGCTCTGGATCTGGGGTTAGGCAGTTCAAAGTACATGGCATGAGTTTTATCAAGTTGATCCCTTTGTGCTGCTACGTTCAAAAACGTTGATCCAGTTGGAACTAGGCAGGTGGCAGGTCAAAGCAGCACATCTACATCTGAGGGTTGCCTGGCCACCAAAACATGATTTAATGAGAAATAATAGAAGAGTCTGTCACAAGGAGAAGTTTCAGGAGTTCAGTTTTATGCCACCTGTAGTAAAAATAAGGTAATAAAGATCAAGAGCATCTCAAGGGTTAGTCAGTCATTTCTTTTTGTCTTGTGCATTATGGCCTGCTCATTCAATGAGACTGCAGAATCAATTTCTCAAAGCCTGGTAATAAAAACACATCAGTTAAAATGAGGATGGGGATTGGAAGAAATTACTTAGTTTTGTGGACTGTTTCTTTCAACACCTTGAATTAATAATGTTTAATTAAGGGTTCATCATACTGGAATTATGTAGCAAGTTATGCTTCTAATCAGCTTCCCCCCAAGCTGCATTTCTTTTTAATTGCCAAGTGCCATATTTGTAGTAGAAACACAGGAAAATATTAATACATCTGTACTGAGAGAGTATCTGAGGGAGGATGTTGAAAGCAGTCTGTTAGCATCAGGTTTGGTTTTTTTCTCTGTGTGTGGTTTATTTTTTTCCTGCCCAGGTTGCAAGTAAGTGTGTGAATGCTTCACTTTAAACAAGACAAAAAGAGATGGCTATTAAACCTCAGCTCTGCCTTCACTTTTCCCAGCTGCTCTCTCAGATCTTTGTTAAGCTCACTTCTTGCTTCTTTCTCTCACTCAGCTCAGGCCCAAAGGTCACAAAGGGGTCATTGCATCTGGAGATCTGTCAGTGTCTAAGCATGCTTTGGAGAGCAAAGCAAAGAAAAACCATCTCCTCTCACCCTCCTGGTTGTACGTCCAACAGGTTTTGCCATGCTTCAGTGCTGTTGAAGTGTCCTGCAGCTGCTTTTCCTGTTCGTGAGTTTTCATGGACCCCTCTTCTGCCAGCTTGCATCAGATAGGTAGCAAGAGAAGGAATCACTTCTCTAGATGAAACTTCTCACATACTGTGAATCCAAATGGACCATTTGCTCCCCTCCCACTGCCTAAACCTTTCCTCTCTGACTGTGTGGGATTTAGTGCCCGCTCACAACACAAGGGCGACAGCTGGTTGGTGTCCAAAGTCCTTTGTGTTGTTTCAACTTGAATCAGGAAATGATTTGTCAGAGGATCAAAGCACTCTTGGGTGAATTAACCTTTTTTTGCCAAACCGTGGGTTTGATGCAGATGTAAATATTGCCTGATTATATTTAAAGGGGCTACTAGTGCTCCTGACACAGGAGTGATTTCTGGCTATCACTCAAATCATACTGGGGGTGGCACGATTAATTTCATAGGGCAGCCTGCATGGACTGTTAGAGATTGCACTTAGAAGAAAGATCAGGTGTGCCAGTAGTTGCATACAGATGGGCCCGAGAAGGTCTTTTAGCTTATCTCCTGATACAACCAGCCAGCAAGCTTCCAGTGTTGGCAGCAACATGTCTCTTTGCCTCCTCTTCTGCCTCTGTTTCTGAAAGACAGTTGTAGGTCACTTGGCACTGGCTTGGTCTTTGGAGGCTTTGTGAGGCTAGGAAGATATGACATCAACCCTGCACTGCTCTTGGGGCTTGTGCCAACTGCAGGGCTTAGGAGCACTCTTTTTGCAATTCAAATATGTGGTAGGGTAAGACCCTTGAGCAGGACTTTGCAGCGTGCACAGCTTGTATGTGTGTTTAAATACTTAATTGGAAATACCACACTGTGGAAGAAGAATGAGAGAAGGGGTGAGATGCTGTGCTTGGGGCTCCCTCTTTCCCTGGGAGGCAGGTAGGGTGTTGCTGCAGGAGCAGGTGCATGCATGCCCGTGCAGGCAACAGCGCTGGTGGGAGAAGCATGAGCTGCAGGCACAGATGGAGGTGGTCTTCAGTTAGAGGCTATGTGCTGCGAGCAAACCAAGATGAATGAGGTCATGTTGGTGCCAGGGGGAAAGGGGAAAGGGGGGAGGGGGGGCCGAGGTCTGGGTGGAAGGCAGTGAGGTACTGGCTGGATAACATCACCTTCAGCAGCTGTTACAGGAAAGGTTGCTGGGGGTGCTTCCTTTTGTCCATGCCAGAACTTAGGTCTTGGATGGCTGTTCAAGCCAGCAGTCCCAGTATTTATGAAGGACTGATGCCTTTTCTTCAATATGTAGGAAAAGGGTGATTTTTTTTCTTTTAAAAAATACATTTAATTTGTGTGAAATACACCCAGAACTGAAGTACCTTGTTTTTCTCCAGTCTGATTTGAAGGACCATGTTCGTTAGTCACCCTAAAGTAACTCCCCTCCCTGTACATGCACACGCACCCTTTCTGGGCAGGAGGGCCGGGCGCACTCTCCAGCAGCAAATGGGTGATATAATGCGTGGTGGTCCAGCTGTGTACCATCTGCTGGTATTGGCTATCTGCAGATAGCCAAGTGGGCAGAGCCTTCCCTTGACAGGACACCTCTTGACCTGCAGCTTAATCTCTTCATGCATGGAGATCTGGGATGCCAGAGAGCTCACAGCCCTGCTCTGCTGTCTGCAGAGCCTTCAGCGATGTGAAAGGCTTGTGCTGCAGGACTGTGTACTTGCAAGCAGGTGGTGGTTGTGCTCTGGAGAGGGGGGAAGATTGCTGGTACCTGGTGAACTCTGGGCTATTGAGTTAGTATTTGTCTGGTATACCAGAGGGCGAAGTCATAAGGATCTGATGGTGTCAGGATGCCTGACTGATACAAGCAGAGTTGGACTGAGGCACACAGAAAAGACTTGAAGTGAGCTGTTAATCAGTAACAGAGTCATCCTGCAACAGCTTGCAATACCAAGTAGAGATGTACACGGTATAAAAGGAAGGAATGTGCACAAGTGTGTTTATTCCAAGTACGGGAGGACTTGCCCTCACTTTTACACTCAGAGAAAGGGCATCTTATTGCTTTCGAAAATGAGCAGCAGGGTTTAGCAGGAAATGTGTGCCTATGCATTTTGTTTTCTGTCCCATTCTTCAGATCTGATGGCATTGGTGTGAAATGCTCAGTAATCACCCAGAGGATAGCTTTGTAGTTCCTGCTTACCCAGTCTGGGTGTTTGCTGCTGGTATTGCTGATCCAGCCTGACTGCATCTTCAGGGTCCTCTGGCTGACCTCTTCCAGGCTACCTGTCCAAAGAAGGTCTAGAAGCCAGTCAGTTCGTCAGAAAGGAGCTTGTATGGGTGAACTGATTAACCTACAATGGTGTATCCTGCAGTAAAGGATTCCTGCTTTAAAAAGAAAAAACCCAAACCAAACAGTATTCCTCTTGTTTGCCCAGAGCAAAATCTGGTATGTTTAAGAAGATAACTGGTCCTTGACATTTCCATTCTTTTGCTGTTGGCTCTCAGTTGCACACCTGAGATTGAACTGCAGGTGTCTTCAGATTGAAACCAAGTAAAACATTCTTGTTTCTCAGATTTCAATGACGCTTGTGAGCTGTGGTAAGGCCAGAAACCATAATCCTCTTTTTTCAGGAGAAAGTATGTGGCTGAGATTGCTGGGTGGGTGGAAAGAAAAGCAGTTTCAGGATGGGGACAAAGGAATGAAAAATTGATGTGAGAAAACACAGCTGGCTAGGTTGCGCATCTGCTGCATCCAACATGCTCTCTGTGTGCCCAGGAGGTGATAGCACAGTAAAAAAAAAGAACACTTTTTCCATTGCCTGTGCTTGTCCAGTTGGCCTGTTGCCCACTTGTACCAATGCAGTGTGAAGAGGTGGTGTTGGTGCTCCCACTTTGCCCTGGGTAAAAGCAGGTAATGAAGAGAAATAGTGCTGGGAGGGTTTAAAGATAATTAGAAAAGAGCGATGAGATTAGAGCTACTCTGGGTGTTGCACAAGTTTATAGATTGTCCTGCCTCATGAAAAACCCAAAATATTAATTTAAATAACTCCACACTTTGTGCCCTACCTGAAATGAGGGAGATCACAGGCATAAATGGAGTGAGAAGGATGAAAGTTGTTTGGATTATTGAGTCTTTGTGCTTGCAGGGGGGTTTGTTCTTCGAAGTTTTAATGACTGTGATGTCCCTTTGGCACTCCAAAAGTCTACAGCTGAGCTGCAGGTGTTTCAGATGATACCTGACTTACTGCTGTATCTGCCCACTGACAGCCAGGACTTCTCTTGTTTGTATTGTGACAGGACTAACTGAGCAGCCTTGCCAAGCAAACAAACTATTGCTGGTCACAGAAAGCTTGAGACCCTCAGCGTTAGGTTGGTGAAATCTCTCTTTGTGGTGTTTGTTGGTGTTTTTCCATTATTCCTTCTCTCTGATTCATCTCTTGTCTTAGTGCTATTTCCAAAGAGCTTTTTATAGCCTTTGATCCAGGTTAACTGACCACCTGAGACATCAGAGTCCTGCTTCCTTAGCTTTAAAGTGCTTTAGCTGCCTGTGTCTTAAACTGGCATGGCACCTCCGATCTGCATTCTGGTCTTGCCCTTACAACAAGACATTTCTACCCTGTTGTAGCTTATTCAGAGGCTGTTTGTTTCAAGGCAATTTGTTCATCTAAGAGGTGATGCAAGGACTCTTCCTCATGTAAAATACTCCTTTTGAAGGCGTCTGTGCCTGTGGCATGCTGACCTCTCATCAAAATTGCTGTGCGACATAGGTTGGTGCTCTGAAAATTAACCAGGCTTAAAACAATGTAGGCGAGGGTGATGCTGTTTTTCTTTCACTGTTTCTCGCTGCTGATAGGGAAAACGTTACAAACTGACCTTGTGCAATGATTGTGTCTCTTAATGGCATTTTCCAGAAAGAATCGAGCTTGCTCTTAAAATGCTGTCAAGTGCCTGTTCCTAGATAAGCAGGTACTTTGCAGCTAGGGGCTTTGCAGTGCATGGGAGAGGAGGAATTAATTGGCAGCCTTCTTGCTAACTGGGGTCCTCTTTCACTGTTCTCAGGTTGCAAAGGGTGAGTGAGAAAGAGGAGAGAAAACTCATCTGATGATCTCTTTTCATGGCTTGGTCCTGGCCATCCTGAGGCTATTTATGCCAAGCACGCTAAGTGGGGTTCGTTTTAAATTTTCACCGGCTGTTCTCATGGAGCCTAAGGCCTTTGCAGAGCAGGGCAGCTGGTGTTGCCTCCTCTGCTGCCCACGCTGCTCCCTTCCCACGGAGCAGTCCCTGTTAGAAACTCTGCTGAGAGGTGCTGGGGGAGCAGGGCACGGCTGCTTTGGTATGAAGGGCGAGAACAACCAGCATGGTCACTCCAGCCTGCAGGTTTGCTTGTGCTGTCAGGTTTCACCAAGGATTTACTCTCATGTGGCTCAAGGGGAAAAAAAACCCAACGCCTTTCCCCAAAACCATTCCTCTCTCTGCCTAGCGCTTTACTGTCAGAGCAAGAAGTAGCCTGCCTCTCAGCTTCATTTCATTAACCGTTGCTCTAAGAAAGCAGTCTCTTTATTTATTACTGTTTTGATAGGGTATGGGTATTTGTTGAGAATAAAATATGGAAGTAAATCTGTAACCTTTGTTCCAACTACACAGCAAAAATGAAATTGCTGCATCCACCTTTAGAAGAAAAACTTTGTGGTTGTGTAGAAGCTGTTTTGTGGCAATCTTAGCATGCGTATATATAGATCCCCCCTTTTCCCCCTTGAAACTTGTTGGTCCTATTGTTACAGGCTTTTGTGGATAGTACAGATATATTAGCATTGTAGCACGACACATAGAAGCTGCTACTCTTGACCCCTGAGGTTTCTGTGGAAGGTCACAATGGAGAGGCTGGAATTCCTGTGTTAAGTACACTGAAGCAGAATAGCCATGCTGGTTTTCCCAAAAGATTAACAGAATGATACCACATTGCTTTGAAATGTGATCTCAGAGTATCTAGCTCTGAGGACAGTTTCTTTCATGTTTAACATATGTATGGATTTTGTGTATTTTTAAACCACATAATTATTACTCATTGGAATAAAATGTAAATGATGGTTTATCACACTGGTTGTCTGCTACTGCCTTTGTCTCACCAGAAGCTTTCAGTGCTCTCCTGTGGAGCAACAGAAGAGGAAGACTCTGTTTCCCTGGTTTTGTGAAGGGAATGTTTCGAGATAACTAAGCTGCACCTATTATGCGGTTGCTGAAATGTACAGTAGATGCAGCTTCTACATGTTCAAAAAATAAACAAATACATAAAATACTGCCCAGTGGTTAGGCTTGAGAGCTGCAATTCTGCAGGCATCTTTGCAGTCTAAGCTGAAGGCACTGACATTGCTGTTTTAGGACTTTGGGGAAAGTATCCCGAAGAACTGTGAGCCTTTCTCTCCTTGTAGCTTGGCTCACAGAACAAGTAGCTCCTTGGCTCCAATCCAGGTATGCTGTGAAATGTGGTATCAAAGTATCTGCTGTGTTGTGAGCAACTGGTTTATTAATTATGGGCCCTGGCATGGTCAACACAGCTGGAAGCTTTTGTAGATGCCCATGTTTCATACCGTGTCTGCGGTTTTCTCTGTGCTCTCAGAAGTAGCGTCAGAGTATGCCTGGATGGCTTGGCATTGTCTTATGCCAAGACAATGGGATGCTTAGAGAACGTCCAAACTGCACTGCACCTCCAGGGGAAAGATGAACATACCCGATTCTCGCTGCTGTTTCCCCCCAGAGCAGTCTAGTCCCCAATCCTTCTAGAAAAAGTTTCTTATTATTAATGATACAAGGCACTTTTTCTCTCAGAAATTAACCACTGATAAGGAGGATTAGAAAACTTGTTTATGCACCTGAATTTCCCCTCCTCCCTTTTCCCCCAAACCTCTGTGTATGTATAGGCAAGCTATAGATTACAACATTTTTTTGGATGGAAGCCTTCTGTAATACTGTTTTCTTTCTGTCACTGTTGATGAAACAGTATCATGAAGACACTCACTGCAGGGCAGAGGGGGAGGTGTTCACATTTCCAGTGGGTACCCCAGATGTTTGTGTAATGTGCCTAAGCTTGCAGTGGAATACAAAATATTTGTGAAAGGCCTCCAGGTCTATCCATGGATAAGCTATTTGTCTAGGTTTTCTGAACAAAGCCGGAGAAGGAGCTTAACTGACAAGCCCTAATTAGCTCTGTGCTCTAATAACTCTTTGCCAGGAGAATGACTTGGGGAAGGTTGTTAACAAACCACTTCTCAACTGGAATCTTAAAACTATAATGTTGACTTTTCCCTTCTTTTGTGTTTACTGGAAAAGCAAATACTGAAAAAGACTTGAGAAATTCCTGCTCTTACATAGTGGCAATGAAACGATTCCAACAAGGATTTGATGCACACTCAGATCTCTGCTCTGTAGCAGTTTCTGTGCTGAAATGCACATGAATTTTCCTCTCTTTTCACCACAGACCACTTGTGTTTGACTTAAACTATTTTCATCACTTAACTCAGACATTCTGAACAGATACTTTAGCTAAGGCTTAAGAAGGTTGCTCTGTTGTCTTTTAATTGAATTTTAGGTTATACGGAAGAGGGAGAGAAACTTCAAGATAAAGCTGCCCACAGTTTTCAGAAGCGTGTAAGAAAGGGTGCAGGGTTTAACCTCTCAATAGACCACTATTTGCAAAAGCAAGTTTAAAACTAACAAAACAAATTTCCAGCAAGTACTGCTTCTGTAGTCTTAGTAACTTGGAACGGACCAATTTTTGTATTTTGACATTTCAGATACATGTGGAAAAAATTTGTTCTTAAGTTTTTCCTTTCTTTCTCTGTGGTCATCATCGTAACTCATGTTCCCTGACATATATGGTTATCCTGCATAACAGGGAAAAACAGATCTTGGAAACTGCAAAATCTGACTTATATAGTGAAGTACCTCTCCATATATTTGCATTGCTACAATCTTCAAATGTTTTGGAAGTATGTAAAGATGGGGAAGAGATGGAGGGAGCTGGGCTGCTTGAAGTACAAAGCAGAAGAATTTATTCTAGAATGATTCATGTGTCTGCTGGAACAGTGCTCCAGATGCATGCATTGTCCCTAGCACATGGGGATTTGGCTGAAATAAAAAACATCTATTTGTGGAAAGCACCAGGAATGAAATGGGCTGAATCAAGAATGCTGGAAGCCTTTCACTGTAGAAAGGGGACAGGCAAGTTAGTTGCCCAGAACAGCAACATGTGGATGTTGGTATAAAAATAAGTTGAGGGGCAGCTGGGAACACAGCAACTGTAGATGTTGCTGCATCTCACATGGCCAGGAGTGTGGCTAGGTCTTGATTTTGAGGAATAAGAGAACTTAATGTAACAGGAGAAGACAATAGTATACATGTGCACACAGTTCTTCTGTCTCTGGGAGCTGTTGAGAAAAAATTGCATTTTGTGCTGTCTTCTATTAAGAGTTCTGAAAGTGTTGTGTATTTCGCTAGGCTCTGGCTGTGAATATTGGCTTGTGGTATTTCATTGTCTTCCAGTCTGTCACCCAAAACTCAAAAGGTGAATGGGGCTTTCCTTGAAAGGAAGAGAAGGCTACGTACTGAGGGCACTCTCTGCGCTTGGTATGAAGGGGATATTGCTGGAAGTGTAAGCAACTGTGAGGTGAGCTGTGGTTGCCGGTGCAGCTAGAAGCAAGCATGGTCTTTTCTCTTCATTCACCTGCCCTGTTTGTCCTTCCAGTGGTGTTTTCATTGCAACCAGCCCTATGGATGGACTGCTAATAAAAGTCCTTGGTCTGACAGAGGCGCGTGGTTGTGCTGAGCAGGCAGGTGCTGCACAGGTGTGCAAGAGAGGTGTCACTGCAGGAATGTCTGGGTGATTAGTGATGGGATGCAGTGGTGCCCTGGCAGGCATCCTCAGAAGTGCTGCATGAGTCAGTGCAATGGGTACATGGGACTGGAGGAGAACAAAGTGACACTACATTGTCAGAGGTGGGGAAGAAAGCTGAAAACCCCTGGTGTAGCCCACTGTTGTCTTTGATTTGAGCTGGCAGCAGTGTCATTTTGTCTTTGTAACATACGCACAGCCTAAGTCCAAAAAAAAAATTTCTCCTGCTCTAAAAAATTTTATTCTCTCAGGGCCTCATGAAAAATCTTCTTAATTGATGGTTTGGACATATTCTAAGCCTGGAGTGTCAGTGTGACTTTTTCCATTCATATTCGTTCACGGATGAAAGAATGTGTGGCAAATACCCAGCGTAATTATGCATGTTTCTAATGTTTCAGCTTGTATAATACCGCCCACCTTCCCAGAGAGGTCAAGTTACTGTTTCAGGCATTGCAGTTCAGTGATGTACGGTGTGCTAGAGAGAAACGGTGGACTAACAGCCCTGTAAGTTTAGTTTTTTTGTTTTTACTTTTTCATGAAATAGTGAAATCTGATCTGGTTTATGTAACTGAGTAGGATTCAGTGTTACAATCTAATGGACTATTTAAAATATATCTCAGTGGGACAGTACTTGTAGCTTGAAGTGGTGATTTGTTTTTGAATGGCAGTACTTAATGTTAAGCAAGTATTACAGACTCTGTGTGTGTGTGTGTGAAATCCCTCCATCGGTATCACTTTCTGGTGGACAAACTGCGGACTGCTGCAACGACCGGGATATTCCCGCACGAATTGAAGTCTGCAAGGCACAAGCCGTGGCGGGACGACGACTAAAGCCGGCGATTTTTCATCCCCAGTGACCCTGAGTACTTCCAAGCACACTGAGCCTTCACACTGACGTGATGAAGCAGTGTTGTAAAGCTTGCGCTGGCTTTTTCATCTGCTTTTCCACTCCGTCCTCTCCCTCCCCCGCCTTCTGGCTGGGTTTGCAAATGAGAGTCTGCAACTTTTCAGGCGGAATCGGTCGAGGTTGCTTTGCTCTGTGACCTTCATGTTTTATGGACTGTGTGCATAGAGGGGATTTTTGCAATTTTATATTATTCTTTTGTCTGATTGATCGAAACACGTTGAAGATCCCACTGTTCGCGTGTATGTTTTCCCCCAGTCTAATTTGAGAGATTAGGTTGTTAGATTACAACCTTAATGTCTGTGAGTTGGAAGCTGAAAATCCAGTGTTTAGTGTGTGTGTGTATATATAGTGTGTGTTTATATATATATATAATCTCTCTATACACACACATATAAGTATAGAATGATTATTGTAATAACAGAAGAAACAGGAATATTGCCATTTGTCTATGCCTTCTTTGGTGGAGTTTATAATCTGTGCCTTTGTTGAATATGCTAGCTGTGGTAACAATTTAAACACAGGAGAACAACCTGACCGGCACCGCACGTTACACACTTGTCCTCCCCTTGCTAGTCTTTCTAGCTTATGCTAGGACCAGCTACTCTCCTGCTTCACTTCTGAGTGACACAGACAAATGTATTGCAGAGTGATAGGACTTGAAATTAAATTGGGGAAAGCCGTTCTCTTAAGAGCTTGCAGTGGGACTCTGGGGAATAATCTGCCCTCTCCTTTGGATGCCATATGCTTTTTGCTTCATTTTCTTGGTCACTGAATCCCTGGAAATGCTTATATTTTTTGTCTACCCCCCCTTGTCCAAAATGAATTGCCATGTCTAGAACATGGTGCTCTTGAAGGCCTAAGAACATACAGTGGTTATTCTGGATTAGTTTGCTTCACAGGAGCTAAGTTAAGAATGTCTTTATTTCTAGCTTTTCTTGTTCGAGTCATTGATTCAGAAAGTCTGAGATGGCTAGTTGGTGTCTTGGTGGTTCCTTTTTTTTTTTTTTCTTCTTTCTTTCCCTTTCGCACAAGGGAAACAGCATTGCCGTGACAGTAGCCCTCAGTGATAGGTGACTATGTTTACACTTTTGAGGATCCCCCTTATTGTAGTCTCCTGTAGCAAGGAGCATACCACCTAATAGCACTGTGCAACTTGGGGTTCATCAATTCATTGCTTTTTTCAAAGCTTTAGGCTGAAAATATGAGAGGGGCTTATTCTCACCTTGATTCAGTACCAGAAATTTCTCAGAGTTACTACAGGAGTGTGTGGTGGGTGTTGAGGATCATTCCCAAACAGTGCTGGATTTTGGAGGCTGGTCTACCATAGTCCTTCCAAAAATTCCATCCCTCAGGAATATAAACTCTGGAATATCACTAGGGAGATGGTGGTAAGATCCGTTTGAAAATCCAAGGGCAGCTAGGCACCATACATATGGAAAGCCTGAGATGCGAAGCCAAGTGACCTGGTCCAAGGTTTGACCTGGTGCTAGAGGAAGACCTGAGTCCTGTTGTCATTCTCCTGCCAACTCAAAGCCTCAGGATTTGTCCTGTCCCAAAGGAAGGGGCGCTTCAGCCTCCATGCCTAGATACGAAAATGGGTACGTGAGGGACATGAATTTTCTAAGATGTAGGTTCTTGGTGTGGTTCTAGACCACATCAGCTGCCTATTTGATTGTTGTTAGCTATGGCTGTGTTACACCCATGAAGGTATGTAGTGATGCTTGACAGCTGGGGGATGTTTTCTTTTTCTATCAAGATGGGTAAATATCACAAGAGCAAGAGGAGTGTTTATGGAGGTTTGCTTTTGTCACTTGAAATCCAGCAATTAAGAGTTTTGAGATCCACCGAGGTTACTAGTGTTTCTGAGCTCCTGTTTCTGGATATAATGGCCATCAGCTCTGTATCTTAAACTTAATTTTGATGGTTAAGATTACTTAGTGAAGTGCCTTCTTCCTTTTAAAAGCTGGCAGGCTCCTTACCCTCCCTTCCTCTGCTTGCTGTGCTTGGATGGGACCAGAGGAGTAAGCAGGAAGCTTTCATCAGGAGCAGCCTGTGTCTCACTGCCTGTGTCCCACAGACAGGTGAGAGGCCATCTGACCTAGGAACCAGTCAAACAAGATAGTGTATTATGGTCCCTTTCAGTTTCATCCTCCATCTTCCCAGTTTCTTTTCATTGCAAAACAAAAGGATGACCTTCATGCCCTTTCCTAATCTCTGCTCTCCTTAAGGAAGCAAGCACAGATTTATCATGCGTGCTGTTGCTTGTCAGAGGTGTTTCATGATACGGTAATAGGAACAAGCACAGGATATAACTGGATAAGGGACGTAGTACAGGATATAACTGGAGTATTGAGAAAGGTTAAATGAAGATGATCTGTAGCTAAGGGTTCTTCCAATTTTCCTTCTTTCTTGAACTACTTTTAGTTAACTTCACACCAGTGCTTCAGTTGATATACCTTCTCCCTCCAATCCTTGCCTGACATCAAATATGTCTACTAACCTTGCCCTGTAAAGCCCATCCTGCGTTAGAGTCCTAGGAAATGCATTATGTTTTTAAATCTGGGCTGAATTTTGGTAACTTAGTGTTGCAGACAGAGAACAAAGAATTAGATCTGCCTGCTGAAGGGGTCATGTGAAAAAAGATGGGTAGAAAATCCCCACAAACAAAACTTGGGTGTGCTAATGACTTCACCTTCTCTATTCTCTGGACATGAGTCCCTGTATATGGGGGATGAAGCCAATAAGCAGTGATTTCCCTGCAGATGAGATACAAGAAAGCACTGAGTGAGCTCTGGCACTGTCCACTAGTGAAGTTTCATCTATGGCAGCAGCCTCGGTTAGAGTGATATTTGTGCTAGTTCTTTTCAGAAGTTTGCTTGTGTCTGGTTAAAGCTTGGACTGCTGTCTGCCAGCTGAAGACCTCCATTGCAGTGGTGGTTGTGCCACAGCACTGTTTGTCCTGCCAAGCAAAGATCTCCATTCAGAAAGTCCATGGTGAACCTCACAGTTTATACAGGGAAGGTACTGGAGGAGGGAGTGGGACATGTATCTGGCCTCTGAGGGTACAGTGGATGGTAAGTCAGTCTCACCTGACTTGACAGCTAAAGATGTTAAGACTCAGCACATCTGTTTGTACGGCTTGCTGGGTTTTACCTTTTTGTCACAATCTTGACCAGTTTTTGTTGGTTGGAGACTGAAGTGTTTACCTAGATTGTTACTTCTACTGTGTACAATTCACAAACACTCAGCCTTGGATCAAAAAATAAAAACCCTAAATGTTTAGAAGAAGACAGCCTTTTATTAATCAGTCTCAAACCTACATGTGCACTAGAAGCCTGTGAAAGTCTTACTGTTTTTGAAAGCGATTGGGTGACAAATGTGTCTTTTAAGACATCTTTCCATTTTTCATGAGGTGACTTCCTTTGGGTCTAAGTGTGAGAAATGCTGCTTTAACACCTGCTTATCAAATGAAATTTGATTTCTCCTAGTTAATGCTTCTGCTTTTTATAGTGGTGTAGGATTTGTATTAATCTGTGCCGGACCTGGCAGACTTATTTGAGTACTTGTCTGCTCTGATAAGAGCACAACAGGCTTTGATGCTGCTTATTCAATGTGGTTTCTCTCTGTCTCAGTGCAGCACACTTTATGTTAGACTAATAGTGGTCCCTGTGCTTTTGCCACAAGAAACAGCCTACTTGTTGAAACCAGCCAGCAGTTTCTGACTGCTGTAGTGCAAACCCTGGACCAAGGTGAAGCCGCCCTTTCTCGCGCTCCAACCTCTGTCGCTGCAAAGGGACTGAAATGTGAGAAACCAGCCTTGCACTAGCCAGGTTCTAGCTGAGCTGGTATATCCCATTTACCAGCAACATGAGTCCCCTTGCTAAAGTAACTCATGCATAAATTCATGGAGCTTTGCTTTGCAGGTCTGCATTTCTTGAGAGAGGCCATACGAACAGGATTGTCTTGGAAATGCCTCATTTTTAGTTGTGGATTGGTGAGGGGGGGAGGCATAGGCGCTGGAAGGGGGTTGTTCAGACTCTGAAATTGCCTGTTTCTCTTGGCAGTAAAACACTTTTCTCTGACTTTGGCTTGTTTATGCCACACTGAATGACCCTTCTCCATCTTTCCATCCTGTGTGGTTGGGCAGGCTATGTTCCGCTGCAGGTTAAATGTCAGATGTTCCCCGTCCCTCTTGCTCTCTGGCTGCTCAAAAAATAGTTCCTATTGGGACAGGTACTTCAGACTACTGCCAAGTACATTATTCCTTATGGTATGTGTTTTCACAAGTCACAAGAAGCTCAAAGTCTGTTTGCAGTACGTGAAGAGCTGGTCTCCGTACCAAGAGGTGGCATCAGGTACAGCAGATAAGGTGTTTTGGCTTTAGTCCAAGACTTGTTTTATCACCAGAATGTTGAAAGGAAAATTGCTTTGGCAACAATTTAACTTTTTTTAATGTGCTAACAACCACACTATTATCTGCTATGTAGAACCTACTAGCTCACGAACATTTACACTAGCACCACAGGGTCCCTCCTTACCCTATTTCAAGACCAGCTGAGAACTTAAAATATTGTTGGGTGAACTGCTGCAGGTGACTGGCAGACAATCAGCATTATCATTATGCACACCTCCTTTGTAATGCTGTTCTGGACCTTCTTTGCTGGGGCTAAGGAGACTGCCCATAGATACACCCTCTGTCGTGGTTTAGCCCCAGTCAGCAACCCAGCACCACGCAGCCGCTCGCTCACTCCCCCCTGGTGGGACGGGGGAGAGAATCGGAAGAGTAAAAGTGAGGCAACTCATGGGTTGAGATAAAGACAGTTTAACAGGTAAAGCAAAAGCTGCGCGCGGAAGCAAAGCAAAACAAGGAATTCATTCGCTACTTCCCATGGGCAGGCAGGTGCTCAGCCATCTCCAGGAAAGCAGGGCTTCATCACGCATAAAAGTTACTTGGGAAGACAAACGCCATCACTCCAAACGTCCCCCCTTCCTTCTTCTCCCCCCAGCTTTATATACTGAGCATGATGTCATATGGTATGGGGTGTCCCTTGGGTCAGTTGGGGTCAGCTGTCCCGGCTGTGTCCCCTCCCAGCTTCTTGTGCACCCGGCAGAGCATGGGGAGCTGAAAAAGTCCTTGACCAGTGTAAGCACTACTTAGCAACAACTAAAACATCTCCGCATTATCACCACTGTTCCCAGCAAAAATCCAAAACATAGTCCCATACTAGCTACTACGAAGAAGTTTAACTCTATCCCAGCTGAAACCAGGACATCCTCTCACGTTCCTCCTCCTAGCAGCCTAGGATCCTCAGTAATACTGGCCAATTATTTTACTATTTGTCAAGAATTAGTGCTGTACAGCCCGGTATTGTCTGCTGTACATCACAGGTTTAAATAAAAAAAAGCTGTATGACAGCTTCTGAGAGGAAGCACCCCTCCATGGGGGGTTCCTCTTTGGTGTAAGACTTCTTTCATGTGAAATAGGCTGCTGGTGATGGTGGTGGGGAGTAACCAAATGGCACAATGCATCGGCACGGGGAGATTCCCGAGGCAGCAGAGCAGTCATGTTACTGTGGCGCCCTGCCCAGATTAATTAGTGTCTCTGCAGGGTTAATTAGCATGGTTCTTTGTGCCATGCAGACATAGCCTTTGTTATTTCCTTTAGCAATTATGAGAACTTAGGCCAGTGAGGTGTACCAAGATTGAATATTGCTTTTGAGTACTTAAAGGCTTTCTGTCCAAAAATTTAGAACGTATTCACCAGGAAAATAGTGTCTTTACCACTGGAAATGTTACCTCGAAAATAAAATCTATTTTAAAATAATGTCTCTTTCCCAGCAAGAATGTAACTACCCTTCTGGTGCTATGCAGTGTATCTTTAACTGACTTTGAAGTGCCTGACACAACATCTGAGGCATATCTCAATAAGTTATCCAGGCATGTCGTTGCAGTTGAGGGGGCTGGTGTTTTTTCAGACCAGCATAAATTCCTCTTTAGATAAGTGAACCTGGCTGCTGGAAGGAGGTGAGTGTGTGGGAGGGGGTGTTGGACAATATTAAAATGGAGAAGGGAAGAAGATGGAGTACATGTTACCCGTCTGTGGAGAACTTGTCAAGCTAGAGTATGCTGTGAAGTACATAGACTTTAAGAGAAAAAATGGTGAAACCATGTCTTTGGAATTTTAGGAAATACCTGTTGCATAGCAAGCTTTGTTTAAATGTAAAATGTTGTCAAAGTTAAAGCTTCCTGTAAAAATGACAACTTTATCAGCAAATGTACTCTGTGTATGCAATATCTCTGCTTGACTGTTTTACTATGGTTGTTTTCATTTCTGCTATTCTTAATTTCTACTTAGCACTCTGTGCTAATCACTGAGTCCTTTTCTGCCTGGGAATGAGTTTAGATTGTCATTTGTGAGGCAGTTTAAAGAATTATTTTTGATGTGAGGTACAAATTTTGCCTACAGTAAGTATTACATGTATTTTTTAAAAATCCCCATTGTATCAGAATGTCTTCTAATGTTTGGTGGTTTTGTTAATACTGGTTAGGTGTGGTTTGTTCTCCCCTTAAGGGAAAAAAAGTGTGTGCAGCATAATGTCTTTTGTTTTGGTTGGGCTCAGATGTGTAGGAGTTAGATGATTGTGTATGTATATATGCTGTGATTCGTTTGGGGTAAAAAGCAACACTGAAGAACTATTTATATCTGGTGTGGAAAATTGTAAGGTATGTGATAAATCTTATGTCCCAAAGAATTTCTGGCTTTTGTTCAGTCCTCTTTGAGAAAGAGGAGCAACTCCCACAGTTGTCACTAGTTCATCTTGGAGCTCAAGCCATGTCCTAGTCCTAGCCTTTGGTGCTGCAGAGTTACTGTGCTTCCAAACTGATCTGGATCAGGTGTGGGCATAAACACTCCCTTCAGCTGAATTATGGAGAGTACCTGGTGTAGAGTTTGTGCCAGCTGTGGCACAACATGCAAAGGTAAAATCTGTCGGAGAAAAATTAACCCATGAGAAATACCTGAATGATCTTGACACCATGTCATGGGGACATGACATGCTGGGTATGGTAGCAGGAGCTTGAAAGTCAATTTTGTTGTGCCCTTGAACAGTGGTCCAGGATGTGTAACTGTCGACTGAACAACTTGAAGATAAAGGCTGAAGTCTTGAAATATCCAGAATTATTACAGGAAACTGCTCTAAGGCTTTATACAGAAGTGGAGAGCAGGAGGTTATACAGAAATACAGTGATTGTGGTACTTCCTATTACCTGTGAATACAGAGCTCCAAGGATATAATTTGTTTTCTGTCACCTCAAGTTTCCTAATGCATTACAGTTTTCTAATATTATGTAAATGGAGATACTTGTAATCATCGTGGAATGCACTCCCATTGAAATGTAAGAAAAGCATTTTTAGGGTATCATGAATAGCTAACATGCGGTGTAAGCAAGTTCATATTTTACATAAATAGCTGAAAGTATAACTAAATGTATTGGGGAGGCGTTAGACGCCGGGGTAAGAAATTGACTCCTGTTTCCTTGGGGTAACCTAAGAGTACTAAATACTGTTTTAAAGCTCACCTAAGCTTGGGGATTTTGGACTTCTGGTTTTGTAACAGATGTTACATTTATGGTTTATCTTTCCAGACTGTAAGGTCTCCCACTTAATCCCTCTCCCCTCCTCCCACAGACAGACCCTTGTAGTTTTGCTTCAAATGCTACCTGTTATTTTAGTTTATGAAGACAATAAACCCTTAGGAGGCTGTTTTAAGGATTTGTAAGCAGTATAGGGTTAGAACAATATGTGTGTGTATGTGTAGGGACATTGGTCTGTGACATGCTTTCAGTGCCAGTTTATTTATTAATTTATTAAAAAGGCTCTTTGATTCTTACCTGGTTTGATTCACTCATACTCCTTTAAACCAACACCTCTGTAGTTTCACAGACTGGGAAAATGATCACTGTGTGTTTTCATACCAAAGCTTTGGATAAGAAGTATCTTTTTGCTGAATAACCTTCAAAACTTTTGAGTAACCATATTACTTCCGCTTGGTTGAGGAGGATTGGGTTAGAGATCATTTAGGCAAACTGGATCCTCACAAATCCATGGGCCCCGATGGGATGCACCTGCAAGTTTTGAGGGAGCTGGCGGATGTTCTTGCTGAACCACTCGCCATCATCTTTGAAGGGTCATGGAGGACAGGAGAGGTGTCCGAGGGACTGGAGGAAAGCAAATGTCACACCAATATTCAAAAAGGGCAAGAAGGAGGACCTGGGGAACTATAGGCCGGCCAGCCTCACCTCCACCCCTGGAAAGGTGATGGAGCAGTTCATCATGGAGGTCATCTCCAGGGACGTAGAGGATAAGAAGGTTATCAGAAGTAGTCAACAAAGGGAAGATCATGCTTGACCCAACTTGACAGCGTCCTAGGATGACATGACTGGCTGGACAGATGAAGGGAGAGCAGTGGATGTTGTTTACCTTGACTTCAGCAAGGCTTTTGACACTGTCTCCCATAACATCCTCACAGACAAGCTTAGGAAGTGTGGGCTAGATGAGAGGACTGTGAGGTGGATAAAAAACTGGCTGAATGGCAGAGGTCAGGGTCATGATCAATGGGGCAGAGTCTGGTTGGAGGCCTGTCACTAGTGGTGTTCCCCAGGGATCTGTGCTGGGTCTAGTCCTGTTCAACATATTCATCAATGACCTGGAGGAAGGGCTAGAGTGTAACTCAGCAAGTTTGCTGATGGGAGGAGTGGTTGATGCACCAGAAGGTTGTGTTGCTGTTAGCAAGACCTGGACAGGCTGGAGGGCTGGGCTGAGGGGAACCTCATGAAATTCAAGAGAAGTGCAAGGTCCTGCACCTGGGGAGGAACAACCCCATGCACCAGTACAGGCTGGGGGCTGACCTGCTGGAAAATGGCTCTGCTGAGAAGGACCTGGGAGGGCTGGTGGGCAGCAAGCTGACCCTGAGCCAGCAGTGTGCCCTTGTGGCCAAGGAGGCCAACTGTATCCTGGGCTGCATTAAAAGGAGTGTGGCCAGCAGGTCAAGGGAGGTTATCCTCCCCCTCTACTCTGCCCTAGTGAGACCGTATTTGGAGTACTGTGTCCAGTTTTGGGCCCCCCAGTTTAAGAAGGATGTGGAACTCCTTGAGCAAGTCCAGCAGAGAGCTACGAAGCTGATCAGGGCACTGGAGCATCTCCCTTATGAGGAAAGGCTGAGAGACTTGGGCTTGCTCAGCCTGGAGAAGAGAAGACTGAGGGGGGATTTCATCAATACCTGTAAGTATCTAAAGGGTGGGTCTCAGGATGATGGGACTAGGCTCTTTTCATTAATGCCCAATGACAGGACAAGGAGCAACAGGCACAAGGTGGAACACAGGAAGTTCCACCTGAATATGAGAAAAAAGCTTCCTTACTGTGCGGGTGACAGAGCAGTGGCACAGGCTGCCCAGGGAGGCCGTGGAGTCTCCTTCCCTGGAGATATTCAAAACCCACCTGGACGCGTTCCTGTGCCCCCTGCTCTAGGTGTCCCTGCTCAAGCAGGGGGGTTGGACAAGGTGATCTCCAGAGGTCCCTTCTGACCCCCACTGTTCTGTGATTCTGTGATGAGTACCTGTGAGTGGTTGTGAGGCAGGATGTCTTGGTGCAAGAAACAGTGTCTCTGTATGTGTGTGGCTGTGGTTTTGGGTGGTTTGCTCGTTTTGGGGATTAAACATGCCAAGTGAGTTGGAACTGAAGAATAAGTGCCTGAACCTTGGTGACAGAATAGCTTAGATGAATTGTTGTGGAGCTGTCTGGTGTGCCATAGTGGTGCAGGCATGAATTCAGCTGCAGCTGGAGTGTCTTTACTCAGTAGGGGTTGAAAGTATGTGTGAGTCCTTGCAGGATGAGAATTTTTTTAAAACTCTGTTGAAGGAAATGAGAAACTAGTCTGTAGATGTCTCTTCTTTTACTGCACTCTATGAAATACTTCCCTGTGTCTTTCGTGTACACCAACTTCCTGGCTTATATAGTGTTAATACCTAGCTTACATGGGCTTCTACTGCATTTCCCAGTTGAAACTTGTACCAGGTTGCCTTTCCTTAAACAGTTACTGTTTTGTTCTGTAACTAGCATGTCTGGAGGTTTGTTTCTGTGCATTCGCACAGGCTGCTGTTTGAACAAAGATGACTTAAATTGGGAAGGGAGTGCAGGGTGACATATCTATTGCAAAATGCATACTTTCTTTCCAGGATGCTGTAACTAAAATATGGCCTGTGCGTTTGACTGTGGAAGCAAAAAATTGCTTAGCCTTTCATATTCATGATTGTTGGTAATTTCATTATTGCTTAGCACCATGGCTTTACCAGGCATGGCTGTTTTAAGCATGTGATATATTGCCCAACGTGTACAATGACTAATTGGTGTATTTAATTTCTCTTCTTGAAGGATGACTTTCAGGTTCCTGAATGTGCTGTCAAATACTGAAGCACTGAACTAGCTGAATCGTCTGTTCCTTCAGATGTTTAAAAAGGCCTAAAGGAAAATAGAGTACTGGCACTTCTGTTACAGTGTTTTAAGGTAAGATGTGACTTCTTTTTCAGGGGGCAGAGGGAACAGGATAGACATGGTCCCACAGACTGTCCGAGCCCCACCCCTTGCTCTGTTACAAACCATACTAATATGAAGTCTTAAACTAGACCGAACTATCAGTACTTGTTAGTTATGACTAAATTCACTGACTTCAGAAAGGTAAAAATTGATGCAATGAAGGAACAACTTGGTTTCTTTTCCTAAATCACCAATTCTACACTCTTAAGTACTTGTATTGCCTTTCCATTAGAATGCCTTAGTCCTTCACCTATGTATTAATAATATTTTAGTAGTAAAAAGATTTTGTCTTCAGTCCCTATGGGATGTCAGGCTGAGACAAATTCTTCACCAGGAAAAACATGGGTAAGAAGCTAAACACAATTGTAGCTGGAAAAGTGACCATTCTGCTTTGGCTACAGCTGCTGGTGCCACAATTAGCCATATTTTGTACCCATCTTTTGGGTTCCTAACTGAATTGTCTGCTGCACTGTTGTGCTGCAGCTGTTTTTTCTCAGCAGCACAGTAGACCATCCACAGACTAATGAACAGAGAGTATGTTTGTGTAATCCCCAGTGCACAGCACAGTCTCTCACTGCAGAGTAATTTCGGTGACCAGGGACTGGATGTAAGCACCTCAGTGGGACAGGGCTATATAGAAATGTGTCTGTGCAAAGACACAGATCAGGTTAAGAACAACACCAAAGGGAGGGCCTGAATTAAATCTGTAATAAAAGAAATCCAGAATGGGTAATATCTGTGTAAAGGTTCTGTTTGCTACTGACTCCTGGATTCCCTCAGGTTTGACAGCTGCTGTTTGAAGTGGCAGGTGACTCTTGTATTTACTTTCGGTGACAGTCACTGGCCACCTTGTTACGTACACTGCCATGTGCTGCAGGTTTGGATGAGAGATAAGACAGGCCTAAAACTGAACTAATCCCCTGAAGAGCAAAGATTTGGTCTCGACCATTCTGACTATTTAGGATAGGTAACTGCAGGTTAACTCTTGTCTTGTGCTGGTTTTGCTGCTTTGATCAGAGTGAAACCAAGCAGTGTGGGGACAGCTTGTTTGGCTTTTGAGTGTGAAGTGTATCTTGTGCTTACAGATAGGGCCTTGAATTGCTGATGGCTGGTGGGACAGGTAAAGGGTTACTGAATCTAGTGATCCTGAAGATGCAGGGTCACCAGCTGTTTTTCCCAAACTGTGAAACTCACTAAGTGTAGAAGAACAGATTTCCTGCCTTCATTACTCTCTGAACTTGCCATTTAGATGGGGTGTGTGCATGTGCGTACGTGCATGCACCCAGACTTCACTGACTCTCCCTTTGGTTCTCTTGCGCAAAACTTGGTTCAGAGAGGGGGCAGAGGGTGCTGCAATGCACCTGTGGCACGCTGCCATGACCAAGAAGCCTGCCTGCACATCCACTGCAGACCTCACACCAGCATGTTTCAAATCAGCTCTGGGCTCTTGCTCATAGAGCAGTGCCTCTCCCTCCTTGCAGGATGCTGGTCTTCACTTGGATGTCCCAGGGCTTTTGCTCTTCTGGAGCTCCTTTTTACCGGGAAAAGCATTTGTAGGTGAATTTTGTCTTTTCTAGTAGCAAAGAATGGAGTTGGGGGGAAAGCACCCATGACTGCTACTGGGCTCTGAGGCAGGGCTGTAGCTGGCAGGGGGGAGAAATGCTTAGAAAAAGCTAAATAAGGAAACACTATCACTGTGACTAGGCTCGTCCCAGTTCTTGTGTGGCTGTGTGCCACAGCCATGTCCTGGCTATAGAAGTGTGCACCCTCAGCCATGGGTGGGCTTCTAAGCAAAGGAAATGTGGATACATGCATAGAAGGACTCTCAGGTTGCCCTTGCAGGTCTCCAGACCTGGCTGCCTGGTGCACTGTAGCCCGTGTCGGTAAACTAGTGTAGTCACAGCCTGGATGTCTGGTGGGGTGCATGGGTGGCCGTGCAAGGTACAGGATAGGAGAAGGCTCCTCCCTGAGGAGGCTGTGAGGAAACACATGCAGACAGGGAGGAAGAATATGGCTGCAGTAAGGCTGGAAATCCCAGAGCAGACTTGTATCTGCTGTTGAGGAGCCAAAGTAGCAATGATTGCTGACTGGCAGCTGCTCAGAAAGCAGAGGAGCATTATGTACAGCCACTAAGAAATAGACAGTAAAGGCAGCTCCTGTGTCAGCTTGGTCACAAGGCTGTGGCTATGGAGAGGAGCAGGATGAAGAGAAAGGTTACTCAAATGCTCTGAATTTAAGTACTCCTGATGTTATATACATACAGAGCTTCTTCGCATATCCTTACACCAAGTGGCGTGCCACCTGTCCCACTGTATGTTTGAGAAGTGCAGGACTGTAACTCAGTGTTACAGAGGACAGGAAGGTACAGACTTTAATGGCAATAGCCATCTCTGTAGAGAGGTACTACAAATTAAATGTTGGCACGCTGGAGCTAATAATTTAGCAAGTCCTTGAGAAGTGGGCTCAGTTTCTCTTCATAAAATATGATGTTTGAAGACCATGTGTACCCATGATTGCATGTAACACAATAACATTTTGTTGTGCTCAAGGTGTTTTGCATTTGTGCAGAAAACTGCTGCTTTGGAATACTGACATGACCACCTCAGTGCTTTTTGCCTGTGAGTTACAAAGCCAGCATCTCACTGGAGAGTCATGCTCCATGGAGAGGGCCCAAGACCATTTTGTGTATCTCTGAATTTCACTGAGTGTGATCCCTGTGCAGTCATTAAAGCAGTGCACTTCTAACTGGATCACAGACTTTGGCAATGTGAGATGAGCAACGGACTTATTAAAATTAATTTCCGCTTATGAAGCCATGGTTGCTTCACTGGGGTTGTCCAGGGGTTTCTCAAAGCTGTGTCCTGTAGCCTTGATTTAGCCAAGGCGTTTACTGCAATATAATTAGACTTCAAAACAGCATTTTCACTTTCACAGCAGAAACTCAACTTCTTAAATGGAAAAAAAACCCCAAACAACCCAACCAACCCTCTGAAGAAAACCTTGCACTCTGACAGTATTGTATGTTAAAATACAAATATGCATCAGTTGCTTTCCTTAGCTAAGTGTTAAGCTGTAGGTTTTTTAGACCTATGCATATCTTGAAAATGTTAAAAAATATTTTATAAAAAACATTATTAATCGCAGTAATAATGTGATTATTAAACACATTGCAATAATCTCCTCAGGGAAGTGGTTATCTCGGCCACGTTGGACACCTTCAGGAGTCATCTGGACAGGGTGCTGGGCCATCTTGTCTAGCCTGTGCTCTTCCTAGAAAGGTTGGATTTGATGATCTCTGAGGTCCCTTCCAACCTGTGATTCTCTGAGTACAACTTCATCTGGGATAGTTTCTCCCTGTAGGACAGAGCAGAGAGATGATGCTTTCATGGGGATGAAACAGCTTCACCAAATGCTGGGGGATGGTTGCCCTGGCACAGCAATGTAGTGAAAAGATGTCAAGTCTGGCTCTTCACTTTCTGAATTTTCTGGGCTTGCTGGAGCAGGTAAACCAGAGTTTTACACACTGACTAGCTGGCTTCAGAGGTCCATGAGATACTTGCATCTGCAAAGGTGATCTGATTTTTTGAGAAAGCACACCTGTTTTAAGCGAAGTTAAACTTTGCTATACAGCAGTATACAACTTAACTAGAAAATTAAAGGTGTCTGCAAATCCAAATACCACTGATAAGAGTTGACTTTTTCTTCTCTCCGTACCTGCACAATAATGAGTTAGGGTTTTTTTGGCCAGATATTTCCACTTGACCAACTTAGAATAGATGTGGCTTAAATCCTGTCTCTTGCATCCTTCCTTCTTTTACCTGTGGCTCTGCTTAAATATGCCACAAACCCATCAAGCTGCCCTAGCCATGCTGTGCTACATGGCACGTCGCCCATCGTCCCACATTGTATGAAAGTAGTTTTTCCAGGCAGGGACATCATCTTGTCATGCCAGTTACCACAGAGACCTGGAGGGTCCCACCTGGAGTGGTGCTCTGGTTATAAAAAGGTTGTCACAAACCTCATACTTGCCAATATTTTTTAGAGGGAAGCTGGACAGCATGACTGTAAAAGAAACAGCAGTAGGAGTCTGCAATGTGACCCGAACCCACTTCCTGGTGGTGCTGCCATCCACGTTGTGGCTGGTTACACCTGACTCCGTACTTAAAACCAAGCTAGCAAGGTCCCAGGTGGAGGACCCAAGTGGCATGTTGGCCACTCCCAGAGCAGGGCCTGGGTAAAGCTGTTAGATGCGCAGTCCTGGCATCTGCATACTTTTGCTCCTGCTGACCAGCTCGTGCACTCCAAGTTCCTTGATGCTTTGTTCTGTTTCAGGCATTCAAGTGCTGGAACTGCTGTGATAGGAAGAGGTGGGACTGACCAAAAGCAACCAACTTGTGCCATACCATCTCTAGGTTAATTTGGCCTGTGGAAGGGACCCCGCCTCTCACTTGTTTACTGGCACCGTAAATGTTGCTGAGGCGCTTTCAGTACGATAACTAGTTCTTTATCTTGATGAAAGCCTTATGTGTGCTTTTCTGATTTATATGACTTGTAAAGGATTAAAAAATAAGTCTATTAATCTTTGGAGCTACCTGAATGTAAACAAAACCCATCAAAACCATCTTTGGTTTTTAGCTCTTTTGCTGTCAGAATCTGACCTGTTCAGCACCTGTCTGGATTTTCTGAGACTGACAATCTATTTCTGGTATAGAAAATAAATCCTCTTGCTTCATGTTTTAATCTTAATAAATTCAGGGTTTTGAGTTGTTACATGTATATACTCTTTTTTTTCCTTTCTGAGATTTCTCTACATGTAAGGCACAAGAGCAACTCATCTCTCATTCTGCTAAATGTACTTTTACTTTTTCAATGGAGATGCTTTGTCCAGTAGGAACTGTGGCTCAGCATGCTAATAAAACTCACTTTATGCCTTTAAAATGTTTATTCAAAGTGGCCTGGCTAGCTTACAGTAGCTGTGTGGGTGGACTGTCCTTGAATTTTGTAGACTTAATTTAGTACTACACAATACCCAGTGATGGAAAACAGCTATAAATTGTCTGTGCGCAGCCATGCATTATTGATAAAGGGTAGAATAAGCTCTACAATTTCTTCATTTGATGTTGTTAGTGCAACAGCTGGTTGATTTGTTAAGACTTCTTTTTTTACCCCCTATTGGCAGTAAAATAGCTCTTCATTTTGAACTCTGTATTTCCTCCTGAATTCTGATTTGTGTGGGGGTGAAAACTTGCTTTTTCTCCAGTGCTACTAAATCTAACAGAAATGTTTCCACAGAGTAGAAACAAGCTTAATTTCTGGCAGAACTAAGCAAACAGTAAGTTTGACTGTATGCAGAAGACAGGACATTTTTAATTGTCACACTTATTTAGAAATGGAAAATGGAGCATGAAGTGTCATAGTACATTTAGGGGGGAAAAATCCTTTAATATACATGATTTGGCACATGCTTAAAGAAAATGCTTTACAATGAGTTAGGCATGCTTTGTAATTTCAGTGTTCCTTCAAAGTTTATGAAAAAATCTCAACAGCCTTAAATCTGTCATGTTTTTTTTTCCTGTTGACACTTATGATGAGTAGAGAGTCTACTGCATTTAATTTGCATATAAAACTGTGCTGTAAACTAAACAGTTCTTTCCCTGTAGTTGAACAAAGGTATGATGAGCTGCTCAACACATTGGAGATTAATAAATAAGGAAAAGAATAAAACTTGCCAGCAAAAATGGCTTAGTCTTCCTAACAGATGTCCAACACTGAAATTTCTTTTTCAGCTATAATTTCTAGAACGGTAGCTCCCCACAGGTGGTTGTTCTGATACAACAGAGGGAATGTACAATTTGGGGCAAGCAAATATTGTATTGGAGTATGGAACTGTTTATTTCCCTCTTCTTTGTGCATGTATACCTATTCTCTGGTAGAAGTGTTCCCGACCTCTACAGCATTTTTTTTTTTCCTTTGTAAAAGTGTGAGGGTAGTTAAAAGTCTGAATATAGTTGATCTTCACAAGCTATACTGACATAATGCCTTCCTCTATTCCATGGAGAATTGCTGTGTATTAGTTTAGTTTTCCATATATTTACATCCTTTTAAGGTAAGAATTCATTGAGTAATGAAGTAATTAAACTGGTTGTGCAGTTTCAATCAGGAGGCAGGAAAAACTAACGGGGAAAGGACTAACATGATTGACAGAGGCTTGCTGAAGATTTACATTGAGAATAACTCATTCTTCAAAACTTTTTCATTTTCTGATGGAAATTGTAGGGTAAATCAAATACGGCGGCTATGAATGATTAAAATGCGAAAGTTATGAATTTTTACTGACTTTGTAAATCTGACTCCTTCACTACTAATATAAAATAATTTATCTTAAAGGGGTCTTGGGGCTGTGAGGGTTTAAATGAAAGCTTCAACATCTTGGAGAAGACTATTTTGATATTCAAGATCATTAATTTTGTGGCTTGCTTGATGCATATAGAAAGCTGTTGCGGAAGGGGAACAGGAGTTTTTCCATAGGTCATCTGATAGGTCTGCAATAATTCTCTTGGCTGATCAAAGGGGCAAATTTCCCAGTAGTTGAAATGATTATGCAATTCAGATGTAATAAGGGCAACTAAAAATTGTGTGCTGGTTGAAGAGGACACCTTTGATTTGATCTTACAGAAAAATACAAACAATTGGGCGTTGACATGCCTCTGACTTTGTTTTTGGAACAACTGTGCAGCTGTTCGTATTTTCATACGGAAAAACAGCCTTCAGCCATATTACTACATTTCTGGCTTTACTCCAACCTTTTTCTATTCAGATGGTTTTGGAGCATGAGTGTGTGTGCATGTAAATTTTTCTGAAACAAGTATACTTCAGTAATAAAGAACAATTTTGAAAATTCCTTGTTCCTGGTGTTGGTTTAAAAGCGCATCTTTTACTGGCACTGTTAGTGGCTATTGTAATGAGAAACCGTAAGATAAGGAAACATTACAAAGTACAGTGGGGATGGATTCTCCTTCTCTGCATCTGCACATTCCCTGTAGGCAGTGCATGGATGAAGTTACTCTGACCTCTTCATTTAACCCCCTGAAAGTCAATCAGAAGCAGTCCCACAAACACAAAGGAGCTTTAATGCAATTTGACATTTCTTAATTTCTTCACACTAAGAAAATATGCCTTAATCCAGAAAGGTCGAGTGACTTTCAGAAAGTTACCTATATTACAAATCTACTCTGCAAGTGGCCTGAGTGTCGCTTGCTACCATCCCAAATTCTATACCCTTGGGAAAGCAATTGTGGAGGAGGCTTGAGAGCAGGATGGATGACATGGTAAGAGATCAGCTTCATATGACTGATCTCTGCAGGCCATGCCCCAAATACAGGGATGGCTGCAGCAAAATCCTTTCCCTGT
Organism: Phalacrocorax carbo; assembly: GCF_963921805.1. NCBI lineage: Eukaryota > Metazoa > Chordata > Aves > Suliformes > Phalacrocoracidae > Phalacrocorax > Phalacrocorax carbo. The sequence goes on from NC_087548.1 coordinate 30,733,693, forward strand.
CCCCTATAAGCATGGATTTTAAAAATATGAGGAGAATAAATGGAACAAAATTAGTGTTTGATTGTTATCCCATACAACCAGTACAGGTGTTGCAGGAATGCAGTGATGCAAACGGAACTGAAAGTAGCTGTTTTAAAAAACAAACGAACAAACAAAAAAACCCAGAAAACAAAACAAGGTAGTTTTCCCAAGGTAAAACATGGAGAGACTCTTCCTAGCAGTCGGTACAAATGCAAAGTGGTAGGGGAGCAGTGAGGCAGGTGGGTTTGGCTTGTGAACAAAAGTTATCTGACAACCTTCCATTACTTTTAAGGTGGTATTTCTAGTTCCTTTTCAAGTGCATCAAAATATGATGATAAATTTTTTTCCTTCCAGTATAGGAATTAGGGGGTGTGTGGCAGGGACATCCTTCAATTATTTTTGAAAGGTACTGCCTAAAATATTCACTTTTTGAAAGCATAGGGCAGGAGGGTAAAATGTGGGTGGTTGCATCCATCCCCACCCAGGTGTAACTCCAAGTGCTTTGTCTCTGACAAGTTGCAGCGTGCCCTATTATAAGGGAAGGAAAACCCGTGTTCCTTCTGTTCTCCCTTCTCTTGGTACAAAAAAATGTATAAAACTTGGGTGGGACAAACTTCAGCAGCTTCTGCCAGGTTTGATCAGTGCTGCAAAACCTGTCTTGGTTATAACGCAGATGCCTTCTTGTACTCTGATTACCTCACCTTGGAAATCCAATGCATGGCAGCCTGTTGCCACATGGCCAGACAAAGCTTTGGGCGGGATTAGTGCTTATTGCAGAACGCAGTTCAACCTGTCTGCAGTACCAACACCGGTTCTGTGGTATCGGTTGCAGGACACACTCATCCTGTGCATCGCAGCGACATCTTCATGGGCAAAATCTTTTTTCTTTTCCTTTCTGTTGTCACACTATATTGCCCTCCACTAATTGGAAAGAGATGGGGAGGGTAATAAATTACATGCTGATTTTAGTGAATTACTATGATAACAATGTTGTTATTTGCTCCAAGGGGTTCTGCAATGGCAGAAACAGATATTTAATGAGACCATCTAGTGGGTTCACTAGACACCTAGCCCAAACTAACTTTCAGCTGTAGAAATAATAAATTTTCTGCAAAACTTGCTTTAAGTAGAGCTAAGTCCTTGTTTAATGTCTGTAACCATGATAACAGATCATGTTTTGTCCTTCTAGAGGCCTCTATTGATCATCTTTCCACAATGCAGTTGGTGAGTCCTTTCTTTTTTGCAGAGTGCAGAGCACTTTTTCTCCCAACAACCATTTTGGCTGGCAACATTCATGCTATTTCCATGCAATGTGGTGTGCCAAGACACATTACCCATCTGCTATGTATAGCACATTTAGCCTCAGGGTGCTTTCCTGTTCTCTTCCTCTTCCCCCATTCCTCTTCCTTTTCATGCTGCTCTTAATGAGGTGCTCAGGGATGGCTGCACAGATTTTCCCAGTGCGCATCAATGCAAACATGGCTAAGCTGTATGGAGTGTAAACAAACATGGTTAGAAACAGCAGAAGAATTGCTGGGTAGGTAGAAACTGAGCTATGTTGTTTGGGAAAATTATTGCATCCCCAACTAATTGCAAAAAAAAAAATTGAATAAGCAGTTATGTGTTGCCTCACTGCAAGCTTTATGGATCTGAAACATGATCTGTTTTTCAGTGCTGAAGTTTGCTTTGAAATGGAAAATGGAGTAAAGTTTGGATCCAGCATGATCCTAAGCTGTTCTTCAGGGTCTAACCCAGGATATTTTTGTGCACCTGGAATACTGTGCTATGAAAATACAGAATTTTGTTTATATTGTTTTGTTTGTATTATTGTATTTATTTTGTGCTCAACAAATTGTGTTCCTTGAAAGCTTTCTGTAGTGTGCCTACAGGAAAGGCATTGCTGGTGGGTGAGGCTAAAAAAATACAGAATAGGCTGGGGAACTCCATTTTAATGGGACATCATGAATGATAAGGCTTAACGTGTCTTATAACCAAGGAATTTTTTCACCAAAAAAGTTTTGAGGTAAGTACAACTTTTAGGGAGTCACTACCTTGAGATGGAGGCTGTGGTTGACTTTGGAGTGAAATCAGAAGTGACTTCAGCAGGTTTTGTTCCAGATTTCTCTGCTTTCTTTGCCTTGGCCTCAAGAGTTTTGACATCTTTTGCAGCCTTGTTCCCACACAGTGGCAGCTGATGAGGGATGACAACTGCATCAGTAGAGATGCATCAACAATGATAAATTATCTTCCCTGGTAAAGAAGGATGCAAGGGAAAGACACAAGCCGTTGCTTCCCAACGATCAGTGTGAAGGTTCAGATGCTAACAGTGTCACAAGTGTGTGAGACTAATCTAGGCAAAGGCATTTAGGAGTTGTTATAGCTCAATGTACCTGTCAGTCCTCAGGGGTGTACAAGGAAAATTTGTCATTGACTTTGCTGAAAGGCTAACGGCTACTGTGCTTGAAATTTTCCTCAAAAACCTCAAAGTTAATTCTCTGAGAGGTAAACGGGTAATGTTGCATTTATTTATTTATTTACTTAAACTTCAGAATAACTTGAAAAAAGGGTCAGTGGAAAATCTGTGTTCAGAGTTGCTGGAATGTGTCTGTGATTCCCAAAGAGTAAAAAGAATTCCCATGCCAAACTCAAAAGAGTGGCAAGACATCTCATTTTAAATCCATCCCCAGCAAAAAAATGCATTATTGCTTATTTTGCCAAATTAAAAATTGTAGGAAAGAAGGAAGGTGTTTTCTGCCAGGTTAACCCTCATTTGTGAATAATGCTACCATCCCAAACTTGTTTCTCTGTCACATCACTTCAAATTAACTGCTCCCTTTGTTTTGCTTCAAATTCTGTAGTATAAAATTACATACCAACTTCCCTCTCCTCTCAAAGGAAAAAAAAAAAAAGGGGGTATTTCAGCAGGATTCTTAATGTTTTGAAGAGAAACAGGGAAGCCAGGAGACTGTATTGCAAAGTCGGTAATTGATGGTGTTTCTATTCAGGGAGGAGTTCGGCTTGTTTAGTGTAACTTTGCAGCAGAAATATGCATCTCATTATTTTAGGTGTCTATATTTATTTAACTTTTGGCTCTGCATTTTAAGGAGTCTAAAATTCCTTTTAGTCGTGGCTGAGATCAGGCTAAGTAGGTAAGCATAGGTTTAAATGCATAATAGTGTGGCTTGACTGAGGTTGGTTAACTGGGCTTGGTTTTTAATTGAAAACACATAGAAGTAAGAATCAGTAACTTATTTAAAACTGAAACCTCCTTTTGGACAGCACAAGCAATTTTCTTTATGCTAAAATTAAGGTGGGGGGTTACTGAGGCATTGTGTCCTTCGTATCTGAAGCAATTTATGATCTTTCAATAGTCACTGAGAAATTTTGAACTGTGTTGGAAGTTTTTTTCTTTAGAAACCTAGGAAAAAAATGTGCTTAGAAGTTCAAGGAGTTTTGAGGGCAAAGCAGTCTTAGGAACACAGGAGAACTTGGGGACATGCTTGGGCAATGAACTGTGGTCTGAAGGAGTTGAGAGAGGAAAAGGAGCTTTCTTCTACTGGTTCACTCTGCAGCCTTTAGTACCTCTGCTGTATCAGGTTTGCCCCCCAAAAGAAGAGTATCTGCTTAGCTCATGCTAGCCCAGCGTTAGCTGGGGTGCTAACCTGCCTGCACGGTGTTTTCTGAACATGTAAAATTACTTAAGTATTAATTATGTGAAGATTTATGCATGTACTTAAGAAATTGATTTTTTTTTTGTTTTGAGATTCCTAATATATTGATCAATAAAAGCTCTAAAGCCCAGACTTCACAAGGAATATAATAAACATTATTTCATCTGTAACTTGTTTAGGAGGTTGACTTTCATGGTCCTCTTGTGTAGGTGATTAAGAGTTGCCTAATACAATACTAAAAAATCTTCTATTCTTGGGTAGAGCACTTTTGAAAAGGCTCTCTGAGCCTGACAGTACAGATAATTAATTTAAGTCAGATACGAGCTGATGACAGCATTTGTTATCCAGAGAACTCTGCACTCTGAACCTTCATCTCCAAATCCACGTGCCCGTCACAAAGGAGTAAGGAATACACAGGCAGGACCACATGAAAAAGCAATGTGAGAGACTAAAAAGAGAATACAGGAAGAGTACAGGAAGAAAGGAGGTAACAGGACTTCAGAGAAGACAACAAGCCACAATACTGTTCCACTTGTGAAGACTTTTTTGATGCAGTGTAATGCTTGTGGTGGTGTGTGTATCATAGTGGAAAGCCTGTCTTCTGGGAAGCTTGGGGATCATCTTCTATTTTTTCTAATAGGGCTTGAAACAGAAGATTGAACACACTGAATAGCTCAGCAGCAATTACCTTGTAAAGAAACTGAGAAGAAAGTTATTAAGGATCTGAAAGATAAAAATCTGTATAGCATTTTAATCCCAATAAACATGAAATAATTCATAGTCCATTAATCTCCCATTCCAGTAATTTTTTGAGGAAAAAGCAAAGTCAAAAGTAGTCCCGAGTGTCGTAGTATCACTCTGCCTAGGCCGTGACTTCCCCACTTCCCCCTATGTTTTCCTAAGGGTTCATTTAATGTGTTCTTCCCCTGCCTCTTGCTCTGTGAAACAATTCTCAGACAAAGCAGGAGAAACAGATTTATATTTTACTGAGGAGGTATGCAGTTTACCATAAGTTTAAAAAAAAAACAAACCAAAACAAAAAAAAGTATAGTGAAATGGAGATTACCTTGTCTTTCCTATGAGTTACTAGCAGTGGGGAAGATACCTCCTCAGAAAGGGAACAGCTGTGTCTGATCAGGCCAGGGAAGAATTGAAAAAAAGAAAAAGCATTTCAAATTTTGAAAGCTATTCTGTTTGTCACTAGTTTGTAAATTCCAAATGTAAATTATAAGAGCTTCTTTGTAGTAACGATGTGGTTAAAAATGGTCTATAGTAGGGAATGTGTCGATATTCAGTTAATCTGAAGAGCCTACATCTGTTTTTGTAAACATCATTAAATACAATGGTTGGACTAGAGGAATGAATAACTTTGGAAAAGTGAAAAGCTTCAGTGAGAATGCCAGAACTGCAAAAGTAGATCTTATTTGTTGTTTTGGTGCAGATGGCTCCTGCCTCCTCATGAGAGAATTTAGGTTAAAATTAGGGGGGGGGGCAGTAAAAGATTTTCTATACTCTGTAAATTTTTTCTTCTTTTTTTTTCTGTATATTCTGTAATCTCTCAGTCTTCCTTGTATTTTCTCCACCAAGTGCTTTGGAAAGGCCTTCTGATTTAATAATTCTATTTTATCATTAATATTGCTGCAGCATGGTATTTTGCCGGTGTTGCCCGTAGAGCAGTGAGCAGCAGTGGCCATGAAAAAGATTAACAGTTAAGTTAAAGGAGCTGTCATTCACAGAGCTGTATTAGTAGCCTATCTCTCTTAGTATACCCTATCACAAAACAGGTGCAGGAAAGTAACAGATACAGATTTTATGCAATCACCTGGCATTAGCATTTAGTAAAATTTTTGCTACATTGGTCATGCGTGGAGTTGCTTCATGCCGGGTGTTTACTGCGCGCCTTCAGCCATGCACGCGGCAAAGACAGGGGAGCACTGATCTCAGAGGTCAGCTTTGGTTATGAGCTTTTCAGTGGGTAGGGGAGTGAGGACGTTGGTTGACAGTACCTTAGCAGATGGCCAGTGATTGATGATACTTGCAAGGCTGTTTTATGTTCTCGAATTGACTAATTGAGGCCTAACAGTCGTGTATCCTACCCTACTGGCAACCTTATAGTTATGAGATTATAAAACATACACCTTTCTTAGCACTGGCTTTAAAAAACTAGCATGGCCTTGCTTTCCCTGTAAATATTTAGCTTATGTTCAGAGTCATGTTTTTGGGCAGAGTATGTGTTGCTGTAATTGAGTGCAGGATTCTGGTGCTGGAAACACATGTTTGTATTGCACTGTGGTTTCGGAAGGAGTAGATCTGGGGAGGGAGGTGTCACAAGAAGAGGGGAATACTAGGAAAAAACTCTTCATTAGGCAGAACAGAAGAAGGCAGGTGTGTGTGTGAATTCTGCGCACAACAGGCTGTCCTTCAGCAGGTGGTTCCTTGGCTGGAGCCGTTTCCCAGTCTGGGTCAAGGCTGGACACTTGTGCCCTGGAGGGACAAGGAGGGCAGGAGAAATGCATGGATTGGAAAGCAAGCAACGCTAATTCAGTGTGCTGCTCAGCAGAAAACTAACCTGACAAAAGAAAGATTTCTACTGTGTTATTGAAATTAATCAGTTGAGTAAGACTCCGAGGGAGAACCTGGGTAAGGAATAGGACAGAACTATGTAGCAATGGTAATTCAATTGCTTTCTGTTTTGACATCCGCTGTTTCGCTCTTCACACAGAGGAATTCAGGGAAATGCTGCATGCTGAATTTCAGTGCGCAGTTGCAAAAGTCAGTTTAATTCTTAGGCAATGGAGAGTGAAATATAAAATTACTTAGTTTCCTTTTGAGAGGCAGTAGTTGTTCATGCTTCAGTCCATAAACATAGTCTCTTAGAGGGAAGACCTTCAGGCATGTCCAAGATCATGGGTTCATTCTTTGGTTCATTTGTTGTAACCAATAAAACCTGTTTTCATCTGACTACTGTTTTCATCTGACTACTGACATCTTGGCCACCTGTGACCTTCCTTCCTCCTGTGTTGATCAGGAATTAGAATCCCTGCACAGGTTTTTCAGGCATTTCTGTCTGGGGTACTAATAGCTATTAATATACCCTAAGTCTGATTGCTTTCCCTCTTCTCTTGGGATGCAAGGGATTATTTTGTTCTTGTCTCTGACATTCTGTACGTATAAAAGTGTGCATGTTTAGAAAAAAAAAAACTCGTCTACTTTTTTGCCAGCAAACTGTTGGTATGCTTTTGTTGCTTAATCTGTGTGAGTCTGTTTGCCAAAGTGTAAGTTGTTGTGGAATTCAGGAGACTTTGAGGTTACCATTCCCAAAGTCACAAACCCCATGACAGGTCTGCAGGAGCAGGGTGTTATCCTATGCCTACTGTATAAAGATTATTTCAAGGCTAGGATTTCCTCTTGGGGCCGACATAGCAGGCAGTGGCCATTAGGTGGCTCTCGGTTATGGTATATATCTTTTAAACTACGTGCAAGCTAACTTTAAAAGGCATTAACTGTGTTTGTGTCCTGTCACACAGTTGGAAGAAATCAAGAGGCCATAAATTCAAACTTTCTCAAAAGGTGGCAGCCGTTAGTATCCTGAACAGCTCTGCAAATGAGAAGATGATTGGAGATAGTGTTACTGTCTGTTACAAGGCACTGGAAAATGATTATGCTGTTTCATTATGAAAAATGTCCTTTTCATAAAAAGCTGAAAAGGTAACGAAAACACTAGTGGTGGTTATGACTCCTTCCTATGTGGAGCAAGGGTACTGCAAAATTCGAGTTGCTTTCTTGTTTGCTCTTTAAATTACAATCTGGTACAGAAATGAGGAAGCCCTGTCCAAAGCAGCAGGTGATAGTCATGCCTTTGAATATGCAGACATGCTGGAGCAACCACTGAGGGGACTAATCTGTCCCTTTCTATTCGTAGGGCAATCCAGTCCTGGAGAATAATGATTACAATTCAAATACATGATAATTACCACATGTACAGTTACATGCTTTGTCCACGATGGTTGGGCTGATTTTTAGATGCTGTCCTCCACACAAAGCAAGCACTCCTGAAACTGCCTGCCATAACACTGTGGGTACTGCCACAGGGTGCTGCTCTGAAGATTTGTGGAAGAGTGGAATAAAATTAAGGCTGTGTGTGATAGTCCCTCTCACCCTGAGACTGCAGTAGTACAACACAGCCACAGGCTTTATTTATGTCTTAGAAATCCCACCACAGTTTGGATGTGGGAGCCTAAGGAGAAGCCTTGGAAGCATCGACTTGCCTTGACCATGTTTTGCAAGCAGGACAAACCAACCTTTTTGGGGGACAGCGGAGGGAGGAAGGCGACAAGTTTCCTGCTGGTTTCTCACTGTCATCTTGAGATTAGGCACAAGGAAGAGTGGGTGGGAGACCTGGCTGGAGAAGAGGAGCACCCTGCCTGTGCCTCTTGGATTAAACCCTCCCCATAGAGCGCAGCACCATGACCTCCCTGCGTGCCAGCACACCAGCCCACCTGCCTGCTTGCGTGAGCTGGTTTGGGGGACTTAAACAGGAATAAAACCAGCACCACAGGAAAAGCTTGATGTTTCTAGCTGTTCATCAGCTAACAGTGAGGCACCCAGGGAGCAGGTGGATCTGGGCAGAGTGGTGGGGTTGGAAAGACCTCTCTTTAGCAGCCGGTGGTAAGATCAGCTGTGGTGTTTTGCAGGACTCCTGGTTTAAAAGCTGCTTCTGGCCATCTACAAGGGGACTCCTTGTTGTCTGCTCTGCTTTCCTGCCTTGTCCAGGGAACAGAGATGGTGGTTTTCCTAGCAACGCACATGCCTGTGCAGAGGCCACACTGCTTGAAAGAAGTCTCAGAGGAAACAGGCTTTTTTTTTTTCCTTTTTAGCTGTTTGTGTCAAATGTCTTTCTGAAGGAAAGTAGGGCTGCTGGCTTGGGTTTCAGCAAGGGAGGAATTTTAGAGAAAATGAGATCCTGAGAATTGCATATCAGTGGTGAAGTAGAGACAAGCTACAATGAATAGGGTGTTTATTGTGGGTTTTGGTGCCTTACCAAGAGACAATATACAGATAAACTTAACTGGTGTTTTTATTTCAGCAAACATACAAATCTTATACCAGATCTGGTATACATGATTCCCTGTGTGTCTTCTGTGACAGTACATACACATACACATTCTATGTAGCACTGCCAAAATGGTTTAATTTCTGAAAGGCAGGTCGTATACTCTGTCCTTATTAGATACTCTACATACAATACACATAAGTATAATAGGACTTTGCTGTACAGCTTCAGTTGTTGCAGGTTAGCAGTTGACAACTGTTCCACTGTTGCGATGTTCTTTTGTTACGAGAATTTAGTGTTAATCCCAACAGTGTTATATTTGATGCTTGAGAGGGTTTTCATAAATCTTTCTAACAAGCCTGTCACCAGGTGCATATAATGTATGAAGGAAACAGAAGACTTCAGGCACACAGTGATCATGGGAAAATTATTATAAACAGGAAAGACAATTTGGCGGCTTTAATGTTCTTGGGTGAGTGGAATCTTATGATTTCTTCTGTGTTTACTGCTGACATAATCCTTAATAAAGAGAATTATCTTGGCAGTGTTGTTCTAGGTTCTAGACGACATCTATGACAGATATCAGAGAAATCTTCTTGTATCTTTTTTTTTTCCCTTTGGTATTAGGCTTTGCATGTATTTGTGTGCCCAAGTTTTGAGTAATGAACGAGTTAAAAGTTGCATCTAAGCAGTGTCTCCAAGTGTCTATATTGGCATCTTGATGAATTCTGTTGGTCTTTCTATTGTCTCCTGGTATTTATGCATAAAAGCACAACCTGCTTCCAAAATAGTCACAATTTTTGAAACTTGGCTGTAAGATTTCAGAATCATGGTTCACTTCATGCTGAATGCCTTAAAGGCAGTGATATACAGTGGGATGGTTCCCAGGGCTTCTGAGCCATCCATATCAACACTGCCAAAAATGTTCTTGCTAGGGGGAAAGAGAGGAGCAGGTGGACCTTGGCATTTGTTTATGGACCACTGAGGCTTACAGCCTGGAACTAGAAGAAAGTCAGAGGTGTGCTGTGGTACTTCCCCTCAGCCCAGGAGCACGTGAGCAGGCTGGATCCGAGCCTGCTGCTGCAGTCATCCCTGGAGTTACACAATTCTGGCACAATTGCTCTGTAGCACAGCCAGTGCCATCATGCTGCTTCAATACCTCTCCTAATTCCTGGTGCCTTCAGAGCTCCAGACAAAGGCATGCCTTGAACAAGCCATTCACTGGTAGCCACTCTGAATGCTGTGTCATCCTTAAGTCCCCTTCAGTGTTTGCCTGTAGAGTAAGTCTGGAAACCCAGTGAGAGGAAATGTGGGGTTTTCTTATTACTGTGTGGTACTTCCTGTGAGGTGCGGTGTTTCTGAGCATAGCAATTCGTGGTACCTTCACGGGTCACCTGCCCTCCTTTGGCTGCAGTTGCTGTTGGGCTCAGCAGGTTCCTGTCAATGCTGTTTCCCCAGGCGTGCTCTACACACTCTCCCTTCTGTTCCCGTACTGTTTCCCACACCTCCTAGCAGTGTCTCTCTTACAGGGTGGAGTGTCCCTTGTCAGTGTTTCCAAATCGTGCTGAATGAGTCTAGGGAAGAAGTACAGCCCCCAAGAAAGGTATTCCACATGAACTGATCTATCAGCTGTCAGATGCCTTGCAGGACTGCCAGGGTATTAACTGATGTGGAAATAGTATTTTTCTTAATATAGTCTATACTGGATTGTAAAAAAAAAAAAAGAGGTATGTGTGTTAGTGTTGCACAGTGTTAATACTGTACAAATTATTGTGCATTGCCTTCAGTATTGTATGCAACAGAATTAGTCTAAGGATTGGGATGTGACTCATTAATCAAAGTCTCATGGTAGCCTCCTGGTCTCCTAGTACAGAAACCACAAGGGCAAAGCAGGGCAGAAGAGTGAGTAGCTGGGTTTCATAGGCTCGAACAGTAAGTGCTGTTACTGGAACCCAGATATTCACCCATGGCACTTGTGACAAGGACACAGCTGGTGTAGGGGTGAGAAGCCCCCACTGTGCATGTCTGCTGTCTGATCCCCCTGTCTGCAGAGTTGAACTGTGGCAGCTGAACAGCTGCCTCTCGAGCAGCTCTGTGTCCCCAAAGGGCTTGTGACAAGTCTCCAGGCAGGGCTGTGCATGACAGCCTCCACTGGTCAGAGGGCTGCCGTGCCTTGCCTCCCTAACCCAGTGGGCTTTTGCTGTGGGGCTGCTGGGGTTTCAGCAGTTGGAAGGTGATGCACTTTGGGACTCATGCTTTACTCCTGGTAGATCTACGTGAAGAGTCTTTTAAGGTGTATGTTAAAGTCTTTGCTTTTTAAATTTTAGAATATTCTGGGCAGAAAATAGTTCCAGAGCCTTGGCTTTCCTTTACGGCTCTACCCTTCCCTTGATGAAAGTCCTGGTGGGTACTGTAGGTACCTCAACACAGAAAGAAGGTGCCACATGAAGTAATCATCAAGATATGCAACTTAAAGCAATGAAGAAAAGCCAAGAATAAACAAAACAACCTCCAGAGGTTCCCAGGAGTCTCTGTAACAGTCGTGAGGGTGAGCAGCCACAGCAGTTTGGCAGCAAGCGCCACTGTTTTTCTCAAGAGCCAGGCTGCTTTAGGACTAAGCTATCAGGTAATATCTCTGTAAATCTGCATGAGTATGCCCTGAAGGATGTTCTGTCTCTCTCTCTGTTCAACAGGATGGCCTCCTTTGCAAACACTGTTTTTCATAACATGCTGTGTATATAAATAAATCATGCTAATTAGAAAGGTGAGCAGATTTTTCTCTCAGAGAACAAATTTTCAGCACAACTTGCTGTGGGAGTGAAAAGGACCTTTATTTCCTAGTCGGTGATAATCCGAGATTTGCTAGGCTTCTCAAGAAACGTGTAGCTTACATTAGGCATTCCTTAGCAAAATGCCCTATTTGTAGACGAACAACGCTCCCATAAACAAGTTCTGTCTGTGGCCGCTCTCGCACAACCTGATGGAGAGCTAGTCAAATATTTCCATGCCTTTGAAATTTAGTTAGCAGTTCTGGATAAGTTTTGGCATGTGTCTGTGGAAGATAGGATACAGAGCTTGTGCCTCCTTTGAAATGTTGTTCCAAATCACTTGGAAATGTTACGTGTTGATTCTAAAAAACAGAAAACCAGAAAGCCAGCTGTCTGGAAAGCTTTAAGAGAAGTGCAAGCTTGCTACACTATCCTTAGGCTCTTTTTAGAGTCGGGAGTTTAGTGTGCATTTGTCCATAAAAAGGTGAGGCTGAATACTTCAAAACAACACAGTCACTTCAAACCACTTCTGTTAATGCTGCCACTACTGGAAGAAACGATCTGAAGCGGTGCTTTCCCTCTGTCACTTCATTCTGTTTTTTTAATGCAGGCGTGGCTGTACTGGATCAGGTCAAGGTCCACAGGGTTCAGTCTGTTCTCTGGCAGTGACCAGAGAAAAGTGCCCAGGGAATATGATATAAGAACAGGACAGGCACATAATGCATTCCCTGAACATACCACCAACCTCCAACAATTTGTGGTCCGGAGCTTTCTCAAGCCACAGTTAGCTTCTTCATTTGTTTCAATATTCCTTGCTGGGCGTTTTTAAATACATTTTTAGACTTTTAGCACAGTCAACATTCTGTGGCAAGGAGTTTCATGGGTTGTGTGTATGTTCCTAATTTTTACTTTCTCTTTTTATCCTGACTGACGTCCCCTAGTTTTTGCAAACTTGGGAAACATTTGTTCCCTATTCATAGTTTTCAAGCCACACATTTAATATGACTTTTTAATAATGAAATTTCCATTGGTTTGGGGTTTTTTTTAATGACACACCAAAGGAAAAACACAAATCATGATTAAAAAATTACTGAAATTTAAATTTTAAAAAATACTGAAAATTGGGGGAGTGGTATTTATTGTACAGAACTTCTTGCTCCTGTGCAGTCTTGGGTTGATAGCTAAATACTGCGAAAAATACCTGGTTTTCCTTGCTATTGCCAGAGGCTTGTTGTTAAATTGATAAAAATATGATTACGGAACTTTTAAATGTATTTCTTTGTCTTCCATTTTGAAGTCTCTTGAGTATTTCTAGCCCTGAACAAGGAGGAGAGCAGGAATCAAGGAGATCCTGTTCTGCTTGTGCATACATTGGCAGAGATGAGGGGTTTTACATATTTAACAAAGAGTTGCTTCTTTTTTCATAGTGTTTGGTAGTCATCGTTTTAGTGTGAGAGAGGAGGAAATGTTACTCTCTGCCAGTGAAATTCCCGTCCTTCCTTGCTGCACAGGTTTGGTCTCTTAATTGCCGTGATATCATCAGTGTCACTGCTCATCAGCTCTGCCTTCAGACGGTGAGACCTGAATTGCCAAGGTGGTAAGCTGGCCAAGGAGTGGTCAAATCCTCCTCCCTCCCAGACCGAAAGACTGCTTCCCTCCCTGTCAGCTTTATGGCCCATAAACTTTTCGGTAGGACTTGTTGGCAGGGTAAAATGTCACTGAAGAGTCTCCTTGGCACCAACTGACCTGAGTACTGTCTTCTGGGTTGTCACCAGGTAGCCAGTGATAGGCTGTGGCTAGCCTGGACCCAGGTATGGCAGAGTGGAGCTGCAGGTAAAGTTAATGGTACCGGCTGACCCCTGTGACTGCAAAAGAGTCTGTAATAGCTGACCACTGTGGCTTCTGGAGCTGGCACAATGGGGTGACCACTTTCGGGAGGCTGCCGCTGTCATTTAGCATGGTGTTTTCCAGACCGGGCCATTAGCCTCCTCCCCTCTTACTTTTCACTGAGTTGGGAAAGGCAAATCTTTTTTGATTTTTAAATAAAGGCTGAACTGTAGGTTATGCGTTTATTCAGTTTCAGACAAAGCTTTTCTGTTGCTGAAGGACAGCAGGAAAGTAGATAGAAGTGACTGCTGCCTTGTCCACACACAGCAAGGCTTGGTCTGCTGGTGACAAAGGTGACTGGATTTAGCAGGCAGCTGTCTGTGCTGTGGACTAGTTTACTTTTCTCTGTAGTGCCATCCACACCCCTGAAGTGAACTCTTTCCTATTACCAAGCAAAAAAGCTTTGTAATTCCACTTGAAAGAAAGGTACCAGACTGGGGCATGTCTGCTGATTTCTGATCTCGCCTCCCAGGGCTGTTTAGCAGTGTGGGTGAGGTAAGCGGTAAGAAAGCAACCGCTTTCCATGGCGTACAAATGTACATGGGCTCCATGGGATCCTCTCCAAGGGTTTTTAGGGCACAACACAGAAAACATCTAGCAATTGATCAAAATGCAGAGTCTCCTTCAGACTGTGCCAGTACAAAGTATTTGTTCTTTTAAAAAGCTTTAGACTCCATACCTGTATGACTTTTGTAAACTGGAAGACCTTGCTTCCTTATAATAAAACTTTCCATTCTCTTCTGGGATGCCATTGAAAGAGCGAGCATCATTGGATCGCTGCTTGTAATGGCTTTCCTTAGAACCAGTTTCTTTTCCATCTTGGAGCTGGAGACATCTTTTCCCAGTAGGAAAACCACTCTCTTTCTTGTCACAGGGGTGCTGAGGAAAGTAACTCTGTGAGCACCCTGCCTGAGAGGTGCAGGTAGGCAGGCTTATTTGCACACCAGATCTTCTGGTACAATTTTTGGTGACTAATGCAGGGCATAATAAATAATAAAAATGACAGTGACCAGGCTGCTGATTTAAGGTTTTGTTTTTTTTTTTTTACTTTCAAAAGTGTTGTCTTCAGATGCCATACTGCAGGATTGCATATGCTTTGTGTGCAAACATTCCTGCTTTTCATCTAGAAAAACTAAAAATGCTAAAAAACTGGATGCCCTCAGGGGTCCTGCAGAGGCATCACTTCACCCCAAGCAAAATGCAGACGTCTTGGCATATTAACATCATGTAACTGGGGCAGTTAATCTAAGAGATAGCTTTCATTATTTTCCCTTTATGAGCTGGTGGGGGAAGCAGGTGGGTAAGTTACAGCATTTACTGGAAGTTTTCACTCCTGCTCTTGGGGGGAGCTGCATCTCTCCCTCCTGTGGACAGAGGCAGGCCTCCAGACTTAACCATATAAGTGGGGTGCTAAATGTTAGAGACACAAAAATCCCTTGATTATGAAACAGCTTATACCAAAAACATGCCCTTTCTTGTGGTACTAGACAGTGATGACTGAAACAGCCGGACTTGATACCCAGTTGGCAGTATGATTTGCTCACATCCTGCTGACCAGAAGATGGGCAAATAGCCGGTGCGGACTCCTCAGCATCCCGCAATGACCTCCCTGCCAGGGCACAGGGGGCCGAGTGTCCAGTGCTGTGCCCCATGGTTCTGCCTCATCTTTGGCAGGTAGCTGGGGCAGAAACCAGCTCAAGGTCCTGCTCAGTGGCTTGGCTACTCATTCCTGTCCCTCTATCCCCCCAGCGGCGGTGGCTCACAAACCGCTGCAGGAAGCAGCCACGGCTGGGCCCTGGCATTGAGATTTTCCACGTAGCAGCTGTGTAAGCCTGGTCCTGTGCGGTTTACTTCTGACCTCAACCACAGCCAGCGGTGCTTTGGCTTCAGACATAGCGTAATGATTAGTGTAACACGCAAATAATAATTTTGTTGTAACATCTGCCACCCTCTTGGGGTGAGGCTGTGTGTTTTCCCCATGGGCTGACACTTGCTGGATGTATTTCATTAGTTTCCCAGACACACCCTGGTTTCTGTATAATTGATGTGCTTATTAAAAAGGGAACAGAAAAATCTCTTCTGTTCCCAATACCTGATTTAATAATAACCTCTCATTTCTCTCTGTGAACAAGTCTTTTTTTCCAACCTGCATCTCACATCTTTGGGTATTGTTGTCTGCAGTTACAACAGTAGGAGATTATCTGTGTTGGCCATTGAAAAGAAAGGAGAGGGGACTTCTGCAATTCTTATTTCCTTTTGCTGTTATGTGTGGGAGAAACATACCAACAAGCTCCTTTAAAACTAGCAGTTTCTTCGGTTTTGTTTTTTTTTTTTTTAAGTGACTCTGCACTAGATGGCAGTGTGGATAGTTCTATGGGAAATTTGCTCCATTTGCAAAAATCTTAAGAATGATGGTAAACAGTATTCGACATAAAAAGCACTCTGTAGTCATGACAAAAGCACCTTTCACTGTTAGTGTGCCACATATCCACGTTGAGAAGGAATGGGTATTCTACGTCTGAAAAGCTTTGGTAGAATGTGCTCATTGTCACAGTTGCCAATTACTGAATTTTTCTCCTTTCGATTTCCTCCTCTTACATCTCAGAAGGGCTAATGTCCTGCAGGACTGGGTGTTCATCTCCTCACTTTTAAAGACACATTGCTGCCATGCTGCATACATAACCTAGCTCCTAATCCCTACGTTAGGTTCCTAAGTATATTCCTAATACCCTAATCCCAGCGGATTTTGCTGACAGAATAGGGACAATTGCTAAATATTGAGAAGTATGCTAAAATTATTGGCTATGATTGCACATGTTTGGCCAAGGGTTAGTAGTGGATAAATAGGTGTATCAAGTGCAGATAACCTGAAGGAACTATCAAAATTAAGCCATAGTTAAAAAAATGGGATCCTTCTCCATATAAAAATATTAAGCACAGTAGATAAACGTAGTTAAATAGCAAGATGCTTGTCCTGTACTTGAGCCTCAACACGAGAGTAAAATCCCAGTGAATGCTGGCAATCTTTTATTGAAATTCAGTAGTGTTACTTTACATTTAAAGAAATTGAAGGACAGCATTGAGACATGGTGTCTGAAGCTCCTTTCTGAATAGATGGCCATGAATCTGTTAGACAGTAGAAAAATTAGAGGTCCATGTTCTCAGCCATTCATGCCAAAGCATGTCTGTATGTGAGATGGCAGAGCTTGTGTTCATACATTTTCTCCTTAGCAAGGCCTGCCTACCAGGAGAGGAAAGGGGTTCCTCTCCTAAGATAATAAACGACAAATCCACTTGCATTTTTATTTTGAGTTAGGAAAAAAGGTTGCTATCAAGTGTAAGAAACTCTTCTAATTATGCACAAGAAGTAGCTTCGGTAGAAAAAGTAACATGCAGGCAGGCACCTCTGTGGAAAACTTATTTGTGTTAGATATGCAAAAGTGTATTTTCACCAGGTATTTTGTGGTATGTCCTTTAGCTCTCGTACATAACACAAATAAGGTATTAAAATTAGTGATTTGAGACTGATTATTAGAAAGGGTTTAAGGTCAAGTTAATTACCATGGTAGGAGAAAGAATTAAGACATTTTTAACTGCAAAGAGGCAGACAGTATCCAGATGCTCTTATGCTGAAATGACAGCATCTTTCCATGACTTGTTCTAGCTGCATGAGATAAAAGTATAAAAGATAATAAAAAAGAGAGAATCAACAGAAGGAATAAAGCTTGGCTTGCAGACTATTAAACCTGCCATCTATTAAGCAAAAGCTAATCAATACATGTAATGTTATATGTGTCTATAAAACAAAAGCTTTCAAACAAAAACACACCTGTTTTTGTAACAATACTGAGAAGAAAGCAAGCAGGTTTGGAAAAATAAAATTATTTAATTGAAGTTCTTGACATGGGCAATGTATTTAATGCAAAAATGTTTTAATCCTTAAGGCCAGTTAAGTAGAAATAAAATGGTCAGAATGCTTAACTAAACAAGCTTAATTCCCCTATTTGCAGGGTCCATATTCTTTGTTTGTCTTGTTCAGATGTCTGCTAGTTAACACACTGGATTATTCATTAATTTGAATACAACTGAGAGTTTATACACAACTGTATGCAATTGGAATAAGTAGTTACTTCTCTATTGCCCATTGCTCTTTGCCTAATTTTTATTAAGTTTCTTAACCAGGCAGAAATTGCAATGTGATATAGGCTGGATTAGATACCCAAATGCGTCTAAAGATTACACTTATTCCAAGGAAAGAGAGCAAATTGGATGACGCTTACTTGCATTCTCTGAGTGACTGAAAGGGGCACTGCTGTGAAATGGTCTGAATTTCACTGCCTTGAATTAAAATATACAAAATGCTGATGCTCTGTTACAGCTCTGTCCTTGTAGGCAGTGATTCAAAGTATAGCTGTGGGAAGACGTGGCAGGCAAATTAGAAATACAGACTTCACAAAGGAACTTCTTATGCAATTGCTCTGCTTTGACTGAGTAGCAAAGCTACAGGACTACGTAAAACAATTACCCCTTGAACGTGAAACTCTTATCTTGCTACTCCAGGGAATCTTAGCAGTTGGAAAAAGGCCCTCTTGTCCTAAGTAGGAGACAACTGAAAACATAGACAAAGAGTAGGCTCTCGCTGAAGGAGCATGTCACATCTAAGCACAGCCTGTGATGGATTGCAGCCTCAGCTAACATTTCTGACAACTCTGCAGGCTGCTGGGCAGAGAGTTGGTACCAGCCCGTGGTACTGCTGGTACCTGCCTGGTTTCTTGCACCCCTGCTTTAGCTCCCCCCGCCTTAAACGTGTGTCTGCCACAATACACAGCCATGCTGAAAGCTGCCGTCCTTCATGTTACTAATAAAATTGGGCTTCCAACCACTTGCAAAATGTCTCTTTTTTGCTAAACTGTTAAATTAATTGATGTTTTGGTTTAGTCAAAAGTGCAATTCATTCAGCTGTCATCTTGAGAAGAGACTGCATTATTTATTTTAAAGGGCTAGGATTTTGCTTAATTAAATACAGAACAAGACAATCCCTAACCTTACCTTCTTGTTTTGACATAGATAACAAGGTTAGAGCCACAATATATTATGTGGTCAGATTAGTGGACATTTATGTAAGTGTCCTGCTGTCCTGAAGTGAATAAGCAGTGACAGGGTTCATAGAAAAAGTTAGGAAAGATATTCTGAGTAAAGATGGCAGTTGAATTTGTCCATAAGTTGCACAACATGTCCAAGTTTTAAAAAAATAAAATATGGAGAAATGATGCCCCAGTTTTCACCTCATACTAACCTTCTGTTTTCTCTGCCTCTTTTGTATTGGAAAAGGGTAACAAAGCTAGCATGTTTTCCATTTTCTCCTCCCATTTTTTAAGTAAAAAAAAAAAAACCCTCACACCCTTTCTGCTTTGTTTCTTTTTCATTATCTCTTCCACCAGTACATTATTTGCACTGTAGCTATTATAGGGGAATATTTCTGGAAAACTGATTCCCTAGGGGTGCTTATTAGGAATCATTGCTGTTTGTTTCACACTGCTGTACTAAACAAACAGAAACCTCAACCCCTCCTCCCAATTTAGAGTGGCAGATGACCTTAAAGAGAGCTAGCTGTGCCAATGAAAAGGTTGTGGTCTACCAAAGATAAATGGAAATACATACCTGCTATAATATAAAAGTCACAGAAAATTGGGTAATAACTGGTTTACATTATGCCGTAACCACTGGGCTGAGTGTGCTTGAAGTCAAGTACACTTCTGTGAGTAAGAAAAGAGGAATTTGTTGACAGGAACAATTGGTAAACACTAGTGCTTTGACCAGGGGCAAAAGGAAGCTTGATTTGTGCAGCTGTGTCTTGCCGATATGATGTCTCCTGCAGAAGTGAAGCCTCTGTAAGAAACTATTGGGTTATTCATGAGCCATGAATGTTCACTGGACATGAGCCAACAATATGCACTTGCAGGCCAGAAGGCCAACCGTATCCTGCACTGCATCAAAAGAAGCATGGCCAGCAGGTTGAGGGAGGTGATTCTGCCCCTCTGCTCTGCTCTGGTGAGACCCCACCTGCAGTGCTGCGTCCAGCTCTGGGGCCCTCAGCACAGCAAGGACATGGAACGGTTGGAGCGGGTCCAGAGGGGGGCCACAAAAATGATCAGAGGGATAGAACACCACTTCTCTGAGGACAGGCTGAGAGGGCTGGGTTGTTCAGCCTGGAGAAGAGAAGGCTGTAGGGGAGACCTTATTGTGGCCCTCCAGTACTTAAAGGGGGCCTATAGGAAGGATGGGGACAATCTCTTTAGCAAGGCCTGTTGTGACAGGACAAGGGGTGATGGTTTTAAACTAAAGGAGAGTAGATTTAGGCTGGATATAAGGGAAAAAATTTCTACAATGAGGGTGGTGAAGCACTGGCACAGGCTGCCCAGAGAGGTGGTAGATGCCCCATCCCTGGAAACATTCAAGGTCAGGTTGGACGGGGCTCTGAGCAACCTGATCTGGTTGAAGATGTCCCTGCTCACTGCAGGGTGGTTGGACTAGATGACCTCTAAGGGTCCCTTCCAACCCAAATTATTCTATGATTCTGTGTGATTCTATTCCAAAGAAAACTCTGCCCAGTACTCTGAGCATAGATTTTTAGGAAATTTTCTTGATTTGATACTGGTTGAATTAGTTTGAACTGAGAGGAGCATACAGTTTCCTGAAGGAGTAGCTCCAATTCTGGGAAATGGATCCTTTTACCTATCTGTTGATGATTCACCATTTTGCAGTATTATTTACTGCAGAATAATCATTAATTATGATTAATATTGCCACCAGTTTTTACACTGCTTTAGCCAGTTTTGCCTTCAATAGTTGAAATTGTGCTGAAAAACTCCTATTTCCAGGCTGATCAGAGAACAGATACATATGTGTGTGTGTGTGTGTATATATATACATATTTCCTCTTATTTTTGTCAGTATTGACACTCAGACTACTCAGTGGAAAATGGCCACACCTTGCAAAACATCAGAGGCATCTGCAGCTGGATGGGTCATCACTTTGAATACTTTGCCCAAAGGGGCTGACAAAGCTTAGGAAGTGAGTAGCAAAGTTAGGGTCTACAACTTTAAGAAATTTTCTTCTCCAGCTAAGAGAAATTTTGTCGCGAAATTTTGGCCTCAGTTGATGGTGTTCAATCAATCAGTAAATTTTTGGACAGTTAAAACATTTTCAGAGTGGGTTACATGCTGGGAAATGGACCCACATGAGGTCAGCCATGCTGTTCCCATGGGAGCTCTGATCTCAGCGGAGTGTGTGCATACCAACTGCTCTGAAACCGGGCTTGACTCTGCAGTGAATTTCCTGAAACAGCTGCTTATCAGTTGGCATGGGCCACTGCTTGCACATTTTTAATGCCTGGGAAAGTTGGGTGTTTGTGCATCCTGTACTTACCTATTGTTAATATTCCCCACAACATTCTGTTACATAGGTGGGAATAATACCTTGGCACTTGCTGTTAGCTTTTAGTTTATCAGCTCCTGGTACCCATTGGCTTAAGCTAAAAGAAATGGCTGGGCTGGAGGGCAGGATGGAGCAGCCCACGCTTTGGGTTGGGGATGTATGCGGTAGGAGCAGCACCATGCATGCTGCCTTCGGAATGTCCCAGCACTGCAGGCTGGTCGGGGAACTAAATTACTCAATTGCTAAATTAGCAGTGTCTCCTTGTGGGTTTTTTTTTGCTGCTGTTTTCACTCTCTGAATGGGCCTGCTGTGGGATCTTGAAAGAGCAGAGGCAAGGTAGTACAAACTAGTAGTGGGGCAGACCACCAGCAAGCTGCGTGGGAGTAGCCAGCTGGGAAGGCTGGAGGTGGAGCTTGTCTTGGGGGTGACTGCTTGCAGTGTCCCTTTACTATCTCCTTTGAAACTCCCCTGACTAAAGCCAGGGAGGCTTACAGGTCTTGTAGGTTTTTGGGTCAAAATTCAGAGGCTTTTAGGAGTGTAAAGGTATAGCATGCACACCTAGCATGTTACTAGCCTAACTCGCATAAGATCAATTTCTATACATGATGCAACTGCTCTAGTTGATTTCTCCCTTTTGAAAATTAAACGACGTCCTCATAATTCCTTTAAATCTGCCCCTTGTTAGCCGAGGACTCTCCATATTCATGTAGAAAATGTTCCCAGCAAAAATGGCATGCCTCTTTGCTTGCCACACATCTCCCTACGCTGTTTTACTCTGAATTGCGTTGGCTGGGAATATTAGGCAGTCTACTGCAGCACCAGTGGTGCAGGGGCAGGAGCCAAGGAGTCTTGCCAAGAGCAGAGGTATTTGCCTGATTACACCCATATAAAGACTCAGAAATTTTCTGAAGAAAGTTTGCTAAAACTAGCAAAAGTCTGTCACAAGTCAACGTGATACACTTTGATTTTGTAATATACATAAATAACCTTCACTTAGTCAACAGATCTGGTAAGGTCAAGAATTGGACTGGTTAGGACATAAAAACTGAAGGCAATAAATCAATAAAATGAATAAATAATCTCATCTAGGATTAGAGGCTGGTGTGAGAGAGTTGGCAGGAAATAATTAAAACACATTCACTGGGAGATTCGGTTATCTTTTATTCCTGTTATTTATTCTTCCTACTTCTAACTAATGCAAATTTCCACCCATGCTGTAACTACAACCTGGTACAAAACACAGCTGGCCCTGAAGGATATGGAGAAGTCTGATGTCCGCAACCCCTTTCCCCCCCACTCTACTCCCTTTAGTGGCTGCTCTGTAGAGGTATGTGTGGCTATGCCCGCTGATAGATTTTGGCAAATTTGGGAATAAACTGTGTAGGTTCCACCTGATGGTGATTGGAAGCCACCTGCCTTGGCACCAGAAGCTGAAAAAAAAAACCCTAATTCTTTCACAGTGTCTGCAAACAGGTTTTAAGTTTTGTGGTTTGAATGTTAAAAGTGAATTTTTATGCCATTAATCAGTGTTTGGACACTGGAGAGGATGATACCATAAGCTTTTTAATGAGGTCACTTTCTGTAATTAAAAAAGTTTGTTTTCTTAAAAAAAGCTATTTTTTGTAGAAAATATGTTCACCATTGGGTACACGGGAGATACTGTTGTTCTTGTGGAAGCTATCTTGTTTTGACCCAAAATCTTACTCTGGCATGCTATTTTCCATTGTGGTCCAGTTTTTCAAAGCTTGTTTATACATAGACAAGTTCTACAGCTACCACCCAGTGATACCACGCAGAATTGTAACTTCATCGTGGAGAATGAGTCTGTCCCATTTTTGGAGAGAGGATGGATGGCGTGTCATAGCCTCGACTGGATTTTGTTTGGATGAGCTCTATTCAGTACTCAGCTGTGCAGCAGTTCGTATTGGTAAGACCAGCACTTCTCGGTGCTGCAGAGAAAAGAGCTCAAGCATCTCTCATCCTCAGAGTGAGTGATAACACAGAAGAGCACAGTGGCTTGTGGAACACATTTTTCTACAGTATTACGCTCTGCAGGATGAATGGATGAAACTAATGACGTTTCTGAAGTAGAGTCCAAATATCTTTGTGCTGCTGTTGTCTCTCAGGTTTTATTTTGTCTTTCCTTCAGAAGCAAGGAAACTGATGAATGTATAATTTCTAATTAACCACAAAACTCAGACTGCAATATTTACTTTTGCTGTAACTAAGGTCTTGAAAGTTATTCACAGGGAGAAATTAATTATGTTTATACAGTAGGTGTCTCTTTCCATCATAAGTCAACACTAACTTGCAATATTTATCAACACTTTTTAATAAGATGAAATTTACATTTACAGATTAATATTCATATACATAGAGTAGCTGTGATTCCTAGAGATATTTTTTTAAAGTGTGTTATCTTCATTGTTGCTTTTGAATGCTATTTTATTATTGCAGCATTGTAAATATGTACTGATCTCACAGCTTCTGGGAGGGGCTGGCTGGTGTCTTCACAGGTCTAGAGCGTACAGACAGCAATTTCTGCTGTTCTGTCCCACCTTGCCTCAGCAACCTGTGTGCTGCTGAGAACCAAATGTTCTCCCAACAGTTGCATTCCTTCTGCCCCTGTTCATTGCTGCAAGACAGCAAAACAAAGCGGAATTTCTCAAAGCTGCTTTTTTTTTTTTTTTTTAAACCTTTAATGCTTTTGCTTTCCCAGCAAAGAGCTGCTGCTGCCAAATGTTATTCCTCTTCAGGTTTTGCCTTCCCACATACTTGCTAATTAGCACTTTTGAGAAGGTTTGTGTCTGTAGCTTTTTGGGGCATAGCAGCCCATGCAAAATGCTTTGGGAGGGGAGGTGATAGAGAAGCGTTCACATGCACAGCTGTGTTTATTTCGATATGAGCTAAAAACTGCCCAACTCCAAAATACACTAGCATAAGTGAGCACCACCAGAGCAACTGTAGGTCACCATATATAGGGAGTCAGGATTTATGCATCCATCCTGCAGTGAGGGCAGCTGCCTCAAGCTCTCAGCAGAGAGAGGTAAACGCCATGAAAAGCCATGCATTCATGGGTGTCACTGAGCTCATGGGGAGATGATGGTGGGAGGCACCTCAAAAATGCTGATGCAACTTCATGGCTCTTGTGCAAAAGGTCACCTCCTCAAGACAAAAATCCCATTAGTTATGGAACAAGAAATGTTGCTGTTAATAGTGGTGCTAAGAAATTTGTTTTGATTGCTTTTTATGCTACTCCTTTCCCTGCACCTGGGAGCAGACCAGATCACAGAGTGGGATATTCCCATCCCTTGCGGCTCGGGGATTCCCTGCTGTAATTGTCAGCAGTTCTCTGAGTATGCTTTGAAAAGTCCTCTGCCGCTTCTGCAAGTCCTGCACGAAATCCCTAAGGCAGATGAAGTGCCAAATACCTCTGAAGATTTGCACGCTACTTTTTGTATTTGCACTGTCCACTGCTACGTTAGCCTTTCCTGTTTCTATCACATCTATTCAAGAATGTATTCTGGTATCTGAGATGTAATACAAGGTAGTGGCTGATGACTTTGTTGATACTCTGCAGCCTGTTAGGCCCCTACCTGTTTTTAAAGAAAAAAACACCCATTACAAATCTCAGCAGTAATCATAGCTACCTAGTCATTATTCTAAAGCAGCTGTTGCTGGGTGGTTTATGCACCAAAAGACAAATACCACAATTCTTTTAAAGCTAGCTTAGAGCCAGTTCTAGCTGAACAAATAGATGCATACGAAGTTGTGAGGTTTTATGCTGCAGCTACAGGACTTCGGTTAAGGATAAAGTTTGCAATCATCCAGTTCTTTATTTGCCATCAGCCATGAGTGTAGTTCACAGTGAAGAATGTGGTGTGACTTGGCACGCAAATTTGTGAGGTGCATGGTGCCCCGTAAGGCTTGAACAACAGTTTAGATCTGTCCATGTTTACCATCTGCTTTCCTGATTTTTGTGGGAGTGGAGACAATGTAAACTGAAGAAGCTTCCATAGTTCTAGGAGTTTTGTTATTTAAGCTGAACACCACGTGCCCACCAAAGCCACTCTATCACTCCGCCTCCTCAGCTGGACAGGGGAGAGAAAATATAATGAAAGGCTCATGGGTCGAGATAAGGACAGGGAGATCACTCAGCAGTTACTGTCATGTGCAAAACAGACTTGACTTGGGGAAATTAGCTTAATTTATTAATAATCAAATTAGAATAGGAAAATGAGAAACAAAACCAAGTCTTAAAATACCTTCCCCCCCACCCCTACCTTTTTCCCAGGCTCAGCTTTACTCCTGAATTTTCTCATGAGGAATAGGGGTGGTGGTCAGTCCATCACACATTGTCTCTGCCGCTCCTTTCTCCTCAGCGGGAGGACTTCTCACACTCTTCCCATGGGAGACAGTCCTCCATGAACTTCTCCAATGTCAGTCCTTCCCACGGCTGCAGTTCTTCACGAACTGCTTCAGTGTGGGTCCCCCACAAGGTCACAAGTCCTGCCAGAAAACCTGCTCCAGTGTGGGCTCCTCTTTCCACGGGTCAACAGATCCTGCCAGGTGCCTGCTCCAGC
This sequence comes from Phalacrocorax carbo, assembly GCF_963921805.1. Classification (NCBI taxonomy): domain Eukaryota; kingdom Metazoa; phylum Chordata; class Aves; order Suliformes; family Phalacrocoracidae; genus Phalacrocorax; species Phalacrocorax carbo. Next base: position 30,759,114 of record NC_087548.1, read on the forward strand.
ACGGGCTCTCCACAGGGTCACAGCCTCCTTTGGGAACATCCACCTGCTCTGGTGTGGGGTCCTCCACAGGCTGCAGGTAGATATCTGTTCCACCATGGACCTCCATGGGCTTGCAGGGGGACAGCCTTCCCCACCATGGTCTTCACCACGGGCTGCAGGGGGAATCTCTGCTCCAGTGCCCTCCTTCTTCACTGGCCTTGAGGTCTGCAGCGTTGTCCCTCTCACATATTCTCACTCCTCTCTCTGGCTGCAATTGCTGTGGCACAGCAACCTTTTTCCATGTCTTAAATACGTTATCCCAGAGGCACTATCACTGATAAGCCTGGCCTTGGCCAGTGGCATGTCCATCTTGGAGCTGGCTGGTATTGGCTCTATCAGACATAGGAGAAGCCTCTGGCAGCTTCTCACACTATCACTGTAGCTACCCCACTACCAAAATCTTGCCGTGCAAACCCAATGCAAGTGTTGGAAAAGTTATTCTGTTTACAAGCTAGTATTTCATACTGGTAATTCTGTACTGGTAAGTAGTAGCAGGTTTTGTACTCTGTACTTTTGTAGTCTTTGAAACTCAGATCATGTTTTTTTCAACAAGGTGTTTCCCCAGCTTAAAGGATTGCAGAGAGCTTCCACCTTGGTGGCAGCCTTCCTCCCTGAAAGTGGAACTGCTTTTTTGAGTAAGGAAACGTAGCATATTTCTAAACACTATGCAAGTTCATTTCTTAGTCTTTTATTTACTGTGTTGCTTAATGGCACAACATGGGATATACCCTATATGTAAGTCTGTAAAAGGTACGTAATGGCATTTAGAAATAGGGAGTGGAAAATAAAATGTTTACTTAAGGAAACTTTTGCCTAGCTTACACCTTTTCTGGTTTTGAAAATTCACTGCAGGCTCATGTCACCATGCTGCCTTCTTTTTGTTCATTTTCTTGGCGATGTTTTGCTGCTGGATGTACATTGTTAGAAACAAAGGGCAAAACATGGATTAATAATTAGCAATAAATGTGTCAACAGAAGTTCAGTTGTAACCTCTGTGCTTGCTTTTGCTATTGGATTGTGAGGAGGAAAAAAAAAATCATTCCAGTACAGCGGAGAGGAGCAAAGGGTAAAAGTTAGTATTTCTTCATATGATAATTACATAGCTTTAGAAAATTAAGAAATTATAAGCAGTAGGAGGAAAAGTATCTGCAAAGGTCTTTAATCCTAACATGCCGCGTTGCCTTGTAACATTTTTGGCTGTCTCTTCCCTCTCAGTAAAAATTTATGGAAGTGTAACGATTCCCATTGCTTGCTTTTTGGCACTGGACCTGTTGCTCTGAGGAATGGGAGCAGGTGAAAATTAGGGCTGGTTAGCCCCAGGTAAGGTGCAGGTATCCTTGGTGACAGTGAAAATAAGAGGTTCCTCCAAATAAGTAAGGTAGGGGAGAAAGAGGTTCAACATATCCAAGAACAAAGCCAGGGAGAGAACTTCTCAAGATTTCTCAAGATTTAAAATGAGTAAAAGATTATCTGTATTGCTAAAAAAGGGTATTTTTAGTCTTTGTAGGAAAATAAAACTGGCTGCAGAGGGGACATTTAAATTCTGCTCTGACCCAGAAAACCAGAACCTAAATCTTAAAAACTTTGCCTTTTTATCTGACTGGGACAGACCTTGTTCAAATTCAGCTGCTCTGTTCTTGATTATGTGTGGAGTGAGGGAAAAGGGGGACAGGTATAAGTAAGTTGTATATTTTCTGTTCTGCAGTTTTTCCAAGAAATGGATGTAATTGTATCGGTTTGTTCACTGTGGCTGGGTGTTTATCACAAATCCATGGCTACTGGGGCTGGGGCAAGCTCAAAATATGGCTTAGCTTCCTGGGGAAGCAGGATGTGGACAGGAATAATCTCAACAAAGAAAGTGCCCCTGTGCTAGGGCCTCGGTGGTGTGGTTTGAGGAGGACATTGAGAATTGTGCAGCAGATTATTTTGCTTTTCAGATAATGCGAGTGAATATGAAAGACATTCTTTTGTTACTAAGAACGTCTGATTTAGTTTTACTTTTCTACAATGAACATTTCCTGCCTGGGAGTGGCCTTCTGCGAAGAAACACACAAATCACATTGAAGATGCATTGTTTCATTAACAGTCTCATTGTGTTGCTCTTCAGAAAATTAAGTTGTTGTATCACTTTTTTACTGGAATTTGGTTACTGGTGAAAGATGAACTGTCATCTATTTATGCCTGTGTGCTGATATGGTGACTGATAAAGATACATCTTATTTTGCTATTTCTTTTTATTCTGCTGCTATGCAATAATAAACCAACAAAAATATTTTAAAGGTAACATATTATGGTTCTCCATGGAAAGGTACAGTTACTGCAGTTTGTGCTGGACTTGATCCACTGTCTCAAGGTTATAGGAAGTTGACTTGCAGATCTATATGTCATTTGGGGAATTAGGTATTTTATTCTACCTTGACATGTGCTGTAAGATATAGATGGCCCCTTGTACGTAGAGTGTGTCTGCTTGTGTCAGCGCTGAGGTGTAGTTTTGGCTGATAGACAACTTGAATGGAAGCTGAGTTCGCTGGGATGTGACTGCCTGGTGCAAAAATGAGTGTCAGCGCTGTGAGCCTCGCTGCTGCACGTAGCAGTAGTACTACACGCGTCCCAACAGCTGGACACCCGCTTGCATGTGAGCACCTCTCCTTCCCGGTGCCCGGAGACAGAATGGTGTGTGCCTCATGCCAGTAATCAGATGCAGGGCTTTAGATTAGAATTTGTAGGTGAGAGACGTAATTCACTGAGCTTTAACGCCCAGCTGCCTAAGGTGAAAACTTCTTGTGCAGTTAGTCAATCAGCACACTGTTGTGTGTGCTGGCACTCTCAGAACTTGTCACTGTACAGCTCTTGGAAAAAGGAGGGGGACATGAGCATGAGAAGATGCTTTGAATAATTAATGTAAGCGTTAGCTCACCCTCTCACTGAGAAGGAGCAAACAGGTTATGTGAACTCTGTGCTGACTTAAATTATTCGGATTAAATGACAAAGTCCCTGAGCATTAGGAACATGTTGTTTTAATGGTGGTTTCACTAGCTGGCAGAGAGGAACACCCGCTGTGAGGGACGAGTGCGTTGCCCCAACTTGTGGTCCCCTCCTTTGGGTGGGTAAGTTCTCTGCAGGTGGCCACATGCAGCAAGATGTTTTTGGCTGCATGCAAGGCAGAGGCAGTATGACACTTGCAGAAAGCTGACAAGCCTTTCTCCACGAGCTGTTGAGCAGGAAGAATTTGGAGATACCCAGCTAGCTTGGCTCCACTGTGCTTTGCTGCAGGTGCTGCCAGACGATCTCCAGTTGATTCATAGCTCCAGGACAAAATGTTAGTTGGGTTTGGTGACTCTTTGCATGCTCAGAAATGAGAGGCAATTTTGCATGTGGTGGGGTGGCTGGCAGGTTTTTGCTGCCATGAAACCCCATGTGCCCCCCACCAGAGTGTGCAGGCTTGCAGTCCACAGGCTGTGGTCTGGAGACGGTGGCTTTGGAGGAGGGACCAGAGAGACCTGCTCACCCCAGGATGAATGCAGAAAGCCTCAGAGAGATGGTCTGTGGCCAGGGGAGGAAGCAAATTGTGCACACATACCGGCTGTCCTGAGGGGTGCTTTGTGATGGGATGGTAGGGGAAAGCAACCTGAAGGATGTCTCAAGTGTCTCCCCTGGCCAAGCCAAAGTTGTGTGTTTATGTTCTCAGTGCAATGGAAAAGTCGCGGAGGCTGTGGTCTCCCTGCGTTTCTGAAGGGCCGTGGCAACTTGAAGAGAAAGGGGCCCATTGAGGATGTAGGTGCAGTCTAGCACTTAGTAGTGATGGATGTGTGCGGTGTGGGCTGTGGAGTCGCATGGAGAGTAGGACTTTACAGTCTTCTGTTGTAAACTGTCATAGAGGAACTATGGGAGGCTGGCCCTTGCGATATTGTCTCCTTGCCCTTAGAGTTTTCGGTTTTCACTGAGGAAAAAGCCTCTAATTTCTCTGTTCCTGTAGGGTAAGAACTGGTTGATTCTGAAGTCCACAGTACCCTTACCAGTAGGGAAAGAAGCAAAAGAATTACTGGGACTTGGGTCTCATCTTGGGGCAGGAAGCAGCGTTTTTAGGGCTAGATGGGGACAAAGCCGGTCTGCTGCTGGAGCTGTCTCACGTAAAGATACACTTTCAGCTGGGACCACCATGGAATAGGTACATGGACAAACGATGCTGGACAAAAGTCTTTGAACTTACCACCTGTCCCATAGCATCACAGTTGCAACAGACACCACCCTTTTGTCACAGCAGATTTATGGTTGCTCTGACTATGTGTAGCACCTCAGACCTAAAATCAGAAGAGACAGAGATCTGGCTGTCTAGCTTGAAATATGTTTCATGCTTGTGCCACTGTGTATGAAATGTCACCAAAAACTAAATACTTGGGCACTTTGTAGAAGTGTTAAATTTGTTTATTTACCAGAGTTTGTGCCTTAAAATCCTTGCAGCTTGTCTTAGATGCAAAGTCTAAATGAGATCACAGTGCATTTCATCAGCTGTTTATAAACATCCTTGATTGGTTTATTCATCTCAACCTTCAAGTTTATCTACCTTTAAATTAACTTTAAATAAGAAAATTCATTTTCAAGTATTGGGATCTGCAGGTGTGTTTTTACAGCTGTTATTCAACTTTCAATGTTTAAAGCCAAGAGAGTGAAAAGGATGCTGTGCTGTGCTTCATCCTCCCCCACTGAGCAAACAGATGTGATGGGCAGTTTACGTACATGCTGTAGAGCAAAAGGTAGAACTGCTTCTTGTGCCAGGCACAGTAGCTCCAGGGTTGTCAGCGCTGGGAGGCCACAGATATACTGCAGCTGGCATGCATGCATCATCCCCAACACACATTCATTCCTCTCCTAACTTAACACCTGTTTTGGAAGCCTTTTCATTTGTTACTGGTGCTAGATTCGGGTCTGTGTCATGGTGGATGAAAACGCTACTGAGCACACATGTGCTTCCCTTCATTTCCTGAAGAATGGTCAGACAGAACTACTTCAGGCTGTGGAATTCTCAGCCCTCCTACTTCTCCACAAGAAAAATGTGGAGACCCCAGCTGCATGCTTTGGGGTCGCTGTCACAGCAAGCATTACAACCCATAGCAATATCATACTGGCCTGAATTCATGTACTTTCACGTGCCTCATTATTCACTGTCATAAATCAAAGGGAGTGTCTTCTACATCACCCATTAAAAATTTCAGTTATTTAAAAAATTAGGTTTTTTCTACCCTGGATTGTGTTTCTTTTTCTAGTTGATTTTTTTTCTTGAATAGAAACAGAAATTGGTTTCTGAGTTATAACACTGTGCAGCCTTGTGAAGGTTGGTTTTTTTTTTTTTTGCCTCTGTAATGTAATGTGATGACAATGATGTTGTCAGGAGTGATTCCCAGAAGAGTTGGGTGGTCTGAGAACCTCTGCAGGGTGTGGGGGGCCTTGCAGCACTGTGTTGGGTGTCATCCAAACATACCTGTCTGTGTTCAGGCTCACAGCACGTGAGCAAAGATCATGCTCTTGCACATTAGACATGGGCCGCCCAGTCAGCAAACTGGACAAAGCAAGAAGATTTTAGCCCAGTTCTCAATAGACGGGTTGTCCCCTTTATCAAGAGTGACAAAAGCATGCCACTTACAGTGTACAAGTCCATACAAAGACTTCCTTTTACCAATGAACACTGATCCTGACAGTGAAAAAATAGTGAGAGCTGCCTCTCCTGGCTGACAGTGAATCTGCTGGATCTCTGAGACTGGGTATGGTTGCCTAAAGTCTATTAGGCTGACTTGATGTGCATTTGGGTACTTGGGAGAGCCATGTCCAACCTCTGGCCTGTAACAGGGAAAGGTACTTGTGCTGCCGGTAAGTTCCGTTTTGTTTTAACTCTACACTTGCTTGACAAAATTTACTAAAACTGAGGTTTTTCTTCCCATGTCTTACCTGGTTGGCTGAGCCAGGCTTAGTTATGCTAAGTGTTGAATGTACTTTACCACATTTTGTAAGACTATTCATGCAGACAATTTTTTAGTAAGATGCTGTTTGTGATGAGAGTCTTCTGCACGGTAAGTATACAATGAAAGCGTAGAAACAGGGCAAGTAAAATGATCTGGGGATGGAGTTGCCATAAGAGCTGCGAGAGAAGATTGCGGTTTATAAAATCAGAAAGGGTGTGGATAAGGTGAATCAGCACTGATGTTCACCAAGTCCTGAAATGCAATTAATTTGGTGGGACTCAGTAAAATTGGTAGCATATCAGTTTAAAAGAAGAAGAAAGTATGCAGGGGTTATCGACAGCCTGGGGCTTCCTACCCCATGAGGCAGCAGATACAGGCAGCATCGACAGGGTCAGAAAGGGGCTAGTCAAATTCACAGGCAATTTATGTGGATATTAAAATGACACAGTAAATATATATATACCTTTAGATATTCTCAGTCCAACCATTGTTGGTGCTGGGAGGGCACAGAAGTATAGACTCATCATCAGGCATGTGTACTGTCCTTAAATAGTATCTCTTGTTGCCACTATTGAAAACAAGATGCTCTAGATTGGACCATTTTTCTGGCTCCGCAGGATCCTTGTTATGTTTCTGTCTGCTGGGTACTATTTTGATACCCTTCCCCTGTTGCTTGGTACCAGCAAGTCAATGAGTGGCTTGTGCAGAACAGCTGATTTCTTTTTTGCGTCCTCCAGACCCACTTCAGATAACTCCATATGAAGGGGAACTCAAATACAGCAGCTGATGGTAGAGCATTGCTGTCATCACTAACAAATGTGACAAAGCAATACTGCGGGAAATTCAGAAAATTGCTGGGTTATTTAGGGTAGCCAGAAGGACATGATGCCTTTAAAAGATTTTCATATATGTCCATTTTATGAGGTATTTTCTGTACCAAAAGCTAAAGCTGCCCAGGAAAGCCCAGCTCCTGTGCAGTACGTAGGTGACTTGGAAGAGTGAAGTAGAAGCTTTGTAGCTCAGGTCAGGAGATGAGGAGCAGACCATTTTTGAGTATGCAGAAAAAACCCCCTCAGACCCTTATGTTACTGAAGGTTGTATCCTTTATTCTCTGCCTGCAGAAATTATAAGTCAGGCAGACAGCTTAATGCAAGTCTGCTTAAGGTGGGGGGTGGGGTGTCAGGCGGGTGGGCAGGCTGTGGGAAGGCAGTGTAGGACATCCCCATGAAAGTGACTAATGGTTAATTCCAACATGAGAATTAGAGCCTGCCATTGCAGCAGTTTGGAGTTTGTGGTTCAAAAGCAATGAAGCTCAGGGTTGGGTCTGATTTTTTTTGTTTGTTTGTTTTGTTTTGTTTTGTGGCAGAAGTGAAGCACGTGCCCTGGCTGGGAGCACCCTGACTGTTCTTTTCTTCAGCTTGCTGACTCAGGTCCCAGAGCCATCACTCTCTTCTTAACAGAGCTTAGCTCAGCTTTTGCCTGGAGCTCTGCTGTAAAGAGAGACCTTTTACAGGCCAATGCCATAAGTGGAGGGAGTGAAGAAGGCAGGCAGGTAAATTCATGCTGACCGTAGCCATATCTTGTTAATTAACTTGCCTGTTGAAAGGGTTTACAAGTCTTTGTTTGCTCCCATTGTACTGCAGATCCTGCAGAAAAAAAGGCACCATAGTGAGAGGTAGCTTTTTTGGTTGCCCGCTTAAATGCAGTCAAAAATAAATTGCCTGTCATGTTGCATATAGTAAGAATGATCTCTGTTGATGCAGGAGGTGGAATCACAACAGACTGCTGTCTGAGAGAGGCTGCAAGAAACACTGATCCCAGGGAATTTTTACTTTTGCCTTTTAGGGTGGCCTAGGCAAACTAGCCTGTGCTAGTGATCTATTTTGTTCAGTTAGGGAGGCTGAAGCAGCAACTGCTCTTGCATAATTTTGGTTGTGATTTGGATGCAACATTAAAAGGACATATACTCTAGAAAGTATGGGGATGGGTGAATTGCTATGAGATTAAATAACCAAGTGAAATTTAAAATTGTTCACAGTTTACCCCTATCTCAAAGTTGACTTTGTGTCTGACCTGAAAAAATCCTCATATGCCTGCATTCTTTCTTGGTTTTCAATTTTAATTATATAAAAAACAACAAAAAATTATTTCTCCCTCTCAGTTTATTGGCCACCTGTTTTGATAAACATATGGATAGGAAGAACAGAACCACAGTGGGGATAAGATTGAGGTGAAAATATTAGTGAGATACACAGTCATTCTCCCAGGGTAGATATCAACCACAGAGCAACTCCCCACATACTTTCTCTTTGCTGTTGCTGGCTTCAGCCCTTGCTTCATTTAAATTGCACCTGGCACATTTGGTTGAGGATATGAATTTGGTTGCAGGCATTCCTGTTTCCTGTAGAGCCACACAAGTTTGGAAAGTGCTTGCCCCTCTGGCTGAGCAGGAGAAGGGGTTTTCAGTGCCAGTTTCTTCTTGCAACTAGAGAAATTACCATTCATGTGTTTAGATGGGTTTTGCATGGTTCTTCTTTGCAAATGTTATCAGTATCTTGCAGAATGAAACTGGGCAAGTTCTACTGCTGGGCTGATCCACATGTGAGAGGGAAGCGTTGGGCAGAAGTCTTGTTGCACTGATGTATAACAAGAATGGAGCAGTACCAGTTCTTCCTCGAGTGTTGCATCTTGTGGGTTGACTTGCTCTGTCAAACTCCTCTATCCCAGCCCTACTTAATCACTGCTTTGCACTTGCTGGACAGGATTGCAGAGCCCATTTCCCTCGTGGGACTATCGCCTGACTGAATCTGTCTGAACAACTGGGAGCCAGTACTTTGCACGGCTCTGCCCAAGAGTGCTCTCACTTTTAGTGCAGATCTTAAGCAATTGCATCTTAGCATCTCAGCCACACTGTGACTGGTTCAAGATATCTGCAGATCTGGAGCTTGTGTTGACTGGTTGATGTGACCGTTTAGTCTTAACAGTCTGTGCATGCCATGAGAAAAGAAGAAGAGTTATGTGCATATCTACTTAGCCTAAAGCCCTGTTGCCTGGGAAGCCAAGGCCTGTCTTCTTGAACCCCACAAACAAACGCGTGTGCATCAACATTTCCCACATGTGACTGTGGCCCCTGGACAGGAGGACTTTCAGGATTGCTTTTCTGGGTTAAGAGCCGATTTATCTTTCTTGTCTAATTACTGTTTTGCCAACATAGCATTCTACAACCACTCTTGGATCAAACCTCAACTGTTTTCTGTCTTAAAACTGTCTTGCAAACTTCAGACTAAAGTCAGAGCCTGGATTTTCTGTAAGGTCCATGCCTCTTGAGTCCTACGGGTCTGCTGTGTGGATGCCAGAACTGATTATACACCTATACTCAGGTATTTCTGGTGCAGAAATACTATCATAGGTGTAGATGCCCTGACAAGATGCAGCACAAAGGAAGAGCAAGGTTCTTGTCCCTTGAGATTAGGACAGGATTAGGACATAGCCTTTATGTTCTGCCTAAAGAATCACCATTCTGGAAAAACCTGTAAAAGCTGACGTGTTGTGATAGTTTGTAGAAACTGAGGATCATGTGTGTTTAAGGTTTCTGCTTCTGAACCTCTGGGCAGAAAAGAGTTTTAATATCTAATTCAAAACACTTTATAAACAACTGCTTCATTGAGCAATAACACTTCATATAGCTAGTCTCTGCTTGTTTTGCATTTGCCGTAGGGTCTGTAAATCACAGTATTCACAGGCAGGCATGGTGTGAGCATGTAAAAACACATGGGCAGAAAGTTGAAGAGTTGGGAATGGAATACATAAGCTCCTCTACTAATATGCTTTTGTGAACATGCTTTGCTGTAAAGCAGGCTAAGTTTTCCTTTGTGTATTCTAGCTGGCCTTCAAGTGGCATCCTGCATCTTGCCCACACGAGAGACTTCTGTCAAAGTGCAGCTAGCGATTGGGGTGCGTGTAGCTGGGGAATCACATGCAATACCTTTCTAAGAACGGTCCACGTACATGTCAGTGCAATTTCAGAAATTCAGTTCCCCATGCACTGTTGTGGCTCAAAGCAGTATGAATTCCCTTCCTCCATGAGTCTGCTGAGCTAGATCAGATTTTTCCATACTTAAACAGCTGTTTAATAGGCAGGTTGTCAGCTGCAGTTGCATTTAATCTAAAGAAAGAAAAAGGAACCAATTCTTCCACTTCAGTAGCAAATTATGAGACCCTTTGTTTTTCTCCTTTTTTTTCATTTCTCTTATCTGTTGGACTGAATTTGCATCCTAAATATTTTATTAATCCTCATTTAAGCTCAGAAGCATCGTTGTTTTAACTAAAGGTGAGTTTGTTTCTTAATGGAGGTACTTAAGCTTTGAAACCAACAGAAGCATACCCAGAAGGGAGTTTGTACCAGGTCAATTACATCTCTTTAAGCCACAACAAAATGTAGACCTGAGGCCCTCTTTTGGCTTTCAGCAGTGTCTTTATTAACTTTATGTCAGTTCCTACCTCAATTGCATTTGCTTCTCACTACTAGGAAGCTCTCCTCATGCATGACTGTAATGGTGACTAGCTTTTTTTAAAGCTGATAGAATGATGCTTAACAGATTTTACTTTTAAACCCATAACGAGTTTCCAGGCGCACTGCAGCATGTGTTTTAAATTAGGCTTCACTTTTGTGGTTGATCTGCTCTCCTTTGGGACTTCACTGCACCTCAGAGAGGTGAGTCCCCCACAGAGTCCCCTCCCACCGATCTGCCAGTACCCATGCCTGGGTGCATGCTTTCATGTCTCCCTGCGTACAAGCGTTAGTAGTGATGCAGCTGGTGGTGTGAGCCGAGCAAGCTCAGGCAACTAGTTAACAGCCAGCCCTGCAGGATTGCTGAGACAGGACCCTGGAGGACTTTGGCCAGATGGATGCAAATCTTGTGTGAGGTTTCCTGAGCAGCCTCCCTTGACCTTTCTTTGCTTCTAGTGGTATAGGAAGCTGCAGATTGGCAGAACGTGAGTTGCATGATAAAGCAAGGGCTATGTTAGACACTAGGTGTATTTTACTGTGCTTCCTCAGTTAGGTTTACAGTGGTGCAAGACTTCTGCTGCAGCAGTGTAAAATAAACGTATATGGTGAAAGCAGGGAATCACTTCTGTTACAGCGCTACTGAGCAGCACAGCTGTGCTGAACAAATTAGAAGCAGGTGAATTACTTCAGCCCTGTTTACCCTTGGGTGCATTGCTGGTAGAGTCTGAAGTCCAGCTAAATGCAGCCTGCTCTGAGATAGTTGCTGTCCTGAGGAACTTAACACAGAGACAAACGATTTTTTAGTATGCATTTGTTGTGACTCAGTAAAAAATGCCTTTCTTGAACTTAAAGCATAACTCTGTACCCTGATGGCAATGGCAGAGATAGGACTGATGCTTTAATTTCTCCTTTTAAAAGGAAGTAGTCAATATTTTCCTAAAAGCTCACAGATTTCTAGCTTGGGTCCTGGCTGCAACCTCAACCAGCAACATGCTTTTCTATTTTTTTTTTCACCATGCTTCATTGTTTCAGAAATCTGATAATTACTGTCATGCCTGAAATCTTGTGATGGGCCTCTCTGCGTCATGGTCTGTGTTGGATGCCTGCTTTATTTTGTTGTTTGTAGCCTTTTGCTTGCACGGTCTTATTGACAGCTTCCTGTCCTGCCCTCTGTTGAACAAGCGATCATAAATTTAAGAGTGTACAGTAGAACTTGGGGAAGAGGAGTTGCAATGGAAGTCTTTGTGCATTCTTGGAAATTGATGTCAGGATTGTACTAAAAATGAAATGGTTTGTGCTTGTGTTCCTTGAAGGGGAAAGCTGAACTATATTAGCCTGTGTGATGGAGCTCCGTCGGTTTTAAGACACAGCTTCTCTATTAGCCGGTATACCTTTGACTCAGATTCACATGGTGCTTGCACTAACTCTCTTCTGGATTTTATTTTCCTTTGCTAATCTGCTTAGCGGTTAAATACTTCCATGCACGTACAGTCACAGCCAAATCAAATGTAATTGGAAAAATGTGACTAGTTTGTTGAGGAGCTGTCAGCCTAAGTCAGACTGGGGCTGGCGAAATAGGGTGTTCTTCATACACATAAGCTCCACCTATCTGAGTCAACAAAATGAAATGCTGTTTGGATTGTAGAAAACTTGAAGAAGAGCCAAGAGGCGGCATCTCTGCAGCCCCCAACAAGTCAAATCTGTTGCTCTGAGGATGAGGGTTGTGATCAGGCTGACCCCATGGTGGACAGGAAAGGAGGAGCAGGGGCCCTGTTGCAGAGCCAGCAAAGCAGGCTTTGCAGAGCCAGCCAGCAGCCAATGAGCCACAAAACTACTGCTGGTTTTGATTCTGCCCCTCATTTGTCTTCTGCTTGGCAGCCACACGCCCAGGGCGACAGAGCGCTTTTCCCGTACCCGCAGCCTGAGCTTCAGGCAAGCACTGCTCTTGGTTGAATCTGCCACATGTGGGCTGAAAGAAAACCTCACACCCAGAAAACCTGTCACCACTGGGGACAGGTCTTGCAGTCAGCCATGCACTGCCCCAGAACAGGGTTCATGCCAGCTCTGGTTCCCCCAGTCCACAGGCTTCCACGCAGCAGCTGTTGACCACCGGGTTTGTCAGGCGATGGGGATGCACGTGCTTGCTTTGGCTGCCTCTGCAGTGGGGTCCTTCTGCCCTCGCCTCCCTGGGGGACATCAATGCTTAGAAATTGCAACTGGTCCTGCGCTTGTTGGTACAGCTCTTAGGTATATGCTCTTTGCCTAAAAATCTTCTAACGCTGCCTACATAAACCTTTGGGTAGTCTAAAACTTAGGTGCCAGCAAATGTGAGGAAGCTGCTGTGGTACAAGGGAGGCTAGGGACAAACTGCAAAAAAGCTCAGAGTAGACCAAAAAAAACCCACAACCAAGGCCAATTGGAATTCAGCTGGTTACATCCTCACTGAGGACAGATCCAGAGCAGCAGTCCTCCTTGGATATTGTAAGAGCGCTGCAACTCAACTTCAGACTCCAGGACATTGGTGGCATTTGCAATAGCTAGGATGCTGATTAAGAGGAGTGTATTTACTGCTACAGTGAAGTTTGCACCAAAGATGAGACTGTAAGCTTTCAGAAATGCGTACTGCTTAATGTACCTAACTTCTTAAAACTGTACATTTTTAACTGCCTTTTTCTTGTCTGTTTCAGGTTGCATGTCTGGTTGGACTTGATGCATGGCATTTGCATGACACCTAACAGCCTAACTCTGGATGTGTCACTGAGCAAACATGGCCTACGCAGCAAATACTAACAGCAGTGCTACAGGTAACTAATTGGGAACACTTTCCCCCCTTCTGATTTTTTTTTTTTTTAAACTTTTTTCTTAATTTGTGGAAGTAGCAGAAAAGGGGAGTAGCAGCAGCTAAAACTAAATACTGAAAACCCATTTCCTGGTAGATCAGAGCCTGTCTGTTCTTCCCCCCCCCCCCCCCCCCAGTAATATTTTAAATACTTAAAGCATGGAAAATTGTTTGCAAAGATGTAAGGACTGGCGAGGCCTAGGGGTCTGCTGCAAAAAGTTGTGTAGTTGTTATCCTGTGTCTGTAATTAACCTGTGAGATAACCAGCTCTTACACATTGAACCCCCAGCCCTTCCTCGTCACCCTCATGGGTCAGGTTAATTTTTGTTTCTTGCTTCTCAGCAAAACAAAAAAGCATTTCTCAAGCAACATCAAGAGGAAGGAGGTGTTCAGGTCGTTTCACTTTTTCGTTATTTTAAGAAGCTCCTGAGATGTCTATTCTTGTTGGGTGATACTCTTTGAAATAGATTGCTTGGCAAGTTCAAAGGTTGCTGAGGAGGACAGGAGGGGGCAGAGACTGCAGAACGATTGATAACAGCACAGCAGCAGCGTTCCTCCTGTGGTTGTGTCAATATTTTCCTGTTCTCCTGATCACTGCACAAACATAGCTTTAGCCCATTACAGCTCAGGCTGCTACAGTGGGATTATATCGAAAATTTCAAGTGCACGGCAGGAGCTTGTGGGTGCTCTTTCAAGACCTCCTAATGTAGGTATGATGGGGAAATGGATTTATCGGTGAAGGCTGGGGTGGCTGGGAGCACTCTGAATATCCTGGGAAGGAACATTAAATATCTTTTCTGTTATGCATGTAAACAGAAATTTCAGCTTTTTTTTCCCCCCCAAGGCTCATGCACTCATGTTCAAATGCTACTTGCTAGATCATGACACACACGTATTAAGAATTGGCTTATCTGGTGGATTTTAGCACCAACCTGCTCTGAAAGTATGTGCTGGTATGGAAACAAATCCTGAATTACTCACTGTGCTCACGGTAGAATTGTTCTAATTAGTGCAAGGGATTAAAGCGTTTTGTGTGTAGGAAATTAGAAATATGGAGTGTCATTATCTGCAATTTATGCAAAAGAAGTCTTTCTTTAAAGGCTAATGGAAGTTACATAAAAACATTGGAGTTGCTTTTATCTGTTAATGATTTAAGACTACACTTACCAATGTTGTTAAATCCTGAGACTGCTGAAGAATATCCCACCCCCCCCATTTTTATACAATTAAAAGTATATTCTCTAAGACACTATATCCCTTTGTAACTTTTTGTAATACTTTTGAGAAGGCAAACCTCAAAATCTCTGCTGTGTGACTTAACTGTCGCTGTTTACTGCCTAAACCCCCCATGTAACTTGACTTTTTTGGTAATACACTCTTAACTTAAGTCATGCAGAACAATTCCCTCTGCTTACAAGGAAAGAAAAATTATGCATAGACTGTTACTGATTGATTTACAAATTTTCTGCCCTCCTTGTGGTAAAATTGTCTATTGGAAAAGTTGATAAGCTGACACGTGAGTCTGAAAGAAGCTAAATGCTTTTACTGGGGATGTGTTAATGCAAGGTGTTTTGGTTTCAAGATTGTTATGCAAACAAGGCTTCTTGCAGGGTAGAAGCTGTTTGCTCCCTTATTCGAAAGACGCTGTAATGAATTGCAAGTATTTAATTCGAAACTAAATTGGACAACATTTTGCAGAGACTGTCAGGACTTGTTGGCTTTGCAAACCCTTGAGGCTGGTGTTCTAACACGCAGCCATGCACGCCGGTGTCTCTGAATCCTCAGCAGTTCATAATGGACAGGGTATTGGGCGGCAAATACCTGTGAGTCGTTATCCTGTCGTGCTGCCGGGGAGAGAACGTCTTTGGATGAGCAGGAGCTGATATGGGCGTTGGAGGTATTGAAGCAAGTTTCTTAATTGCATGGAGCTCTAAGAGTGGAAAGACAAACTTCAGGGGCGGTGTTTTCTGCACCCTCTGAATCAATCAGCAACAGGAAAAAGAACTAGAAAGACTTGTTGTGGACTGCTAAGCTGTATTTATGTTACTTGAATATTTTGGCAAGTTTGACCACATGTTCAGCTGCATTCAACTACGAGGTGACTAAGGAGCAGTGGTTTGCTTTGGTTAACTCGAGAATGTGAGTACTTGCACTGATAAATGGTTATGCCTGTATGCCATTTCGGTTAATTTTTTCAGTATCCAAGCCTGCATGGACTACTACTGCTGCAGATAAAATCTGTAGAGGAATGCTTGAATTTGGAACTTGTTTCCAGGAAAGGATCAAGCTATTTTGCATTTCTAAAGATATTTTTTTTTTTTTAAAGGATGCTTATTGGAAGTACATTTGCTGTAAATTTTTCAGTGAGTGTGTATGTGAGATAAGCTACAAGGCAAGGGATGACTTTATCATGAAACCACCTATCATAAATTTATCTGCTTCTTGCATATCTTGGTAAAGATGTGAACTTCAAATGTGGTGAGTAAGTAACAGAGGCCGTAATTTAGACTTCAGTACTGTTTGTCTATTTTTGTTTGCTGCTGACTTAAAGTTATCACTCTGTTCCCGGTTTCATTGCGCAGAGGTCTTGTAGTGAACTCTGTTTCTGTGAGATGCAAGCATATTTGCTCATGTTTACACATTTTGGAAGTTGCTTTAGAGACTTGGTACTGATTTTTGACTAGGCTCTGTCAAAGTTGTGCCATCTGGTCAGAAAATAGCTGAAGTCTCTTTAATACTAGTAATAGATAAATTGGTGCTTGCAGAAAAAGTTGCTGTATTTTGTCCGCTGGGTGCTGGGTAGTCATAACTGCCTGCTGCTTCGAGTCTGTTCTGGTGCCATGTGAGCTGACTGCTTAGTCGGCTAATAAGCTCAGCAGGGTTAAGGAGTGCAGTGGAGGTCCGGAACGTGTCATGCACTTGTCCAAGGAGCTGCAGCAGGAGCTGGGAAATACCCTGTGTCTGTCAGGAGCTACTGGGACTTGTTTTGGTGCGTGATAAAAATTAATTTCTCTTTGCATGGTACAAGGAAAAAAAACCCGAGGTGATTATTTCTCAAAATAGTATTAGTGTCGTCATTAACTGCTGGGTGAAACTTCCAGTAATTGTTACCTTCTGTGCTTGCTAGGACTGATGCACAAATCATCTATTTCATGAGGCTCTGCAAACATTGCTGTAGTGGTATCTGTGGAAAGGTCCTCCAGTCAGCTACAAAAAGCACAGTGCACAACAGCCTGAAACTTACTGGGCACTTTGGAAATACTTCTGGCTAGATTTTCATTCCTTTCACTAATTCCTAATTAGCTGAAGCTTTGTTTTCAAAATACATGTTCTGAAAGGCACTGAATAGTGTGAAATTCCAGTCCACTTCCATTTATTCCAATGTAGAAAACAAGACAGCAGCAAAACAAACCTAAGAGACTGATTTAAAAAGAGAAAGCATTAAAAAACGTATTTGTTTCTAACCGTAATGAAACCGTCTATTTGACTTCCCTAAGCACCTTATGCTCTGTATCCAGAGACCACAGAGTTGTCAGTCACCTCTTTAATAGGGACATAAAAAAGTGTTTTAACAGAAGAAAAGCTTTCCAGTTTTTCTGAGTAGGACAGGCTGCAGGGGTCAGTATAGCGAGGCTGTTGCAGAAACCCTTCCTTTCCTCTGCTGTGAAGCAAATGCATATGGTTTTCTGTACATGGTGCCTGAGATTTCCCTGATCCTTTCTCTTTTCTCCCTTCTGTCTGCACCTTCCCCGTCATTCGTGCTTAAGGGTATGTGTTTCCATGCCCTCCCATCCCACATTTAACATGCTTCTACTTAGAGGAGTACTACATCTTACATGGATTAATTTGAAATATTTCCCTGTGTGTTTTTACTCAGCTATATGCTTTACCTCCTTCAGATTCCTACACAGTTCTTCAAGCAGTGGCACTGCAGCAACTCACCAACATTTTTACTGTTGGTCTCTTTGCACCTGTAAAGCAAGGAACTGTAGCTGTATTAGCCAGGGCGCAGGCATCAAGTGTCTTCGCTCCTCGTTTACTCGTTTCGCTTTCAGCCTCTTGGGGATGGGGAGATGTCACCCCCGGAAGACCTGGGCGTCCACCTCTGCTCTGGAGAGTGCACCAGGGGCTGCGGACTGAGGGCGGTTTGGTGGCTGATACAAACCGTGTTGGAGCACTGGTTCTCCTGCAGCAGCCTGGTGTCCCTCTGGTTATTTTATGTACGCATAGTTACTCTGTGGCACCCCATGGGCCTCTGGGTAGATTTTCTTTGTATCTGACCAGTTCTCTTGACTCCTAAGTGAAGTTATAACTAGGCACCAGTTAATCAGAGAATGAGGCCATTACAAGAGGCTGTTGCCTGAATTAGTGTTGTTTGATATTAACATCAGCGTGACTCGAAGACCAAATGTTTAATAAATCTGTTTTCCATCTGCTGTTATATAAATGCTTAAGCAACTGTTGTATCATGAAAACCCCTGTTGACTTATTAACCCTTTTTATTGAAGCAAATAAATAGAACACACATTTGCTTAGATCAAATGTTTTTATCATAAACATCCTCTGCATTGACTTGTGACAACTCTTACCAAACATCTGTAGACACACTTTCCTTTCAGTTATTGGTTTATTTGACCTAGAGTCTCTCTTAGGATTTGATTTTTCCTGACGCATATCATCTTAGGCAATCTGTGTGGAGTTCTGTATGATTTCCAGCCTAAGGATCTGAAGCGTAGTCTCAGAAGAAAGTGCTATGCACCAGAACATTACCGCCGTTACTAATTTTAGCAGAATAGCCACCAGTTTTTATTACAGACCCTCAGTCAATAAATGGGAACTTACAGACATGAAGAAGTTAGCAATTGGAAGTGTTTGATTGCTAGGTAGTAGTCAGTCCAAGAGAGCCTTTAGTCCTCAGTATTGCCGGCGCCTGCCACAAGAGCCCAGCTCTCCGCTGCTTTCATGCAGGGTAGGTGTCACCGAGGTATCACTGCGGTGCTACTGACATCCCGAGCTCTGAGCTTAGCAGCCTTAAATGCACTGAGTTTGCTTAGCTTCGCAGATGCAGATGACCAGGGTTCAGGTGAGTTTGTATTTTTATCAAATCAGCTGTGCAAGCAACGGTAATTTGGTTGAGTCAGGGCTGTGGGATGAGAGGCTATTTAAGCCTGGGCTTGCTCCCTGACCATTCTCCCTGCTCCAGGCCTGCATCCGATAACCATCAGAGTTAATGGGGACAGGTGTACACCGAAGGTGTGCTTTGGCAGCTTGTGGGAGGCTCTTGCCATCAGGAGAGCTGCTGAATTGCCATGTAGTCTTGTGCTTTCTGGATGGGCATACAGCATGCAGGGCTGTCACTGGGATCCTACTCCTGCCTCACCCACTAGTGATCTAGTGAGTCACTCTGGTGGTGCCCGGTATTTAAAAACAAGCTAGGGTGGGACCCTGAAATCTGTGGGGTGAAGGGTGAGTGAGCCTCCAGTGATTTCACATCAGCTCTATCAGGTGTATTAAAATTTCCATCAGTATGCTGTAGTACACTCACTGATGCCAGATCTGCCTTAAGGACAGATGGCTGGAGATGGAGCACATGATCTCACAGCCAATGCCAACCTTCTGCTTGAATTAATACTAGTTTCTGCAATTGCTAGTTGAAAGCTGTAATCCAAGGGTGCATTTGCCGCTGCAACAGAAAGCTTGAAAACATTAACTTGCATTTGCCCAACCTGGCGGCCTTTATCAGACAGCAGAGCATCAGGGATCATGCATCTTCTTTTGCATAGGACTTATTGCCTGAAGAATGCCCTTCAGGCCTGATTTTGGAATATGCTTGAAAAGGATGGGGCAGGAAGGAGTTAGAAAGGACGTAGTAAATACAGTGTCATTAGGAGCTGAGGACATAGCAGTCTGGCCAGATAGCCCAGACCTTAGAAATAGAAATTGGATGTGGTGGGAAGCAGTGGCCCAAGACACAAAGCCATATAAGATGCAGATGCTTTGCAGAAGGACAAAGCTCCATGAGAAATGGAACAGATTTAATTGGTCTGTCTTTTGTTCAAAGATTACTGCAGTTGTGTCTTGTTCTGGGTTATCTTTTGCAGCTGCCCGGAAGCTTCTTACATCTCACCTAGAGAAAGGACTTTGTTCATTCCTCTCTGAGGCAGGATTGCTCATGGAGTAATGCACAATTTCCTTGTCTGACTTGTTGAGATGCATCTGCATGGGCAGCACCTGGACCTTCTGATGTGGCCTTCTGCTGCTCCCTGTGGAGCAGGGATATAAATACATGCCCTCTATACCCTTGGAGGCAGCTAAGGGTCTTGATCTGGTGTTTTAAAGCCAATAATGCTGTAGGGACTAAACAGGCATGCCTTGCTGTTTATGGTATCTTGCAACCTCACTGAACTGATGGCGATTGACAGTGATAAAAGCCCTTAGGGCTTGTCATGAAAGTCACCGCTTTGCACTGGTCTGGTGGCAGTCAGGTAAGAGGTGGCTGTGTGGAGGAGCAGCCTGTGGAGCTAGGTGAGGGGCAAGCACCAGTAGCAGGGCAGGCATGTGTCACAGGAAAAACACTTAAGAATTTACTTTTTCCAGACTTGAAAAGTCGTTCTCTCTGCATCTTCTTCCTTCCCTCCACTTGCAAGATACACAACTCAGCAAATCTTCCTGTAGCCATTGAACACGAGTGTATTTTTCCCCAAAACTATTCTACACTATTCCTCACTCCCTTCCCAGATTCTCCTGCAGAAAACAGTTTATGAATACTGCATATGACTCTCCTCCCTGTGGGATGGGAGGGGATTTTGTTGCCTGTGAAAGGATACAGGCCCCCAGGAAAATGGCGTGGATGGAAACAGCCTGATTACAGCTGGTTGTCTTCTGTTGGTGAACACTACATGCCTGCATTTAGACATGTTCCTTGTAGAAGGGTTGCTGCTGGAGCAGAAGTCCTTGGGAAGCATCTTGTAATGGCCACCTCTCTCCTCCCCTTTTTCCATGCCATTTGTAAGGCTTTGGATTAGAGATGACATAAGGGCAGCTCTTCCCGTATCATGTTTTCGCAGCAGTTTCAGGGGCTGAGGGAGCGCTTGGGCTGCCCACATTGGCATTGCTGCTGTATCTCCATTTCCTTCCTCTGGAAACACGACTCCCCTTGATGGCAGAGTACGGGTTCCTGCCAGGATGTCCCCGTGTGACCAGCTTCGGGACAGAAGTGTGCTTGTGGCCATCCTCCCCTTTCTTTCTCCCATTCCCTCCTCTGATTTCATCCAGAAATCACACGTACCATATTGGCTGAAAACAATGGTTGACATCTGCTGTGGGATGCATGTTGCAGCTTGCAGTGTCTAGGGGTTAGCAGATCAACCGAGTCAAAATAGGGCTCTCCCCCTACCCAGTCTAACTCCTTAAAACTCTTCATAGCATATACTTGCTCTGCATCAGGTACAGTCTCCTGAGATTTTTTTCTTCACCTGACTCTTCACACAGACTTTGACAAAACTAAGTGCTCGTACACTCAGAGAGGTAGGTGAGAGAGAGATCCCATCATATTCTTCCATGCTTTTGGTCCATCATTCCCCACTTGCAAAGCCTTCTTCCCTGTAGAAGTAGGTAATGTGACACTTACCCCCTCTCACAGCCCATCCCTTCTTGCTCAGTTTCTCCTCCCTGGTTATCTCACACTGTAATGAGTGTTTTACACAATTGTCTTCTTTTTTGTTAATATATTCCTGTATGTTTTTTCTTCATAACGATATGTTGCTTTCCTTCAACATAGAGGACCTGTCTGTGATATTTCTGTATTGCCCTTCACTGTTTGTTTGAAAGTAGGAGAGGGAGGGATGGAGGGAGGGGGTGGAAACTGTTTTTAGTAGTTGGGTTTGAAAGTTTTGCCAGATTAGGGTGCGGATCAAATTAACTGATAATTGGGAACAGATTGTTCTCCCTATGTAAACCAGACATCACTGTTTTGGAGTAGCCTCTTATTGCTGAGGGGCATGTGTGTTGATGTACTAGCCCCTTCCCTACCCACTCTTCACACAACCAGCCCCTCCGCCTGGAGCACTGTCGTATGGGTTGTGGAAGATCTAATCATAAAAAGAAAACACTTGTGCAATTTAGCTGCTGTTACTGGAATTTCAGGTCTAATCCTAGCAAACAGGTCAAGTTTTAACACTTCATGCACACTGCATGATAAATCTAAAGTGTGCAGCTTTGCAAAGAAGTACAGTGCAAGAAAATACAATAAAATGCATGGTTGTGGTTGAAAAGTGGACTGACATTTGCATACGATAGAAGCACAAAGACAAAATCAGAGCAGCCATGTTTTAAGGGATTACGAGGATCAACAGTGTTTTTTCACTTCAAGAAGTCCATGGCTAAGACCTCTCTCCCCCTCTTCCCCCCCCCTCCAGCAGAAATTGTGAATCTTAAATTTCAGATAAGTTTTTCCGTACCTTAAGTTAAAAGGTTTTAAAAAAGCCATGTATTTTAGAGTCACTCTTTTCTGCTCCTGTCCTCTGTTTTTTTTATGTGGAGGCAGATGGCTGTTACATAGGTTTTAAGCTTGCCAGTACTTGCATGTGCTCACAAGGCTGTGCATCCACTGCATGCCCTTCACCATTCTCCCTTGCCATCATTAGTTACAGTCCTGTTCCCTTCCTCTGCTCTCAGACAGCATGTGTCCCATCCAGGATGCTTGTCCTTTCCTTTTGTTCCCTGATACTCCTCTTGGCCCCTTTCTCCGGTGTTGCTCTCCAGCTCTCCCCAAGGACACGCAGGGACTTCTCCCCAGGTGCAGTCCCTGGGGAGTGCAGCCTGTGCCTCCCCCCGATATCCAGCCCTCCCTGCCTCCCCACCCCACACGCCTTTAATGCTCAGAGGCTTCCTTACAACCCATCTTCAGTGCTGTGGAGAATGCACTGTTAATGATTCTGGGAAAATTACTTCCCTCTCCCTTTGCAGAGAAAAGTTGTAAGGCTACAACTCTACAAGCATGTGCGTGGCTCAGGCAGACTATCTTAGCCAGTATTCTTGTAGGACAAGACACCAGGTACAGCCAAGACTGCAGCAGCAGGAGAGACATCTGTGAAACTGAGTGTAGCATCTCCTGCTCCACTGCAGCTTTACTGCCCTTCTTCAATCCTGCTCCTGCATGATGTACTGCACGCACTCTTTATCAGTTACACGGCACATTAATAATGGACATGTGTAGTCTTGCCCATGGGTCCCATTAGTTATGCATGGCACTTGGTTTTTTCCCCAGTTTGTGTGGCACTTCTCCTTGCCTTAGCCTTTTGCATAATCAGTGTGTTACTGTGGGTAGAAGTAAAATATTTCTGGATTAGTAATTGTTACTAGAAATCCATGGTGTTTGACTGCAGTCTAGGTCCAAGTGGGAAAGAGATGCCTAAAACCGTAGCCTGTACAGTCTCCCTGGCAAAGCCATGAGTTCCCTCCTGCACCCCCTGCCTCTGCTCAGCTGGGGAAGTGGGGGGTGATGACTGAAGAACACGGGATGCCTTCCATGCTGGCAGGATCCACCCACCTGACCCCAAATGACTTGAGCCTGCTTTTTTCAAATGCACTAGGAGACAGTTGCTAGGCTGAGACCTCCACTTGAGTTCCCACATGGCAGAAGTTCACTTTGCATCCTTGTCTGTGGCATAAGAAGCCTGTACATGTATTTCCAGATTTTTCTTTTACAGCCGTGGCTTTTTGCTTTCTGTTCATGTTCAGTGTCATTCACTTTTTGTCTCTGCAAAATGGGAAAGCAAAGTTGACCCGTAAAGCCCTGCTGGAAGCTGCAAGCTCTAGTTGCTAGCTCATGCAGTTCTAATGTCTGAATAGAAACAAGCAAGTATGCCTGACCATCTGTACAAAAAAAAACAAGGAAAAAAAATACTTCACCAAATCTGAAGGCTTGAAAGGTCTACTCACTCCCACAAGACTTCTCTCCATAAGCTTTTCCAAGCAGTCATGTTGGAAGAACAGTAGAGATCATGACTTGCCTCATGGCACACAAAATACCAAGTAGTTGAAGTTCATTGTCTGTGAAGCTGAACCAGGTGGACAGTTAGTGATGATATGGGGTGCATTTTTCAGTTGCATCCTCTCTGTGGGTAGATGCTAACCAGTGATGGACTTAACCATAGCATGCTAAGTCTCTCATGTGGAGGTTTTGAGTGTTATGTAGTCATTGGGTCAGCTTAATCATCCATAACTGTATCTCCAGGCTCTTGACCAGTAGATCTCCTTACTGCACTACCACATCAGCTGCAGTCTGACATTTTGAACCCAGTTATTGAATACCTCACAGCTACCCTGATAACAAACATTTGACACTGTGACTTAAAACCCATCCTGGAACACCCCTGGCTCAGGAGTCTCTGGGTCACAGGTTTCTGGAAGCTGAGAGGAGAAATGTTGCTGTATGTTGACTTTCTTCTTATGCCTTTCCAGAGGCATCTCCTAGGGAGCAGAAGGTGGGTAGGCCAGACCAGTCTCAGGTCTGACCTAAATAGTTAGGGGGTTTTAAATCATTCTGTGGAAACCAGCCAAATTCTGAAAGGCTGTAAAGAAATAAACCCAAACCCACAGCCATGCCACCCCTCTCTCCCACAACAAATACACAAAAATAAAATTGAGAAGAACCCCATGTCCAACCTTCACCAAAATGCAACAGCTGTGCTTTTGGGGGTAAGAACATAAACCTGACAGTGGTGGGTCAGGCCAAACTTTGTGCTCCCCTGCACTGGATCACTGTAGTCTGCCAAATTATTTAATTCTTTCCAAGCAGAGCCACTCCAGTGCTGAGGAAATGGTCTGTTGGAGGCAAATGTTTTAAAGAGCTGTGTTTCATCTGTTGCCTTTCAGAGATCCATTGTACCCTCTCTGGCTTTTGTTTTCAAAATGGGTGTGAAATAACCTGCTTTTTAGATAAGAATTTAGCAGCTGGATGGCTGCCCATGCACCAAATCTTACATTTGCTCTACTGCAGACCAAGTCAGGTTTTTTGGTCACTGGGGAGCTGAGCTCTGACCTCAGTTTTGTTTCTACTGTAAACAGTAGCTGAACAAGTTTATTTGGCACCATAACGGTCTCAAAGGCCAAGAGAATAAATACACGTGTGCTCTTTGCCTTTAGGTTTTACTGGTGCCAACTCAGACGTGTGCCTCCATATTTGACTTGCTGGACAAGGGATGAAGTGCTGATACACGTTATAGGTTATTGCTTGCACTTGTGGCAGGTCTTTTTCAGCTTGCTGAGCTCACCGAGCTTTGCAGAGAGTCCACTGAAGGTGCGTGACTTGATGCAGGCCTCGTTCAGATGTCAAGTCCTTGAAACCACAGAGTAATGATAAACAGATGGAGCATGTAGAGACAGCTGTTAAAATTTGTTCTTTAAACAGGATATCATGCTGTCTTTTTTTTAGAAGAATTAAATCATGTAATGTTAGAGATTTTTTTTTTCTCTGATCAGAATCCTAACTCTTGAGAAGGACATTTTGGCCATACCTTCTATTCTCATACTTTATCCCAGATGTCACACGGCTTTTGACAGGGGAAAATTAGATGGGTATTTTCATCTTCTCCCCTTTCTGGTGTGAAGAACCTGCTGATGGAGCTAGAGTTGCCCACCAGTAACACCAGTGCTGCTGTGTACTGCTTGTCCTCACCTGGCTGGTCACTTGCTCTGCAGGTCAAAAGATGGGGCTCGAAGGGCAGCAAGCACAAAGCAGTGGTTGGACTGGGTCCAGGCCGTGTTTCAAGGGCTGATTTTTTTACCTTTTGTTGTTGTTGGTTTGCAGGCTTTTTTGTGTGTGTTTCCCTGAACAGAAAATGTGGTCAGGTTTCAGCAGCCCTAGAGTTTTTCTGTCTTCTAGGAGAAACTTCAAAGCATGGTTGGAAGCTGTTCCCAAAGCTTGTTTATGGAGAGCTGCTTTTCTTTATGGATGGTGTGGTTACAGCAGAGACCAAACCAAACCAAGGTCACTTAAAATTCAGTAATTTCATGGTCCATAGATGTAACAAGTTGGCTAGGTCTAGAGATCTTCTTCAGACTCTTTTTGGGAGCTCATGTTTTATAGTGTATGCATCAATGACTTGTAATTCAAGAAAATAAATGTAAAATTACCTAGAGGGCAGGATCTAGTTTATAGTCCAAAAGCTGATGCCTGTAAGTATTAAACATTACTTTGCTCCATATTAAATACCACTGAAGCCACTAGACATATTCAGGAAACACTTTTATTGGAAGTCTGTGCCATTGTAGCTGAAGGCGCTGTGAAGGACTTGGACTTCTCTCCTGTCTTTTCAGCGTAATATTTGACTTCTGATGAAGCACAATTCTTCCAATCTGCAATGATATTGGAAATTACTTCAACAATTCATTCAGCAATTCTTTCATTTTAAGTGTTCTTGGGAATCTGGATGGAAGGCACAGTAAGAAAACTCTTTGCTTTCAGTCCTGTGAAATCTTAGGACCGTTATCCGTGTTAAATTAGACTCTCCTCTGCACAATTACTTCTGGAGTCCCTGTTTGGCTATACCACAGCAACTGTTACTGTAAGCAGAAGTGAAGGGAGCTGAGGCCTTTGAGTCTTTTTCTGATGCTGAGAAGTGATGCTTTTTGCATCTGGAATCCCAGTTCTCTTTACTTAATACCTGGTGTTACGTGGAAACAAGAAAACTGAATATGGAAAAATCAAATATGTTTGTGCATAATCTCAAAAATGCTTGTACTAGCATGAAGGATGCCTCATGTATTTTGTTTGTTTCAGAAAAAAAGGAAAACTTTGTGTCTGTAACTTTATACTAAATGAAGATTTTATTTTTATCCCTCAAATTATAAGTGGCATTTGAGAAGAGTAAACAAAATGAGATTGAATGTAACATGGGCAGAATTGCAGGCAGTGGTGGTTACAACAGAGGTAATTGTTATGCCCAAATTATATCAATGAACCTTTCTGTGTTCTCAGTCCACACGTGGGAGCGAGAAATGAGGTGGGTGGGGGTGAAGGGCTTGGGGAGGAAGGGAGAGTGGGTGGAAGAGAAGTCACCTGAACTTTTAATTCCCTCTTGGAAATTACATCTGTCTTCGTCGGAGAAAAAAAAAAAAATCTTCTTAGTGTGTCATTTGGTACAGTTCCTTTTGTCCTGCTGCCCATTTCATGTATTTTAACCCTTGGGGAGCCAGAGCCATTGTGCAGCATCTGAAATGCTGTGAAGGAAACCACTGGCGCGGCGCTGGGCTGGCTGCCAGGCTGGGACTGTCTCAGGAAATTCCAAATGAGTATAAATAAATGCTCTGTAGCAACCTCTGGGCTCCTTGCCTGGTGATGTGTCAGGAATACGCACTCCCTTTAAGGCAAAGGAAAGTGTGCTTCAGACTTAATTTCCTGAAAAACTAAACGCAGCAACGTCCAAAGGTTTGCTTCTGGGTGGATCGGTGAGTGAGACCCTCAAATGGGGTTGGGGGAGAGGTGAGGTGCGAGCTACTGGTTCTGCTAGCACTGCGGGACAGCAGAGAAAAGGGATTTTGGAAATATTTTTTTTTTTCCTATTTTTTAACAGAGCCCAGTTAGCTGGGTTGTCTCGCAAGTGTCTCGTAAGTGAAGGGAGTTTGCACTTGCGGTTTCACGCACCTCTGGTAGCCTCTTTGTTTTTGTTGTTCCATACAGAGTAGTTTGTTTCCTTCAACAAATGCAGGTTTTCTAGTGTGAGATCAGGGTTGTGAACACTCAAGTGAAGGGAGCGCTGCACTATTTACCATAAGGCATTGTTTCAAAGGCAGAAAGGTAGCTGTTACCCTTAAAGTTGCTAATTCTTAATACTGTTCATAGACTTTCAATTATAAGCCTCTGTTTTTAGCTATTCAGAATGTGCAAAAGAATTACTTCGAATAATAACGTTTTCCATATTTTCTCTGATGATAATTTTTTTAACTTTTTGGAGGAAATCAGTCTGAGCTCTTTTAAGTGCAGAGAAAAAGCTTTCATTGTTTTTGGAAAATGCAAATTGCTTATGCCTTTGAAGTTTGGAAGGTAACACACGTCTTATCTCACACAAGGATTCAGTACTAGATTAATAAAAAAAGGGGTAGGAGGGTACAATTCCTCATATTTGAAATCTCGTACTGATTTTGCTGCATAAACCATGTACCTTATGGAGGTAAGCATGTGACAAAATAATGTCCTTCCGGGACTCATAAATACAAATATTTGTAGAAACGTTCTTGCAGAAGACAATTCTTTCATTTTTTCCACCCTGTGCACAGCTATAAGGCCAAACTGAAACTGTAAATCAGTTTTAATATTCCATGGCAGGTTTATATCCCAGGAGCCCGGGTTCTTTCCTGATGGTTACTCCTGTTACAATAGCCCTATGTATCTGTTCTCTGCTTCTCACCTCTTGAAAGATTTAAAGGCGCAGAAGGGTAATGACATTATAAATCTAAATATTTTGATTTTGTGATTCAGTTGTTCTTGGCTAGAAAGCAAACACAGCCGCCTTTGCTTGGGCTTCAGCAGCTAACAGAGATGCACAGCTGTGTTAAGACATTTTCAGGCAAACACCTGGCTTACATCCATGACTACTTTTGGCCCCCATGGGGAGTGAGGAGATGATTTGGATGAGTATGGAAGAAAATAAATATTTGGGGGTTTGCGCCTCTTCTGCTTTGCTGGCCCTCTATCTGGGTTTTGTGAAGCCCATCCTAGTATGTGGATGCAAGCCTTGGTCTTTGTAACTATTTTTTCCTTTGTCATTTTTCTTGTGACAGTGAAGCTGTGTAAAGTTACAGGGGATGATGTGCTGTTGGATGAGCAGGGCAGATATGCCACACTTTCAAGGGTTGGCAAAGGAGGTAGGGAAGCTTCGGCGTTTCTCCTGTGCGGAGAGGACAGCAAGCTGCTTTACCAACACTGGGACTCAACCTTGCTTTCATCAGCATCGCTGGCTGAACCAGTTGGCCCAGATCTATTGGGATGTATATTAAAATATATGTATATGTATATTTCCAATATGCATATTGGAAAGGAGGGCTATGCTGGTCTGAAACTGAGCTGCTTTCCTGCTGTGATTGGTAGAGCATATTGTATTTGTCCCTCCCAGGCTGTGAGGAGCTTGTGATTGCTATCTACTGTTTGCCATAACTTACATTATTTTGTGAGGCCTGAGCTAGTCTCATTTGGAAAGGATCTATAAACTGAATG
Organism: Phalacrocorax carbo; assembly: GCF_963921805.1. Taxonomy (NCBI): domain Eukaryota; kingdom Metazoa; phylum Chordata; class Aves; order Suliformes; family Phalacrocoracidae; genus Phalacrocorax; species Phalacrocorax carbo. The sequence continues at coordinate 30,787,676 of NC_087548.1, forward strand.
CTTTTCATTTTTCACAAATGTGCCTGGAGCCAATAGGTGTACACACAGTAGAAAGTGAATGAAATAAATGCTTCAGGGAATGAAGGGTAGTTCTCAAGCAGACAAATACTGCAAGATGAAAAAAATGCACAACGAATCAGGTGCTTGGAACAGAATGAATTCATACTGGTTTGGATTTGCCTAGTTGGCATCTGGTTTTCAAATGTAAGTAAATAGGACTGTGATGCCCCCCATTTCAAGTCCAAAAGTAAAGGACGACTGTTGACACCTCATCACTCTTCCTAGTGACACCTGAAGGAGCAAGAGGCAAACTTGACTATGAGGAAATGAGCATCGCTGAGGTGAGAGCATTTTCTGTGGCCGACCCAACTAAGCCCCCGTCACTGGCTCAGTGGTTTGCTTTCAATGTAAGGCAAATACTTTCTTCCTCAGTTACGTCTCTTGACATGGCACATTGGTTACAGTGGCGTTTGTGGAGGATGTTTTGGGAAATGCATCAGTGTAATGCAACTAAGGCTGCCACCTGCATCTGACTTGCTTGGTGGTGGGCCTGCTGGTCATGCTCAGAGCCACAGTGCACCCAGTGGGCTGACTTGTGACAGCAATTTTCCCTTGTGGCCACTGTTTTTAGAGTAGTTTCTACCCAGAGATGGCAGTGCTGTTGACAACAGAAGCAGCCCCCACTGTGGTTTCTGTTCTGCTCTTCCTTGCTGCTGGTGGGGCAGTTAGCAGAGCAAGCTAATAATGACTGTATCCCTTCCCACCCATGCCCTGCTTCCTGCCAGCCATCATTTGATTTCCCTTGGGACCTGTGAGTCAGAAACTGGGATGGAGGCAAAACAGACTAGTCTCTTAGTTTTGAGTTTCTGTGGTGAGCAGCCTTGAGGTGGTGTACATACAGAGGCGTCCCACCACAGAACTGCCAGACCTAGACCTATTCCCAAAAAGTGAGAGCAGTTGAGAAAGAGACTTATTATCAGCATCACATAAAAGAGTTGTCAAGAATATAAAGCAGATTTTGTGAATTTTGATAAGGGGGCATATTGCGATCACTCTTAGTACAGTTGGTTGTGCCTTCCCTTCGGAACCGAGTTCTCATAAACAAGATTAGTCCTTTATTCAAGGTTAATTGATTTGCACAACTTTCTTAACAGCCTGTATTTTATATATTAAACGAAGTTCTGTTTGAGCTGCAAGTTTTCAGTTCAGAGATTCTAGAAGTAAAAGTTTCAGACATTAAAAAGACTAGAGAGGGCTAGAAGGTGTGTTTTTTGAAAGACGGTTTTTACTTTCGGCTCACAGAAGTAATTTTTAGTTGTGGTTATATGATGTTGATATAAACTCTGTAGGTACTCTTTCTTATAATGTGAAAGAAAACCTCTAATTGTGTGTAAAAAAAAAAAAAAAAAAAAGTTAATGTGACCTTGAGAGACCCCCTCCTAACACCAGAAAGGCTATTCACTGTATATATGGTGAGCCTTCTAAGCATTTTCTATGTGATACCAAAATACACTGGTTTTCATAGATATGAACAGTCGTTAGCATGTAGTTAGAAAACATGCAGCAAATGGAGAAAAATAAGAAAAGCCGGAGTCTATTCTACAAGGTAAAGAAACAGTTCTGTGGTTTAAGAATTTACCCTTGAGGAGGAGGTGACAGTGGGACATCCAGACTAGTGCATCCATCTGATCACTGGTACCAAGATGAGAGCTGGCTCATTGCTTTTGCCATAATGCTAAACAAAAATTTTAGTATGTTTTTATTATAATTATAAACCTAGTATAATGCTAAGCCCCAAGATTTTTCAGGTTCAGAGGAACATAACTGCTTGAGAGACTGTTTTCACTGATAATTCATTGGCTTCATTGACTGATCAAGTCAATGGAAGAGCCCAGTTAAGTCAATGGAAAGACTTTTGATGCTTTTAATGGCCTTTGTATTATGGCTGTGACTGTTTGACTGTTTTGATTTTTTTCTTCTATTGCCTTAAGGGTCCTACTTCTTCTAGAAAGAACATGGTATTAAGACAGCAAATCCATTCTTAAAATACCTTCTTTTACCAATGTTGTGTGGAAAATGTGGCATCATCGCAGCCCCAGTGCCCTACTGTTTGCATTCACTGTGCAACCAAAACACAGCAGCTCTCTGAACCATCTTTCTTCAACATTACTGCCACTTATTTCATTGACTTAAGGTGGTGTCCTTAATTCACTTCTGTGAGGCTTGCCACTACAAATATCTGAGCTGGAGCTTCTACATCTTGAAATAAGAGTGTTGTAGATTCAGCCTTCCTCTATAATTATTATCAGCGAAGTTGCTATCCCCCATTTTTTTATTACCACCCCAACCCAAAATACTGAGTATTTAGGTGTCAGATTTAAAAGCCAGCTCCCCAGTTGGGATATTGACACATAAATTTTAAAAAGTAATCTAAAAACCTTATAAAAATATTTTACCATTTTTCTGCGTCTCCTTTTTCTTTGAGATTAAACTTGCAGCAAACATTTTACACCAGAGATTTATTTCTTCAGTAAAATGTGCAGTAAATGGAATTCCTCTGTAATAGGAGAATCCACCATATCTGCAAGTGCAGATTCGGTAGCAGGGTTGGTCATTCCTCCCTGACCGGGGCATTTTGGTTTGGACTGTAGTACCCCATACCCCACAGCCTCAGGTGCATCGAGAGTTAAATCCCGTTTGCTCCAGGCACAGCCATAGCTGAGTAATAGCAAAACAGATTACCTTTCTTACAAGGCAGTATTTATTGGTTGTTTTTCCGTAGCAGAAAAAGAGGGGAAGGTGTTATCAGCCACATCTACACTGTAGTGTGGTGTGCAGGGCAGTTGTGCTATAGCTTGTACAAGCTGAGCTGGTCATCCAGGCACTCCAGCCTGGCACTGCAGGAAGGGTGGCTGAGGCCAGCACCGGGGGGTCATCACGGGCAGCTCAGTGGCTTGACCCTGCGGTGCTCCAGTGGCCCCTCTCCTTGTGGGAGAGGAACTGCCAACTGAGGCAGTCTGCGCCCCGCACCGGGGCTTCACGCTACCGCTGTGTGGTTTAACTCCAAAGGGGAAAATAAAACACTTGGTGCTCCTGCTGTGTCTGGCAGAGTACAGAAACAACATTCGGTTTATGTAAGTTTTTCTCTGTCACTTCTTGGAATAGAATAAAATAAAAATCTGATTGATTGTTTGGGTTTGGGGCTTTTTTCTCCCCACCTTTGAAAACACTGAAGAGCTAGGCTGACCTGTTGGAGAGCTAGTAATCTCAAGGCATCTTCTCTATGTTGCTAGCCAAAAAACAGCTGATCAAGTGAATGTGCTGCAAGGCTAAGGTACATTTTCCAAGTGGTTTTGTTGGTTTGTTGTTGGTGGTTTTGTGGGAGTTTTTTGGTTGTGGTTTTTTTTTTTTTTAAACTTATATTACTTATATTCAAATCCCAACACCTGAAAACGAGAGTGAAATAAAATTAATGAAAGAATAATTGCTATTTATTCCAGTCTGCTTTTTGTTTTTGAACAAGTGCTCAGCCTTGTGTGTTTTTGTTCTTTTCAGAAGGTAAGGCTGATACTTATTTATATATGCTGAAGAACAGAAAGAGAATACAAGAAAATTAGTATTGGGGTTGGGAGGAGAAGGAGAAAAGCATCGATTTCCTCTCTGTTGCAGTAAAGAATCAAAAAGTCAGAACTCTTTTTTTTAAATCTCCTCTTTTCCTGCCTCAGATAACCTTTCAAACTGAAGTTGAGCATATAAAATACTGATTCAACTCCATTTATGCCAGCTATCGCCTCTGTATTTTCCCTCTGCAGCATTCTTTATGAATTGTCTTATGCCATAACTCTGGAAGGAGACTGTTATTCATAACATTATTTCAATGGAAAATACTTTTTAAATAGCAGTCAGATCCAAGATAAAAATGCCTTAGAGCAGATATCATAACCAGATGGAGAGAGAAGGCTTTAGATGCGATGTCTGCATTTTCCAAGGCACCTTAGAGTTTTATCTTCAGAAATGCATCTTCAGTTGATTCTCTTTGCTCTTCCTGGACCCTCCAAGGCAGCTCTAGAGTGAAGTTTTCCTAGCTTGCAGAACCAAAACTCTGTGCCTGCCCACATTTTCACTGCTTTTCTCTCGTTCAGAAGTATTGAAACACATCAACTAAATGTCCTATTTTTTTCCAGTTCTCCTGGTCTGGGATCAGACATGATTAGTGTGGACTTGGGTAGGGCTGACTTAATATTTTAATATACTGATGTTCTTGTGTAGTGCATTGGGTAGGATATAATTTAATAGAAGTTGGCAAGACTGGAATGTTTGGACAGAGCCGGTCCCAGCAGTGCAGGAGGTGAGAACTGAAGAGTGCATTTTTAAAACGATGCTTGTGTCCTGCCCGTGGTTATCCTGCAGCAGGGTGAGGGAAATGAAGTCTTCTCATACTTCTGGAGAAATGCATTAATAACGACAGCAGCACAATGAGGCCTCTGTGCTTCTCAGAGTGTTTTACTTAACAGGTACTGGCCTAAAAGCATGATGTGTTTGGGTGTCCTTCCATTTAAAGACATTTCAGAAGAAAACTGGAGCGTCTGCAGCATTTTCACAGGAAAAAGTGTATGCGTTTGTGCATTTGCCCATCCGTTTTAGTAGGACAATGACATGATTAATATTTGTATGAGGTACTAGAGAGACTGGGGAATAGTTGTAATTCTAGCAGTGCCCATGGTCAGCTGGGCAAGGATGAGACAAGACACCTAACAAGTGTTTGTACTGCCCGGTATTTGCTGCAATACTTCTGTGTGTATTGGGGTGAATGGGGTAGGCATCTTTTGCTCACTTGAGGTCTCTGGGCATGAAGGCTTGCCATTCTGGCCGGAGGGCAAATAGATACTGCTTCTTCTAAGGTACCTACTTGTGTAGCACTTGGTACTCACTCACCAAAGTTAGAGAGTAGGGGCATCCGTGGTTCGTCCAGGACCTAAGGGCTGAAAGGAAGAAGGGCTCCACTTGTATCAGGAGTTTATTTATTTTCCTCTTTATTAGATTTTTTTTCTTTTGGAACCAACAAAACCATTTTTATTGCTTGAAAACAGCCATCCATTTTGCTCTGTTCCATGCATAACAGGCACACCTGTTTTGGCCCTTTCTCTGAGACAGCAAAATGTACAAGGCTTAGCGCGGCTCCTGCATGCAGCATCACAGTGTTGTGTTGCTGTTGCTAGATTGCATGCCTGATCCTCATTTGTCTTAATGTATCAAGAAATGTCTCCAGAGATCAATTCATAATACTGGAATTGTGTTGGAGTGCTCACAGTGTTGTTTTAAGAAGCAATAGGCAGTCAGCGTTGCACACAGTCTCGTGCTTATGGAGCGGCAGATATGAACTGTCTCCTGGTAGCGCTGCCAGCTTAAGCTGTGGACCAAAGGGACGTCATTGTAAAGACACTGAGCTGCCTGCAGGTGTTGTGGAGAGGTTTAGTGAGGGGTTCACTGTCAGGGTGATTTTTTTAAAATTGTAATTCATTTTTGATGAGTTTCTGTTGAGCAATCTTAATACCATTCCATGAAGGAGGAAGAAAATATATCTGAGATTCCAGTTTGGCTTTCATGGCTTAACATGAGATTTGCGTGTCTTTTTAGAGGTTTTAATGAATATTTTTCCAAAGATGCATGAATTCTTAAGTCCTGGGACTTCCGAAGAATCTGCTCCTCCCTCCCCCATCCAACAATTACACGTTGTGCCTAGGACAGCTTAGAGGAGCTGCCTGACTTCACTGGTGTAGTGATGGAAGAATCAGAGATGTTGCTGGTAGGAAGAGGAGGACTGAGACAAGCAGGGGAAAGGAACTGGGAAAAATGGGAAAACAGGTAAAATTGAGGGATGATGAATTTACATGGGCGGGTGGAATGACTAGAACCAAGCCTGGGATGAGGGGCGATGCGTTTAACCAGATTTGGGGTTAGAATTAGTGGAGCAAACAAATGAATGCAAGTAGAGAAAATGGGTGAGAAATCCAAAGCATGGGAAGAAGGCAGAAACAGATTAGGAGACTACATGAGATGGGGGGCCAGTGTGAGAGTGGGGACAAACCTGGGGTGCAGGCGGGAAGGAGGGGTGACCAACCTAGGGCAAGGAGCTGTGGGATGTGAAAAGGAGAGCTGTCTCTGGGGAACGGCACCAGGATGAGAATCTGGGAAATAAGCACTGAATTTGGGAAGGAAGAGGAGTAATTTGGAGAGTATGCTGTCTCAATCTCTCCTGTCAGTGGGAGTCCTGGAGACTTTTTCCCTGCCTGACATTGAGGCAGTCCTGTTGGAAGAGGCTGTGTGTGCTTTTGTGCTTGAAGTGTGTGTGTATGCATGTATTTTTGCTTCCACTCTGGTATTTAGATGGTTATTTTGGGTGCGTCTATAAGTAAATACACAACATACTGAGACTCTCTGGTCTTTCAGCAGAAACATGTGGTCTTGGGGGGGGGGGGGTTGTTTGTGTCTGCCAAACAGCCTGTCCACACTGCAGGGCCAAGAAACCAATGTGAAACCAATGCAAGCAGGTCAGCCCTACTTCTGTTGCTCTTATATGTGCCTGCCTGTGTCTGCGTCTCCATCCTATTCTTTTCCCGTGCTGGGGAAGCTAGATTCTCCCTGAGCAGCATCCTCCTTCTGTCTGCTGCTCGGGGTGTCCTGTGGTAGCCAACAGCGTAAAGGATCACCATGAAAGCAGTTACAATGTCTGTAGACAAAGGTTTTCTTAAGCATGCCAAGGAAACTGGAAAAACAGGAGCTTTTTTTTTTTTTTCCCCTCCCCTAAACCTTTTCAGTGCAACATTAAGTCACTTCCTGTAGTTGCAGTAAGTCGAGAATTTCTCTCCCCAGCCGCCCCCCCCCCCCCCCCCCCGGCTTATATTCCTTTAAGAGGACGCGGCTTCCAAACCTCGCCTTTTAAAAACGAAACGGAGAGCTAAATTCGCTTTCGGGCACGGTAGCGGCGCGCCGCGGCCGGCGGGGGGTGGTGGGGGGTGCGGGGGGGGAGCGCGCACCTCGCGGGGGGGGCGGCGTGCGCGGGCGGCCGCGGGTGCGGGCGGCGGCTCTTCCTTATGGGGTGAAAAAGGAGAAAACCGGGAGAGAGGCAGGGCTTGGGCGGGTGACACACGAAGCTGGGACAGCCATAGGAGGCGGGAGGAGCAGGTTGTATAGCAGCGCTGCGTATAAATACTCAGCCCGCGGAAGCTCCGCAGATTTGGTGAAGTTTTATTTAGCTTGCTTTGGGGACAGGCGAGTCCTGTGTCTGGAGGGCAGGCGGGTTTTCTTCACCTGAGAGCCGACAGTTGCCTTCAGCAGTGGGATTCGGGACCCTGCTGGAAGGGGGTCCCGCTGCCTGTCTTGGGGCTGGGGGCTTCGTGCAGATCGAAATGAAAGAGCAGAGGCGCTGGTGGAAGTAACGTGAGCCGGGGTGAGAGTGAACTTGGTATTGCTGCTCTTGCGGCAGCAGTTCCCAAAGCCATAAAACAGCTGCAGATCTGTGTAAAGCCTAATGACATCGGTTGCGTAAGGAGCGGGGTCGGAGTTCCGGTTGCCATCTCGAATACACCCTCTAGAGAAGCTGGTCTCCAGAAGATTTGTGGGGTACGTTGTAATCCAGTGGTCTTTTCGTGACAGTGTAGTGTGTGTGAGAGCTTGGTGTGACACGGGAAGACTGGAGAGATTTGGGGAAGGACAGCTTTGAGCTACTAGCTTTACCACTTCTGATCCCTTCTGTTAACAGACATTATCTCTGTGTGTGAATGTGCACACGTTTATGTGGGTATGTACTTCTCAGCATTTGAAAACTACTGATTAACTTTTAAAAAGTTAATTGGGATTTAGTGTTGAGGATCAGTCAGCAGAAAGCTGGTCTGCTTGCTGAGCTGCAGCAGCAGTTTCTGCCGCTGGCGTGCTGTGAGCACCCATCTTTCTGCACGTGTGTTTCAGCGTGTAGGTTACTGAGGCATAGTTTCTTTCCAGTGCTGATTTTGTTTCTTTTTTTTTTTTTTTTTTTACAGAAAAAGAGGAAGTTATTCTAAACGGAGAAGATGAAAAAGAACGGAAAGACCTCTATTTTGTGGAAACACCTTATGGCTACCAGCTAGACTTGGATTTTCTGAAGTATGTGGATGATATACAAAAGGGGAATACCATTAAGAAATTAAACATCCGAAAGAAGAGGAAAGCTGTACCAGCCTCAGTGGGTACCAAGAACTCTGGTGGCCAGTGCAGTGGCTGGACCTCCACAGAGTCTCTCTCTTCGTCGAACAGTGATGAGAACAAGCAGTTTGGTCTGGCGGTGAGGAGTCAAGTAACCTCATCTGTTGCTGCAAGACCCTCAGTTTCCTTTGAAGCATCTCCTTCCTACTTAACCGTCCCTGAGAGTAAACAGCCTCTCCCTCCCTCCCCCCAACCTCCTCGGCACAACCTCCATGTAACAAAAACCCTCATGGAAACACGGAGGCGACTCGAGCAGGAGAGGATGATGCAGGTCACGCCTGGAGATGTCCGCAGGCCCCGGCTTTCCAGCTTTGGAGGCATGGGCTCCACGAGCTCCCTCCCCTCTTTTGTGGGATCCAGCGGGTACAGTCACATGTCTCACCAGCTGCAGAATGGGTATCAGGGGAACAGCGACTATGGTGCCTGCTTCAGCCCCTCCTTGGGCAGTTCCATTCGTCACAGTCCCATGAGCTCGGGAATATCCACGCCGGTCACCAACGTGAGCCCAGTGCATCTGCAGCACATCAGGGAGCAAATGGCTGTTGCCCTCAAGCGCCTCAAGGAGCTTGAGGAGCAAGTCAAGACCATTCCTGTGCTGCAGGTCAAAATTTCCGTGTTACAGGAAGAGAAGAGGCACATGATGGCTGAGCTCAAAAATCAGGGGAAAGCCACTCAGAATGACGTGTGTGGTTTCAGAAAGCGATCCTACAGTGCAGGAAATGCAGAGCAGTGGGAACACATGTCTCAGGTGAGAAGAGGTGGAGAACTGTATATAGATTGTGAGGAAGAGCTGGAGAGTGTGGAGCAGAGCTCTCAGAGGATAGAGGAGTTCAGGCAGCTGACAGCTGAGATGCAAGCCCTGGAGAAAAAAATCCAGGATAGCAACTATGAAAGTCCAGCAAACCTTCGGGTGAACAGAGAAAGCCTGACAAAGGAAACTCGATCTGTTGCTGTAGGTGCTGAAGAGAACATGAATGATGTGGTTATGTACAACAGATCTGCGAGGCAACACAGAGAAGTAGCTGTGGGGACAGAGAAAGAAATGAGAGAGTCTGGGGTTGGGGTGACGGAGGCCATGCTTGGCTTGTCTACGGAGGTTGAGAAAGAGATAGAGCTTCAGCAGCAGACCATCGAAGCCCTTAAGGAGAAGATTTACAGACTAGAGGTTCAGTTAAAGGAAACAACCCATGACAGGGAAATGACCAAATTAAAACAGGAGCTGCAGGCGGCTGGGTCTAGGAAAAAAGTGGATAAAGCTGTGATGGCTCGGCCCCATGTGGTCAGCAGGATGGTGGAGGCTGTCATACAAACGAGAGACCAAATGGTGGGAAACCACGTGGTTGTTGCCGATTCGTCGGTGGGAAACCACCTGCAGACGAGCAGTGTCGGCACCTCCTGCAGACCTGCCATGCAGAGCGCAGCTGCAGGCCCCGAGCTGCTGATGAGCCGGTGGCTGGTGAGGGAGAGGGCAGAGGTGCGAGACCAGGGCACAGGGAGGTCCGTTGAGCTGCACGATAAGGCAGTGGGCACAGAGACGAGCATCTGTGAGACAGGTGTCAACACGGAGGAGCAGGCAGGTGTTCCGAGCCCCAGCTGGGAGGCACAGTCGCTCGGAGCGGTGAGGTCTGTGGGTTGTGGGGATTGCTCGGTGGACGTGGTGATTTGCACCCCTAAGGAGCGTGTGTCCCGCGAAACGGCCACAGAGGCTGTGCACAGGGCAGAGGCGACGGTGATGGCCGTGCCTTCTACGGCTAGCCGGCAAACTAGCACCACTTTGGAGATGGTGAGCCAGTGCACCGGCACGGAGGCGGTCTCCCTATCAGACTGTGGGACGAACACCTCTCTGAGCAGCTGTGATAAACAGACAAACACTGAGAGCGTGGAGACGCGGAGCGTGGCAGTAGGAGATGGCAGGGTGAAGGACATCCACGTGTCTGCTAAAACACGTTCGGTTGGAGTGGGCACCTTGTTGTCTAGCCACCCTGGCTTTGAAAAGCCCTCTGCAATAAAAACCAAAGACTTTGGCGTTGGGCAGATAAACATTAATGAGAACTACCTGGTTGGTCTTAAAATGAGGAGCATTGCCTGTGGACCACCTCCGTTGCCAGTTATGCCAGCTGGCACCAGGAGCATCGGTGTTGGTGGAGAGTCTGTGTGTGAACCAGTGAGTGGTCTGTTGGAAAGCCCTCTGCCTCCACCTGAGCTGAGGACGGGCTTGGATCACTACATCGAGCGTGTGCAGAAGCTGCTGCAGGAACAGCAGATGCTGCTCGCTGAAAATTACAGTGAATTGGCAGAAGCTTTTGGGGAGCCGCACTCCCAGATTGGATCTCTCAATTCGCAGCTCATCAGCACCCTCACCTCCATCAACTCCGTCATGAAGTACGCCAGCACGGAGGAGCTGCAGAGCCTGGACCTTCAGAAGCAGTGCACGGAGAGAAGCGCCGCGTCAGGTAAGCCCGGCGTCCGGGCACAAGTTTGGCCTGCTCCTTGCCAGCGCCACAGGTCAGTCACCTGCAAGGTGCTTGGTTAGTCTGGAGCAGGTGTGTCATCATCCCTGATGAAATGCAGAACATTGCGTTGTTGCTGGGCGTGCCCGTTGGGTATTCTCTCCAATCCACCACCGGTAACTGGAAAACCAGAGGTGGTTTCTCCCAGTCCAACAGTCTCTGAAGGGCTGCTGCTGCTGCTGCTGCCTCTGACCATGCAAAAGAGGTATCTAAAAGTATGCAGCGTTTGACCGTCTTGCAAGGTGTTGACTCAGTTTTATAACTCGGTTATAAAGAGTATTTGAAGCTAATGCCAGTGGTTTGGAATTTTGTCCTTACTTTAAACTTGGCATGCAGTTTTTAAAAACTACAGTGTTAGATTCAACAGAGTTGAAAGTCACATTCAACGTCTGTATCAAACTGACTCGTACGCACAGATGTTTCCCTGGGTTTTGTAGTTTCTTCCATTGCCTTCATTCCTTATGCGTCTCTGCTGGAGAGCTGTGGGGTGCTTTCCCCATGCAAGTAGGGCTGATTGCTTTATAACAGGGAACTCCAGAGCGCTTCACAGAAACCACATCTTGCATCTTCTCTGTTCCAATAACTGTTTGTCCTAATCCCTAATTACAGCCTCATGTTTGAAAGACACAAGCTGTAATTACTGCTGGAGGTTTTGGTGACACTCAGGAAAGGCAAGAATTGAGATTTAAATACTCCTGGCATTTCATTTATTAACTTCAAAATCTATACAATTAATCTAAGGGATTTCTTTATTCCCTGGGGTGAAGTTGCTTACTTTTTAGTTATTATTATTTTTGGGTGGCTGATAGTATAGTTTAAAACTATATATTTTCTAATATCTTTTTGGTGAATCCAGCCACAATACTAGTAAATTTATAACGGTTGGCTTACTGGAAACCAATATGTAATGCCTAGCAGTGACTGTTAAAATACCGTCTTCTTGGTCCTGTTGTACAGTGACTGAAAAAAAGAGGTTAAGGAAACAGTAAAAAGTAGTGGAAATCCATCTGTATTTTGTGGGTGCTGAATTGGAAAAAAAAATCCTGAGTAAATACCATTTAATGTCAGCAAAATATTACTGGCTAATGCACTGCTCTATAGAGCTCTTGCAGCTTATTTACTGTCTTAAAATTTACCTATTTTTGTTAAAAGGCAGCTTGGTAAATCTGATTCTTTTCAATGTTCACGCACTAAATGGAACCATCCATTAAATGAACTGAAATAAAAATTTTAGCTTCCCATAGTAAAGCAATAAGCAACATTTATGTCATGGTAAAGAAAACCTGTGATATCCTGTCTGCATACATGCAATATGATACTGTGTATGCAATATTATTATCTTCCTGGTATGTATGTTATATTTTGGTCTTCGTATAAGTAATGATACTATAATCATACAAGTATCTAACAGACACCAGAAGTGTCCTTAAAAACAGAAAACCAAAATTTTTACCAGCTGTAAATCCTCAATTCTTTTCCCTGCTTTTGCTGCACAGTATCAAATGTGTTGTCTAGAGACTTGAAAGTATTTAGACACAGGTGGAGCAATGGATCATGTTTTACTAAAGATGTTCTTACTCAGATTCAGATTTCACATTCTTGATAAAATTGTTTTGGAATAATTTTATTTTAAGTTGTAATGCCATTATCTTTAGCTGTGGATGCTGAGTGTAAAATCTCTTTATTTTTAGTCCTTGGTGAGAACTACATGTCAGGACTGCATGCATAAATCAAGCTCTGGGCTATAACAGTTTAGACCCATGGAGAATTGGAGGGTGAAGGAGGTCATAAGCCTGAAATGTTTCCCCTTCTCTTTCTACTAATTTCTAAAATATTGTCTTTATTACATTTATCTGCTGGTCCTGCTGCCTGTTCCTGTGGTTTTACAGATCATGTGTTACTTTCTTCTGTAAGAGGATTTTTGCAGAATGAAGCACTGTAATTCTGTAAGCAGTGGAACTAATAAATCCTCCCCCACCCCCCCCCAATGCATGAGTACCTCATGATAGTTTGCAAGCTCTTAACAAGTCTTTCCTCATCTCATTTATTGGATGTAGCTTTTTGGGTGTCTTGTGTGTGAACTCGGCCAGCACCCCTTTCTCCAGGCCTGGCGTCTCAGCCTGCTTTCACTAAAGCTTCTATAAATATAAAAATCCTGCAGAGCACTGAGTCTCTAGTCCAGTTTGGTTAAAATGAGCGATTGGGTTTAAGTTACTGAAAGAAGCATGTCCTCGCAAGCTTCGGTTTCTTAGAAAAACAGGCTGAAAATAGAGGCAGAAGTGTCTGGTTTCAGATTAGCAGCAGTAGTGTCGCCTTTAATATTTTATTCAAAGAGCATACTTATGAAGCGCCTCTTGTATGTCAGGTCTTTTTAGGGCAAAAATATCTGCGCTGTCTTTGAGGACTATGATTTGGGTGCCAGTTTGCCATGTTAAAGGGTTAGTGGTCCATACCACTTCTGATACCTGAGGTAACTCATCAGTCAAATCCTCAGCTTTACAGACTTTTCTCCCTGCGAGTGCTGGGGGAGGTAGGGGTGTGCCGCAGGGGCACCTGCTGCCTCTACAGCCCATGGCACAGCTTGTGGAAGGTGATAGAGACACAGGCATGAAAGCTGGAGCCTGCTGAGCAATACGCAGGCTGGCTCTGCAGCTGGCATCCTTAGATGCAAGCCAGGCAGACATCTGAGATGATCTCTGAACCAGGTCTGTTAGCAATTAGTATATTGCTTGGTGCAAAATAAACACTTTCACTTCTGTAACTAAGCAACTCCTATTTAAATAAGCACTGTCTTTCAGAAGCCCAGTGGTGTCGGGGAAATCAAATCTGCTGGCCAGACAAGCCAATTTCCCCTCCACAAAGTTAGCCAGCATTGGCACCCTGTCTGTGTCCAGCTGGATCGTGTGGATGTGAGTGACAGACCTAGATGCTAACGGATCCTTGTTCTTAGACTAGACAACACATAGGAGGACTAAAAGAGGGGGGTGCATTCAGGTTATCTGTTTATTGTCTCGGAATTGAGATGTTTCAGACAGTTACATTTGAGTGTGTGTGATGGGTTTGGCAAAATATCAGCCAGAGGCCTGATGTCACTTGTAGGGGTTTTAATTACATGGACTTTTCACAAGTCTTATAGATGGATGTCTTTCACAGGCATGGAGTTTGCAAGGGTAGTATTTAAAAGCAATTGCTCTACTGTTGCCCTGAAGAATTACTTGAGCATATTTGACCTGAAAATGCATGGTTATGCCTCAGTGATCTTTGGATTATCAGTTTTATGGTCAATTTTTGGAGCAATCCTGACTGAGCACCTGGTAGAAGCATTATACTAATCATTGTGAGGAAAGAGGCAACTTCTTGAATTGACACTTGAGGGGAAGGAAGTAGAAAGCAAGTGGTGTCTGAAAGTATTGGGGGTTAGAAAGACATGATGTGCCATCTGGTGGAAACTTCTTCTAAGCTTTTCAACTCTAACTTTCACCCAGAGCTGGGGAGGCAGGCTGAGGGACAACAGAAAGACTGAAGGAATGATAGTGGTGCAAGAAGCCCTGGTTCTCCAAAGCTGGGGTGCAGGACTAATGAAGTATTGTGGCCATGGTTGTCTCTCTCTGTCCCATCATTCGTAATGCAAACCCAGCAAGAAATTGGAGAAAGCTGTTATCTTTACAGCTCTCCTGTTTGACAAGGTTTGTAGCCTTTTCTCGCAGACACTGTAGCTTGATGGGTTGGTAGCCCTGCTGTGGGCAGCATGGACCACGCTAGTGCAGCTGAAGACTTGAGGCTTGCCTGAGGCTCAGGAGCCAGTGCCGTTCAAGGCACAGGCGTATCCATGGACCCTGCAAAGCTGTGGGCCTCTACAAATCACACTGGTTGTCTATGTCTAGGCAAGTGAGTGAAGCCCTCAGCTTCAGCTCTGCCACAGATGCATGCCTTAATCAGCAGTCTAAGTTTCTGTACAGATGGACTTGTTTGAGTAACGAACGGGATCCATCCATCTCTGCCAGGGAGAGGGTGACTGACGTACCTAAAGCACTTTTGATATTCCCTGGGAGGTAGTGCATGATGCAAAACGGTCATGCAGATGGTCCCATCTGTGTGCCAGATGAGTACTGTTTATTCACACGGGTCTTGCTGGCATCTCAGAGACTACAGTGCTTCCTCTGCGTTTTTTGTATGGCAGGTGACTTTGACCTGCCATACCTGACAGTGCTAGTTGTGACAACATATAAAGCTCAGATGCCTGTGCCATTAAAAAACTGTAGCAAACTGTATGTTAAGCATTGAGGCGTTTAGCTGGGTTTTCTTCTGGTGTAAATACCCACCTTGTTATACCAGAAGAGAAGCAGAGACCTGGTCAGTAATTGTCCTATAAAGACATTTTCAAGTGGAGCTCCATAAAGCTCTTTAAAGAGGTTTGACATACCTTCCCTGGTTATGTGTTAACACAAGGTTATTACTATTATCATCGTTATCATTAGAATATTTGCTGTTTTCATTCTGTGGCAGTGCTACATGGAGTGTTTGAATCTGAAAACTGCTCTATCTCCTCATTTCTGCTTTAGTTAATGAAGAGTATCATTTGCCATGGTATAAATATTTTTTTTTATTTCAAATCTATTGCTGCTTAGAGAGTGGCAAGTTCCAGCCTGCTAGCCTGTCTGTTAGAGTGACTTTGGTAAAGCACCAGTTCCCTCCCCATGCTGTGGCACATAGGCATGATGTTCAGGCATTCAGCTTTGTTCAGAGTTCAACGCCCATGGTAGCAGGCACACCAACAAATATTTAATGGCAGGAGATTCCCATTTTTCCAAGGAGATGTTGTTGTATTTCAGCAGCAATAAAGCATCAGCTGAGAAGATCAAGTCCTCATAAATGAGAAATAAGAATAGCTCTGAGGTGACCTTCCTGCTGTGCCCAGCATCATGAGATGCTTTGATCCACCACTCATCCAGGAAATTAAGGATGGCTTTCATGAAGCTTCACACACAGTTGTCTTGCAAAAGACAGCATTTCATAAATGAGATGATTAGCTGCGTCACAGACATGTAATTTTTTATGTTCAATCTTGTTCAATTAAAAGAATTGGGTTTGACTTCCAGTTTCAACAAACTGGCTTCACAAGCTAGTTTGGGGATAGAAAGCAGCTTCTAACACAAAGAAAATTTTTGAAGTGAGAGGGAAAATGAAATCGAGATTCTTATTGCCATCCTCTTAAAAGGAGCATTTTCCTTGGAGCCAAATGGTAGTTGCAACATTTATCTATGCCTGGGCCCCAAGTAAATCTGGGGTCTGTTGGTTTATCATATAGAAGTTCATGTGTGGAATTTTTTGTTCTGAAATTTTAAATTCACTGACTTTTAACCTGGAATGGTTCAAAAGTACCTTTTAAAATGAAACTATGCTTAGTATTCTGAAGGTAACACATTTATCGGGTGGATGGGTTAATATCAATCGTTGTAAATGTTTAAACGTAAGATGTTTGCTCATAGCTGCCTTTTTATTTACCTTAGTAGAATGGGTTTTTTCCTTCAGTAGTTCTGTTGCATAGACCAAATGCAAAGTGGATTAAAAATTATTTATATGAAAAAGTTATTTTCTAAGGATGAAGCAACTTAATAACATTTAAGACCACTGGAGAAGACTTTGTGTTCTTCCGTTACAGTCATTTCATAGGGAGCTTATTGCTACCATGAAGGAATCATGCAGTATGAAAGAGAAGTATTTCCTTGCTGTATATGCTCCAGACAACATTTATGCACTATCTTTAATAGGGAGTGTATAAGTTGTATCATTGGCTGTTAATATTGTGCAAATAAACACTTGCACTGATCAACAGGTTAAAAATAAAATCACTGTGCAGCTACCACATAGGCAGCAAGCTTGTGCCCTTTTTTTTAGCTAGAAGCCTGTGACGTTCCAGCCAGAGCGCTAGGTTCTCATCCGGATGGTATTTAATTCCCCTGCCCTCGTTTGCACTTCTCTTGATTTCCAGTGGTATAAAAGTATTGTCAAGCTGAATTATTTTTATAGTAACAGTTAGGTTTGCTTCCATCAGAGTAAATGGAATTTTTCAAAAGAGGTAAAGGCTGGACTTCTGTTACCACAGGGTCAGCTCAAATTTGGGGGAAAAAGATATTGTTCAGAACTCACCCTGTGAGTTCCCTGAATCAGGTTACTACATGACTACTCATGCTCTCATAAATGGGAGGGAAGTTCTGCAGTTAGGAAGTGAAATATCATCTTAATAACAATAAATGGATAGTATAGGTGCCAGAAATGGCAGAGGTTATCTGCTGCTGACAGACAGTAGTTTTGCTGTCACCCTGGTTTAAATTGGTGAGATTTTCAAGAAGCACAAGTGATTTAGGAGAGAAGGTTCCTTCTAAAAAATTAACAGGTGCGCTCATTCCCTTAAACCACTGGGGCTAAACTACTGAAGATGCTTCAGTCACTTGTTTCCCACTGCAATTGATGAGAGTGGCTTTCTGCATAAGGGTTTATGAACAGTTGAGATCTTTCAGTTTTTTGTTTTGTCTTACTATGCTTCTGCTTCTAGATTACTCATGAACTTTTCCAAGACCCCCTGCTATATTGCAAAATACATCTAGAAATTCATGGCAGCTCCATGTTGTGGTTAGCTACACTATATCAATACTTAGAAACTTACTTCAAGGTTGCATTATTTGCCCACAAGAGTAAGCTAACAAAAATCAGGAGGCTGAGTCTACCCGAGTGGCTGTCTGGAGGCAGTGGCTGGGTGAGTGCCGAATCTGTGGGCTGATTTACTGTCCGTGCTGCGCACTGAAGCCTGGTGTCAGTGAGCAGGATTCTGTGCAAGCATACTTGAGATCTGTGTGAGGTGAGATGAAGAGTCTATTTTAAGGTCTGTGTAGATTGTTGGTGATCTTCAGCCAGGGTTTCACTTCCACGCTTGAGAAGCGTGCGGTGCCTCCAGCCCTGACAGCAGCTCTGCAGCCTTGTTGGAGAAGGAGGGAACTTGGCTCATCCAGCTTTTTGGTTTGGGCAGCAGTTGATTAATCTGGTAAATCACTGACCATAGTGTTGGTTAATTCAGCTGCTTCCTTCATCCATTTTTCCAAGTGATTTGCACTAGGTTGCTGCTTTCCAAGCATTGTTATGTTGGCTGCCTTGTACAGAGGAAGACCTGGGAGCTGACATTAAATGCTAATGAACGGCTTGCAGCATTAATGCCATATTGGGCCCAAAGCTGTCTTTCCTTGAACCTTGGGTATGTAGATGCAGTAAGTGTAAACATCTAAGAGCTTTGTTGGGAGAAGAGGTGTACTGGCCAGTTTGCCTAATGCACACTTATTTGTTGTGTGCTTGTCCTAAAGCCTTGATGTCCTCCTCTTGTGTCAGGTACTGGGGGCCAAGCAGGACACCTCCTCTTCATCTGAAGGCATGGACAACATGCCCCAGATCCTGAGCTCAGCGTGGTGCTTCTCAGGCACTGAAGGATGAACCAGAAGAGGGAGCCTACCGAGATCTTGTTGCATCAGTGGCAGGTTTAGCTAGGGGGGAAGCTGTGAGGCAGGGGAGAAAAGTCTGCTACTGTCCTTCTTTCTCTCTGTCCTACCCTGCAGCTTCCTTCCCAGCTGTATCCCAGGACAGAAGGGAGACACCCGAGGAAGTTCAGACTCTGGCTTTGGGGGGCTGCGCATTGCTGGGGGGGGGTGGGGTGTGACAAGGCGTACAGTCAGGCAGGACCCCTGCTCTGTCCTCCCAGAGCCCTGACGGCTGCCATCAGCTCCGCCACACAAAAGCCCACCTGTGTCCCAGGGACATGCTGTGGTTGTTGCAGCTGTCTTTGGAGGAGGACTGTAAAGAGACTGAGGGACTTCAGCTGACAGCAAACCCAGGCAGCTTTGGAGGCTTCGCGTGTCTCCGCTGCTTCACAGCAGGTCCCCTCTGCTCCCTCCTTGTGTCCTCAGTGGTGAGACTGGAGCAGAAGGGGTGACCTGGTAAAACCAGCCAAGGCAGCCACCACCAGCTGCAGTTGGAAGCAGTTACTCTGGTACTCTCTAATTGTAGCTGTCACCGCTCCAAGCAAGTGGAGGGAGAGGCGGTTTCCTTGTTTTTCAACTAAGGGAGATTAAAAATCACTGGGTTTGGCTTGGCACTCCGTCACTTTGGCAGCTGTCTTCTCCTCAGCTGGCGGGTGAGGGATGGCAGTCACTGTCAGGAAGAGACCCAACCAAAGTCAGTCACCACTGCGAAGCGAGGAGAGGTGGGGAAGCAAGGGCAGGACTTCCCTGTTGATTTCCACAGGTGCGCATTTTGTGCTGACCATGTAGGTATGTCTCTAGAAGGGTTGCTTCTGAATGGGGGGCAGTGGGGTGGCTGCTGCCCTCATCCCACGCTTCCATGAGAGGGCAGAAGCTTTTTGGCTATACCTGTAGTGACGTGTCTGTCAATACCCTGCTGTGTCCCTTTCCCAGCAGGTAGCTTCCCCCGTAGCTTGGAGAAACTGTAAGCAATGGGGGAAGTGGCAATAGGTCTTGTTGCTGGAGAAGGCGCGTTGGAAATGCATGTGGGGTGGGACTCAGCTGAGAACTCAGAGACTTGGGTGGGAATAGGAGCAAAGAGGAGAAAGCTGCTGGGAAGTGACAACGTTTGGAAAAATCAGCCTCATTATGTCCTGTTACAGGAAAAAAAAACTAACTGGGGTGAAGCAAGAAGGGGGAAAGGCGGTCTACCAAGAGCAATAAAGATCTCAGCTGTATTTCTAAAAGTCAATGTTCGGAATTTATGTTACTACAATATGTTAGCATCCTGTGTGACATGAGGAGGCTGTGGCTTAATTCTTCATAAATACAGAGGGAAAAAATTGTGGAGGCAAAGGTGATTGAAGCAAGCTTAGAAAGAAGTGATAGTGTTCAAAGTAAATTAAACACTGTCTCTTTTTTTCCCCTTGAAATGCTAGCAAGATTACTTAAGGAAGAATGTGTGTTTAAAAAAAGTGTTTCACAAACAAAAGCATTTGTTCAGCTTTGTAGAGCAGTCATAATAGCACAGCTGGAGGAACTCCAGGGGAATCTGTAAAAGCCTGTGCGTAATTAGCACTGCCTTTTAAACTCACAAAGGGAAAAAATGAGTGGATGCCAGCAAATCAGGGAAAAAAAATCTATAACCCAAACATTTGGAATTTGATTTGAATACAACTATTAGCTCAGGAAAATCCTGAAAATAATAAGAAAAAGAAATGCAGTGGGTGGGAGTTTATTGCAGTTGTCTCAGTAACTGGATTTTAGAATTAGAGAAATGCTGGTAAAAAGGGAAGTTTCCTGAAAAGTTTCTGCTTTCCTGGAAAATGCAATTTTTTTTTAAAAAAAAGTAAGATTTAAAGGGCACTGCTCTTGCAGAAGGAAAATGCAGAGTCCATGAATCTGCTCTTCAGGCATGTCAGTGAGGAGCAGCTCAGCTGAGTCTGCCCTGAGCCAGGGAGGCAGGAGCTGGGGTCACTGTGCATACTGAAAGAGAAGGAAAAGGAAGGACCACTCCTTTCATCTGTTTTAAAGGCAATATCTTTATAGTTTTTCTTTGCATTGTATGATTTCATTGCAAGAAAAACAGCTTTTTAAAATTATTGTTTTTGTAAAGCCATCACACCCTTTTCCTCTTGGATCCTCAGAAAAGAGTATTATAGAGCACAAGTGTTGCCCTTTGTTTTTTTCCAGTTTGGTTTGTTGTTTTTTTTTTTCCCTGTTGATCACAGTGTTGATGGAAATGTTTTCATCTGACTCCTCTGTAATGCCTATTGTCTTCTCTGGCAGGTGCTACTTTGGAGTACATCCCTCATGGTCAACTTGCAAATGCCCACTTAACCTCAAATTTGCGAACGCTGAAGTTGGAGCAGGACATTGTGCCTGCTCAGGAGGAGAGGAAGACTCCCCTAGTGGAAGCTGTTCGGGGAAGGAAGTCCTTTTCTTCTCAGGACAAAACTCTCGCTCCAATTAACCTGACAGATGACCAGCTTGCCTCTGGCCTCTATGGTAATAACTGGCTCACATTCACCTTTCATCATGCTGATGGAATTTGAATATGAAATACAGTTAAAGGAGGTTTTCAGTGTTCTTAAAATTGTGAAAGCAGGGAAAGATGTGGCTACAGGGAAAATCACAGTGTAAGACCCTGTGTCTGTAGATAGTGGTTAGTTTTTAAGTGGCAGATTGTAGTGCATCAGTGAAATGACATTTTGTGTCTTCATAAGAAAAATGTACTGAGAGAGAAAGGGTTAATAAAATACTTTTTTTTTTAAACTTAAATTTGTATTAATGTTTTACCTGTCTTAAGATTAAAGATTGCTTTGAAAGTTTTTTCAGCAAATACTAAAATCTAAAGAAACAGCCTTGACTGAACCTCCTCACCCTGCTGAATAGGTTATTGTTAGATGTGCTGTCTGTACTAATGTGTTAGTTTTGGCATTGAGCTGCTGTCATCTGACACCAAGAATTAATATTTTTGTAACAGAGCAGAGTAACCATTTCAATGTTAGAAGTCTTTCACAAATAGCAAAGAAAAAAGAAATGTCTTTTCTTAAAGTTTTTTAAAGCATCATAAAGATTAGCAGCGTGTTGGAAGACTGGAAAGTTAGGCTAAACTAGTTTTTCTGTTTCCAGAGTTGTTTTTGGAAGTGGTATTCTGTATTTCCAATGTGCATCTCACACCATGACTGTAGGTATAAAAAAATTAGAAAGCCCAGCTTCAGTTGATATATTGTATATTTTATATATAAAATATATATTTTTAAAATATATTTTATATGTTTGTTTGCTTTGAAGAATTGTCTAAAGCTGCTGCAGTCAAAGCCGGCTACAGATTTGTACTGATATGTGTGGTTTGTCTCCCTTTTCAACAGTATGTACTAATAATGAAAACACACTCAAATCTATCATGAAGAAAAGGGATGGGAAAAAGGATTTGAGCAACACCAAGAAGAACCTGCAGTTTGTTGGCATTAATGGCGGGTAAGAGGCATGTCTCAAAAAAATCTGTCATTTTAGAACTTTCACAGTGGGAAGAAAAGGTGGTACCCAGGAGCCTATGCGTAGCTTTGGCCTGTCCGTCAGGCTGAGGTGTATCTGCTGAGTTCAAGTGTTGGAGGGAAGAACAAAACAGCTGAGCTCATCTTAATCCTCTGTGAACCTTTTGTGCTTGCAAGTAATACGTGGCATCAGTCTTGAGTACCTGTAGATTAGATTGCTGCCAAATTTAATGCAAGAAGATGAAAAAAAACTCAGCCATGGGATTATTTCTCAGGCAATAAATATTTTAATAAGGAAAACTGTAATACGTATTTGGCATCTGACAACTGCAGCGTAGTGCCATAGAACAATACAGCAAGAGATGGTGTTGCCTAAGATTCAACTTTTCTGGCTTTGAGCCAGATAAATACAGAAACTACGCTACACAAATATAGAAAACAGTATGGAAAATTATCTGCTTTTAAGATATTACTTACCCTTGCAGACTGTTGCAAAGAATTTTGAAATGGTTTCACCAGTTTGTTTTTATATAGTTTTTCTAGGCCTTTCCTCAGATTAGTGTTTCTTCAGTACAAATGTCTTGTGTGGTATATAGCCTAAATATCTCAGTTACTTCATTTCATACATATTGGCTAAAAGTATTATTACTTATAGTGGGGGAATGTTTATCGCTCATAAATCACTCTTGTACATTAGAAGAATAGGCTTAGTACATCAATTCATCAGCTGTTGTAGTTGGTGAGATAAGACAGTTAATTAGAATCAGCATTATAGTTGTCCAAATCACTTATATTTCACCTAAAATATCAAAATGTTTTGGATTGTCAGAGGAAAAAATGTTAAAATTGTGGCTGTTGTCTTCAGATAGGTTTGTTAGTTTTCCTGCTTATATCTGCCTAGTAAGGCAACAACACAATTTGCTCTGGACAAAGTAATTTCATTCTGGGGCTAAGGCAAGGTCTGACGGAGTGTTAAGATGTCTGTTTTAAAAAGGTTGTTCTTCTTTCATTACACCCTATACACATAATAATCACAGTGTCAGTTGGCAGTGAGACTCAGTTCAGTGAGTTGGAAAGGTTTCTGAGTGGAAAACAGGAGGACTAAGCCTTTGCAAGATGTTTTTCAACTTGCGCAGGCGGGTACTGACTGCTGCTGAATGGCGCTGAGCAAGCACCCCTGCCCCTGCCTGTTCTCTCCCCAGGTACGAGACAACGTCCAGCGATGACTCCAGCTCTGAGGAGAGCTCCTCCTCCGATTCAGAGGAGGAGTGTGAGGGCCATGTGTACCCCAACAGCCGGCACACAGAGGAGGGGCAGCCCATGTCCCACGCACCAGAGGTCTGCGCTGTGGGGGCAGAGAAGGACAGCCCTCCACCAGAGTGTGAGGCCGAGGAGGTGGAAATCAGAGAGAGGTAGGCTGCTCACCCTCTCCCGAGCACCTCTGAGTGCGTTACTGCTGCCTGACTGCCTTCTGTGGTCCATGGGCTGTGCCCGTGCTGACAGAGAAAGCACCAGCCCCCATCGCTGCTTGACTGCCTTCCACTTCCCTCTTCCTCAAGTCAGTAACCAGAAGCGGCTTCATGGCAAAGCAACCATGTGCGAGCAGGAAGAAGGCCTCAGAGGGTGTCCTTCCCAGCAGCTGATCCCAGCGGCTTTAAACGGTCCATTTATAGTGAGACCCAGGTGTCTCCCCCCAGCAGAGGCTGTACCAGGTCATAAACGTTTTGGAGCAGGCAATGCCTTGTTAACAGACTGGTCTGTAAAACAGTAAGTAAGCAAGCAAATGAGTCTTGAACCATGCACACCAGGCCAGCAGCCTGCTGGGAGCGCATCTTCCATTTGCACCTTCCACAGCATCTCCGCCATGGCTGGTACTGCTTGGTAAGATGATGGGGTACAGCAGCAAAGAGGTTGTCCAACCCTGAGAGTATATACTTCATATGGATCATATACTATCATATCATTTAAGACTGCCATCACGCACTTGTTCAGTGTTTCATGTCTAAGTTACTTTTCAGATTGCTGGTAATGAGCTGTGTAAGATAGCATTTGACAAGCAAGGCTTTTTTTTTTTTTTTTTTCTTCCACAGGAGAAGCGACAGTGTGGTGAGTTTTTACTGGTTCTTGATTAGTGAATGGACAAAAGGAATCATAGATAGTGAAGGGATATGTTTACATGGCAGACATTTACAAGTGTGCTATCTTGGAAAATTATGTAAGTGGAATAATAACAGTAAATAAGCTAAGGCAAAACTAATATGTTTCACTGGAGATACAGCTTAGCATCAAACCTATCTGTAATTATCAACTGCTAAATAAAAGAGATGCAGAAATTCATAATTAAGGGTTATTTGTAGGCCTTGGAGCTGTGAGTTTTAAAGTGCCCTGAGCTCTATTTATACAGTACTGTAGTCTGTTATTTTACAAGTTGCAGAAAAAGATGGGGCAGTTTCTCAAAGTAGCTCTCTTAATTTATATTTACCCTGGCAAGGGGTGATGGTGAAGAGGGGCAGCAGGACAGCTTAAGATAGCCATGTGTACCTGAGGAGCATGTTCTTTGCAAGCTGGCTGCCCTGGCAGTGCCCTTCGAGGGGAAGAGGCAGGATGCATGGCCATGTGGGACCAACTGTGGTCCATGCGGTGGTGGGCATTTCATTGCTTGGGAAGCACCAGCAGCTGGCTTGTAACACTGGAGGGCTAAAATGCCTGCCTTGCACACATGAGTGTGTTAGCCTCTCCGCTTTTTGGGAGAATTTTCCTGGAAAATTGCCATTATCCTCAGTGGCAGGTTGTAGGCAGAGGTGGTTGGCCACACCTTGCATGCCATATGGCGCAAGCCTGGGCCTTCTTATTTTCAGCTGTTCCCTGAGTTTTTAAATTTGTGATGTAAAGGGGCAGAAGTGAAAACATGAAGGGGGACTGGAGAAAGAGAGTAAATTTCCAGAGTAGGCAGGATGAGAAAGTCTGTTTCTCGTGAGTGGGATAAAACAGGAGCCAGCCGGGATGCACTGCCTATTCCCTTTTGCACTGGTTAATTCCATTTCCGTCACAACTATTGGCATTTCCTCTTGTTAATCAAGTAGTCAAAGCACAGAGTATGTAATATATGCTCTGCAATCATACACCAGTAGGTGAGAATTTCCACTGGAAGCGTTGCCAAGTCTAAAGCACAGAAGTGATGCATCGCCTGCTCTCTGTTCCCACTGCTCCTCCCGTGTACATCTGGGAAACACATTTTTCCTCCTCGTGGAGGTCTGCAGCCGCCGCCAGTGACTCTGCTCGCCATGGAGGGAGTCCCTGTGGAGAAGAGCTGCCAGAGAGGCTTCTGCGTTGCAGAAGCTGATTGTTTTCCTGGAAGCATTCATTCCCACATGACTTTCAGAAAAGTAAATGTTTCTATGCTGAAACATATAGAGAAAAATCTAAATGCACTGTGTATTCTGCTGTCTCCCTCAGATACGAACTAAGTGAAAAGATGCTTTCTGCCTGTCATCTGCTGAGAAACAACATTGATGACCCCAAGGCATTGACCAACAAAGATGTGGTAAGCAATGCAGGGCAAAATTCTGTCTGAGCTGCAACGGAAAAACTTTAGGGAGGGATAACTTCTGCTTTTGCAGGACCAGCACTGCAGTGGCTAGGCAGAAGAGGATTTCATCTTTCCTGAAGGAGTCACAAAGTGCTTTTTTCTGTCAGGAGACTTTTCTCCAGAGAAAGTACTTGTGCTTTGTGTGCTGGTCTGTGTCGTGCCAAGGCACACACATAAAAATAGTAACGTGAAAGTGCAGTTTCAACACATCCGTGCATTCTCATGTTGTTTTTGTAAGCGTTGCTTTAGCACTGATGTGGGTGGCTCTCAAGCCTTGCGTTAAGAGACTGCACAGGGTGAGGACCCTGTTTCTTCCCATGACAAAATCTCAGAGTCTGTTCTGAAACTGAATGTGCTCTGCCTCCTTCTGAGCATAGGGGTACTGTTTCTGTCTCGCTTACTGTGCTGGTAGCTTTTATCAGTGCAGCAGGGAGTAAAGATTCTTTGTTAATACTCAGTCTCAAGAAATAAGGTTGTATTTGCTTCATATAGGAATTGCCTATGTGCCTCATATAGAAATCGCCTATGCTACTCTGTGAGGGCAATATGAAAGCAAAGGAACACTGTTTAGTGATACGAAATTGAATTTTGCATTTGTTACGTTTGTGAGGTGATGAAAAAGGGAACAAGACAGTGCTAGTCTCCTTTAACATAGAGCATCTGCAGCTTCTTAGAGACAATAATATTGTCTGTAAGACAGACAGAAGTATTGTCTGTGTCCAGTTCTGACATTAGTGGTCTAGGGAATGTTTTGAGAAGTTGTTTAGCATAGTTGTGATGGGTAGTTTTTAGTCCTGTGTGACAGTCTTTCAGCAGTAGTTTAGGCATTCAAACAACAAATGCTTCAGGCCCAGTCAGACTTGAGAGTGTCAAAAATGGCATAACCAGGTGATAATCTCTGCCCTGTTAGTGTAATTTGAATTTACATGTTTCTTTTTTGTGCTTTAAGTGTTTGCCAGCAGAAGTGGTGCTTTGTATCTGAAAACTGCAGACTAATCTTTTTCTCTGTCTTCTGGTAAAGAAGTCTTGTCCAAAAAGGGTAAACTTCAGTATATATCCATATAAGTTGTCCCAGCCTCTTCCGGTATACTCAGATCTTGTAGCTGCTGTGTATGCCAGAAAGAGCTGTGGAGTGCTTCTTTTGGGATGTGATAGATTACTTTAATTTAAAAAGTGTACCATTTACTTAATAATGTGTGTGATACTGTGACTGTAAAAACAATTTCTTAGTGGTACTTTGCACTCAGCAGTGCCTAAAATAAAAAAAAACTGTGCCACTTTATGATTACTTTTGTGTTTCAACTCTGTATGTTCACAGTACACGTGGTCTCCTAACTCAAATGGTTGGACCTTCTAAGTTTTTATTGTAGTAGTACTGATGTAGAACATGCTGTAGATATGTATATGCAGTACTGATATGTGTAGAATATTTTCCCTTTACCAGACACGGTATTTTCCCTTTACCACCCCCTCTAGAACTACTGGTACAGGTCCTCCGTGTTTTCCCTGGAGGCTAGAGAAGTGTGCTGAGTGTCTTCTCTGCAAAATTGTCCTTGAACTTACTGGCCACCTTGCAGGTGGAGGTTTATGAGAAGAGAAGGACATGGTGGTCCTTCCAAGTTAGAGAAATTGTCTCAGAAAGTCAGAGGTGGTGGTGATGGCAGGAGCCCCCTTGGCTCACAGCTAGATCTGCTCTACTTACATTGTTCCCAACAGACAGTTGCCTCACCTAAGAGGCTCCTACCCCCAAACCCTCAGTCCATACCAACAGGAAAGTTTATCCTGAATGTCTAACCTGCATCTTCTCATTGCAGCTAAATTCCCTTATTACTACAGCCAGCCATCCTGCAAGTGAACAACAGGTTCGTTCTTTTCTCACTGCAACAGCCTTTTGCACTGTGAAGATGTTCCAGTGTTCCTTTTCCCAGTTGTTCTTTCAGCAGAGAATCTGCGGTCCTTCCTGTCTGTCCCATAGGTCATGAAATCTGTCAGATTTCCTTGGCTTCTAATAATTCTCACTGCTCACCTTTGAAACCGTTCAGCCAAATCCTTCTTGTCATTCAATGATTGGACCAGACAAGGTAGTCCAGCTCTTGCCTTCACAGGGCTAGGCAGAGAGAAGTGACTGCATCACATGCCATGCAAGCTATAAATCTGTTTATTCACAGCAAAACAGTATTTCATCATCCTTTTTCATTACAGTGTGATGTTATTGACTCAGGTTCAGCTTGTTATCCTCTGTAATGCCCAACTCTTCTCCTGCAGAACTACTGTCCAGCCATTTCTCCTATACTTCGTGCATTTGATAATTCATGCCTCGGGATTGGGCCTAATGCTGTTGTTTTAAGTCCCTGAGAAGTGCGTGTTCCCACTGCTCTTGGTCTTGGGTTGATCAGTGGTTTATGAACTCAGTTAAGTATTTCAAGGGAATGGTTACTCCAGATCTTCTTTACATTCACCAGTATTTGATGCCCATTAATTCTGGGGATAATCTCATCCTAAAATTCTATGCCCTCAGAGGTGAACCATTCCTGAAAATTGGGTGAAATGAGAGGAGGTAAACAATTGGTGTTTTAAAGAGGGGTTTAGTTAGAGGGGAAGCTTCAGTCTGTACATCTTGTTTGTGAGCTGAATACTTTCTTCCCACATTTGACTAAAAAAGGCTTGACCTCCTGCATCGCTGACTTGTGGGATGGAAAATCCTTTAAATAGATTGCCCATATGTAAATTTTTCTGTCTTGGTTTTGGCAGAGGTTTTGTTTAAATACCATCCAGCATGAGTGGTTTCGTGTCTCAAGTCAGAAGTCAGCTGTCCCTGAAATGGTTGGAGACTATATAACTGCTTTTGAAGAGATTTCCCCTGCTGTCCTCAGACATATCATCAACATGGCAGATGGAAACGGAAACACAGCTCTGCATTACAGCGTCTCACATTCTAACTTTGAAATTGTAAAGCTGCTTCTGGATGCAAGTAGGTTGACTTGTTTGCATTATTTTTTTAAATTATTTTTGGGTTTTTTGCAGTCCTGGCGGGTGGAGTTCTTGATGAGCAAGAGGTCAAGATTGGACTTCTTCCAACAGCTGTTTTAACTGTTAACAGTGACATGGTGCTCACTTGGGTAGTCTAGAACCCTTGTTTCAAGTACTAGCTTTGGAGGTGGTGGTGATGGCTCTTGAAGAAGTTATAAAAGCACTCAAGTAAATTATATACAGAATTGACTAGTGTTTGGGACAGATAGGTAGATCCCCGACTCTTGGACTGTAGTCCAAGTTCAGCAGCACCAGCCTCCAGCAGTTCTCTCTGGAGGCAGCACAGCTGGTACTCAGCCAAAGGTAGGGTGCTGGTAGAGCATTTAGGTGCAAACGTCCACGTTAAACATTCAAACTAGTCTAGCTTTATCTTACGAGAGCAGTACAGAAGCTTTTTCTGGCCACCACCTTGGCACTTCTGTCCTGCTGTCCTGAAAAACTGGAGCAATATGTGGCATTCTGCCATATAGGAGCATTTACGTGATCCATGAGCAATGTGATGATGCTTCATTTAATTGCTTTTGTTGTTGTTTCCTTCTCTCAATCCCCATGCTGCAGGCATGCAGTGAGGGTAGTGGCAGAGAGGAGACTCCAGAGCATCTGCTCTGTACATCCACTGAGCCAGAAGGCAGTCAGCAGAAGGCATCACAAGTTGGAGCTTGTCCTAGGCAGGACGCAATCTCTTTAAGCCTAGTTTTGCTCCCTGACTGAAGTTTTTTTCCCTAATCTAGTTATAAAAGCCGTCACAGTTGTGAAGTGTAACTAGACCAATGACGTGTCTGGAGTGTAAGCCTAGCAATATTTATAAATCCAGAAGGGTAACATCAGATAAACAAGGGCATTATCATTAATTATCAAATCTCAGCTTTGATAACCCAGAAGTCTTTCACTGCAAAGACTTCCTCAGCAGGAAAGCACTTTGAAATCTGTGGTCCTGTTTGAAGGCAGCCTATTGGGAAGAGTGAGTCATGGTGGGGGAATGTGGAGAATGTCAGAGGCACAGTGAAATGCAGCAGGCTGGCTCTGCAGCAAGGCAGAGGAGAGTGGGGAGGAAACTGCCCCTCCGCTCCCCTGGGTATCTCAGGGTAGCGTGAGCATGCTCACCTGTGCTGAAGTCAGGATTGCTGTAGTTTACAGTAGCTGGTGTATTCCTGTGAAGATGGTGGGTTATAACTGTAAAATCCAAGAACTGTGACTAGTGCCAGGTGTGCAGGAGCACGCTGCACATGCCAGCACTTTGCAAACAGGCAAATTCCTTCGGGTTTTGACAGTCTCCCTCTGGACCATGTTTAAATGGTCACTGCAGTCAACTTTGCAATGTGTTTATATCACAGGCAGATTCTTGGTCCAAGAGCTCCATGTCTGTGAGTTTGGTGGGAAGAGCAGATGAGACAAGAGACGACTCAGTTACCAAGAGGACAAATAGGAAAACAGCTCATTAGCTATTAGCTCATTAGCTATATAGAAAAGGAGCT
Source organism: Phalacrocorax carbo (assembly GCF_963921805.1). Lineage (NCBI taxonomy): Eukaryota > Metazoa > Chordata > Aves > Suliformes > Phalacrocoracidae > Phalacrocorax > Phalacrocorax carbo. The sequence continues at coordinate 30,817,526 of NC_087548.1, forward strand.
GAAATGTGACTTCCTCAGAAAACACACCTCTGCTGAAGTAGTCTAGTCAGGGTAGGACAGCATCACTTCCAATAGTTATTCATTACTCATGAAGTAATGCATGTAACAGAGTGTTATGTTCCGTGGCTTCTGAAAGTAAGGTTGGGCTACTGGTTATAAGGTAGCATAGGTGATGTCTGTGGAACATGAAAAAAATGTGCATTTTCTTACATCTGCACTTGTATTGCTTCTGCAATGTTCTTTTCACTTAAAGAAAGGAAAGCCTTTGGCAATAAATCTGAAGAATTTCCTGAAACATTTTTGCTTGTTAAGATAGCTGTGATGCAATTTAACCCCAAGTCTAGAGATAATGTTTATGTAAGTCTGAGTCCTTGCTTTCCAGTACAAAAAGCACACTGAAAGCCCCACTGCCTGGTAAACTAATAAGCCCTGCTGGATTTCTGCAGAATTTTAGGAACAGAGACAGACTGGAGGTTAGACTTGAACAAAAAGGAGAACTCTTGTCAGCTGCTGGCACTAGTGAGAGGACTTGACTGTATTTGTTCCCAGAGTCCTATTGTTAACAGTCAAATACTCTGTAGAGCTGGAAACAGTCTTTAATTGAAAGGTTTTTTTCTGCAGCTCCAAAACATGACACCAATTACAGGAAGATGTTTGTGCTGAGGAGGAACAGCATTTCCACTGACCATGTTGCTGGGCTGTTTTTGTTTTGCAGTGTGGATCCCCTCAGGAGAGGAGCTTAAAGACTCTCCTGATGGTATTCCTGGGGTTCAGATCCATGACCCTGACGGTCATGTAAAATTTCAGACCACTTGCTTTTACAAAATTAAAAAATGCACAAAGCAAGCCCTAAATCATGACATACAGAACAGCTTTGTGCTCTCCTTCATGTTGCATGCATAGTAGAAGAGAATCCTTTTCTTTCTCAGGCTCAAGAGCACCTCTGTTTATTTTTTTTCTTCTCCACTTTCCCTTGAATTGCTTCCATTATGAGAGTAATTGCTGCCTTTTCTTTTTATAGGCTACTCTACTAACAGTTTGTTCAGTTCATTAGCACAATTGCTGCTTTTTGAGTTCCTTCTTCCAAAGAAATTATCTCATCCCTCTGCAGATGTCTGTAACGTAAATCATCAGAACAAGGCCGGCTATACCCCCATCATGCTTGCTGCGCTTGCAGCTGTGGAAGCAGAGAAGGACATGAGGATAGTGGAGGAACTGTTCAGCTGTGGGGATGTGAATGCTAAAGCCAGCCAGGTCAGTCAAATGGTTCACAAGACGCTGTTCGTACTCCTGTGGCTTTTTATCTTTCCTTCCACGCTCCCACCCCTGCTCCGTCGATTTATCTTTGCACATGTTCACTCTCACCCTCTGCGGTCTTTCATGTTTGTGTATATGTTTTTGATTGCTTTGTACAAAATGGAGCAGTGGAAGGACAGTTGAGTCTCATGTCTGGGTCTCTCCTAAAAATGAAGACTGAATATTATACGAAAGAACTATTAATGAATTTTAGGCAGCATTTACAAATTCTGCACCATTTAGTTCCTTCCAAGGAACTCCAGATGTCTGGAAATAGATCCAATATCTTCCTTTAATTTAATAAATAGCTATGTGAATGTGGGATATGTTATGCATAAAAGGTATTTAAATAATGGCAAGCTGAGCCTTGAGAGTGCTGTATAAAACAACACCTTTTTTTAACCCCCAGAAGTGGAGTGCCCAAAAAAATAAGTGTGCATGCTTTGGCACTGATGGTCTGTGTGGTGATTTAGGTTTTCTTCTTCTTTTCATGCAGGCTGGTCAGACCGCACTGATGCTAGCTGTGAGTCATGGGCGGATAGACATGGTCAAAGCTTTGCTGGCCTGTGGTGCAGACGTCAATATCCAGGACGATGAAGGCTCTACAGCACTGATGTGTGCTAGTGAACACGGACACGTAGAAATTGTCAAACTTCTGCTGGCTCAGCCTGGGTGTAATGGCACCCTGGAGGACAATGTGAGTTGCCGTTCCAGAATAGTGCTTCACCAGATAGCTTCTCCACTCTGGAATGTTTTTCTAATTCAGTGTTTTTTGATGCAGTGGAGAGCTGCTGAAATCTACTTATGCGAATCTCTGACTCAGAGCACTAAAGTACCAAATGCATGAATCCTCTGCTTAGTGGCAGCAAGGGCTATCATCAGTTGGCTAGTATCTCTGCTTTCCTAACAGACTTACCTAGTAGCTATATTTGTGGTTAGCTGTAGGTGTGCAGTGGCCAGAAGAGGTAAACCATTTGCTAGTTCATGGTAAAACATCGCTTCTCACGTTACTTCCCCCTTTCCTGGGAGTCTCCCAGTTTTCAGGTAAGTCACCAGGTAAGGTCCTAACGGCCTTGCTGTATTGATTTCTGTGTCCATGGCAAACATCAGCCCTAAAGTTCTCTTCACAGGAAGTTCACACAGTATCTACACTATGACTTTCGAGATTACAGGTTTGGTCTCAGTCATGAAGCTACATTGTCCTGGCAATAAACAGATACAGGCTGTGACTTCAGTGCCAAGTGAGACACATGCATATTTCTTGTTTGCAAGGTTCATTGCAGCCTACACTGTCAACAGACAATTTGATCTGTAGACTTCTCAAGCTTGAAAATGTTGACTTAGGCGTTTTTTTGCCAGTACCGCGTTCTTGTCAGCAACATCACTTCTTGGGTACGTTTCCGTTCTTCCCATTGCTTTCACCTACTGAGACTGAAACAGAGCCTGGATTTGGGATTTGGGAGGGCAGTGGGTGGTTTTTTGTTGAAGCTGTTGCAGAAAGGCAGAGTCATTGTTTCTGTTCATTCATATATCTGCTGTAGGAGACGGCTCAGTTGCCCAATGGTGCTAGCAGTGTGTAGCAGTTGGCTGAGGGGAAAATGTAGGAAGGCCTCGGTGTAACAAACCCTTTTGGGGGCAGTCTGGGTTACTGCAGCCTGGGTGCTGTTAGCACAATAATTTGTCTTTATGGGGACATGACACTTAACTATTCCTGTGTGCAGTTTGATACTGTTTCCCAAGCACAGCTTGTCTGCCACTGATTCATTTTATAACGGGTTTGTCTGTGCTGAGAGATTATGAGGTTTTTAGCGTTACCCTAGCTGTTCTGAATGTGACAGTGATGCTTTTCCAGTCAGCATGATCAGTAGTAAGCTGAGCTTCATCCTACTGATGTGTGCCCCTCTGACAGTGATTCAGCATCTCTTTTAAGAGCTTGACTTTTCCTGGTGTTGACTGTGGAGTAATTGTTGTACATTTGCAGTGCATTATATTGCACTGTAGTGGACAGCTCTTCTAGCTCCCTGTCTGCTCTGGACAATTATGTATAATCACTCCCTGTAGTCTTGTAAGAAGACTTTCTATTTGGATGCTGACCATAGTGACCCATGCTGGAAAAAGGGTTTACAGTCCCCTTAAATTGGTGCTGACCTGTCGACTACCAGTGCTACAGCAGTGGCTGGAAAACATGCTCCATTCAGAGACAGCAGAAGAGGCGATCCCTATGCGAGGACATATCAAATACTGGCATTATGGTGGAAACTTCTGTGCACAACAGTCAAAAGCCAGGCTGCACTGCCAAGCAAGCCACTGTGAGATTTGTGCCAAGGTTGTAGCTGCCTGCCTTATAATTTAAAAACCATTGGAGAGCAGGGGGATTGTAGCCATGTGATGCACCAATTTCAGGAAGGGAAGGAAGCAAGGAAGGCAGAGTTGGGCATGTGGCTGCTTCATACAGTTGTGCCCCTCTGACAGCTCAGAGGTTCATTTCGCAGGTGGTCTGACATCTGCTTCTTCCTGTACCAAACATGGTCTACAGGGAAACCAGCAGTTCAATGTATTACCCTTTAGGCAAAAGCAGTCTTTGCTTCTAGCAGCCTCAACAACTGTGGTTTCTGAAACGGTATCTTCTGAGAAACATACGTAACGGTATTCAACCAGGAAAGTCTGGGTTTTTTGTAGTTAGACTTCCATCAGGTTGGAATTATGAATGCAACTGCTTTTAGTGTTAATGGGAGCTATAACACCACAATTATCATTATAACACAGCAATTATGATATTTGATTAGCATTTTTCCCTCCCTTCTCTTCCACTCCTCACTGACATTGTAGTTTCTCTCAGACAGACCAATCTTCTGAAATCACTAGTCTTACACAGCACTACATGTAACGTTATTGTGATAATGGCATGCTCATTCTTCCTCAGCAATAATTGAGACTCCTCATTGAGAGAAATTATGAGGCCTCTGACAATTGGACTGCCTCATAAAACAGCAGTGCAAGGCTTATTGTCACTTAATTATAATAAAAGAAATTAAACAAGACTCTAAATTAACCCAACTGTCTGTCTGAGCAGTGGCGCCTCCACTTCTTAACTTCCTTGTCAGTGGGCTGATGGGGCTTTTAAAAGGTCTGTTAATGCACATAACCACCGATTATCTTATTTCTTCTTTTATTCTCTCAGGATGGCAGCACAGCACTTTCAATAGCCCTGGAAGCTGGACATAAGGACATAGCGGTTCTCCTTTATGCCCATGTCAACTTTTCCAAAACCCAGTCACCGGTTAGTACACTACCTTCTGCAGTCTACATTTTAACATGCTGCTCCTGAACGTAATAGTAAAACAGAAACAAAAAAATGACAACACCACCCCCTTCCCCGGCAGCTGTACAGCTGTACGCCACATGATTTTTCAAATTTATTCACAGGATAACTTTTATGCTGGTAAGTGAAATGTACATTTTCGAATATAGGTTGTCTGCAGAAGGCTGAACCCTGGCTGAAGGGTACCTCGTCCTCCCTTTTATCTGGGGGTGAAGGCAGCACGCTAGCAAGGTTAACTGACTCTGGCTAGTGTGCAGAAGTGCTGTTGCATCATTGTAATGCTAATTATTGACCTAGTCACCAAAACACAGCTGTTTCTGGAGTTACAGCTGTCCTAGGTGTACTGGCAAACGTCCACCTGCTCTCTGAGCCCTGACTCACCCTCCTGATAAGCCATTGCTAAACGTTTCACTGTCTAAACAACATGCGCTCAGTTAGTAGGCTGTATGACAGCTGGCACTGTTCTTCCTAAAATGAAAAAAACCTGAAAGATTAATCAGTGCAATTAAAGGCAAGGGATTGAACAGAGTGCTTGTGAATGCTGTGTTCTTATTCAGCTGGCTGGAGTAATTTCCCTTTGATTAATCATTCTTTCCTCTTTTCTAGGGCACTCCTAGGCTAAGCAGAAAGACATCTCCTGGTCCCACCCACAGAGCCACGTTTGAGTAATAGTGCATGAATATCTGTACAAATCTCTATGCCATCTTTAAGCTGCTAAATGTTACTGTTTTACTGAGACAGATACTGAATGTAATTGTCTTGTGCCTGAACTCACCAGCAAAGTGAAAGCAGAGATCTAGTGCTAAAGATAGAAAAAACTGTAAACTTGAAGCAAACATGTAGTTAAGTAACGCTCAGCTTAGCCAGAACTGGTTCTTTTGCTCACCTACTCATCTTTCCGTACACTGGCACACATCCTGTTTTTCTTTGCTATAGATTATCCTTTCCTATGTTACGTGCAGCCTCAGACTTCTAAAGCTATCCATGCAGGGGTATCCTGGTGGCTTGGTTTTAATCATTCTAAAATATACTTATATCTACTGTGCCTAGACGTTACCACAGTAACCTTTTCATAAATTTCATTCCAATGTGATTTTAATATTTTTAATTACTTTGAAATTCAGAAATTGCAGTTGCTTTTATAGTCAGCTCCGTGGATCTTGAGCTGGTGGGTGAATGGGTAGGTATTGGGGATAGAGCCTCTTGTCAGGTCTGAAGTTCACTATGTAAGTTGTTGCTAACTGGGGATAATGTATAACTTTTTATATGAAAGATACTAGTATCTATAAAATTAACTCGCACAGTATTTTCAACATTTTATATTCCTTAATAATTAAAAACTACATGAAGAATTACATGTCCTGTTACCATATTTTTATTAACTGTGTCAGTCTATAAGCTCCATACATGTTTGTTTATTGGAGAGTAAAATTAGAGGTACCAGCTGTATATTCCCCTTGGTGGAATTGAGCGTAGTTCTTGGTGCATATTTATGGAATGCTATTTACCTTGTCACATTCACTTTAGTCATGTGTATTGAAATGTTTGAAGTGCCTTAGACTCTTGCCATATTTTCAGAATAAAATTTCATTATGCTGTTTTACTCCTCTCCTGTTTTACATGTGATTTGTCATCATCCAGATATGCTGCAAATTACAGCTGCAGAGGCAAAACAGGATAGATTGGTAAATTGAGGTGGGTAGGACCGGATAGCTCATGCCTTGGGGGTTGCTGATGTGAACAGCGTCAGTGCCCAAATTAGCTTTTTCCTGCTGACTGGCAGAGTAAAAAGCTACGCCCAAGGTGAACTGCCTTCACTGGTCTGGCACTTGCCGTGAAGGTTGAACCCCTTGCTGTTTGGGAGAGAAGTGGCTTCTCTCTTGGCCACATACAGCATCATGGGGAGGCACCGAAGGATGGTGTTCAAGCAGCTTGACCTAGCTTTCTGCCAAGTAGTTACCAACTGAAATAAAAGCCTTTTGAGCTTTATCTTCTGAACAGTCCTCACAGCTTGGTGAAGGGGGATGCTTTTTAGATGGCACTAGAGCAAGTCCTAAGCTATTGCCTCCATACCCTCGTCAGTTCAGACCTATCTGATGAGACAGATAAACACACTTCAATACCTTCCTTCAAGGGACTTCCTTCACTTCTGTTCCTCAGCGTCCTTCCTCCTTGCTTCCCAAAGTCCTTATCAAACAGCTTTTCCTTCATAGTCCCTTTGAAATAGGGACTCACTGGAGCCATTTTCATCCCGCTTGGCCTGCTTGGAGCTGGTGGCCAGGAGTTGGACTTGATCCTTGTGGGTCCCTTCTAGCTCAGGACATTCTATGATTCTATGATTCTCTGTCAGAGATGGTTTGGTCCAGCTCTGCAGGTACTGCGTTATACAAGCGCCAGGCTGGTACCTCAGTGCTAGGGAGTGTCCCTGGGCAAAGGGCAGGTGAAATCTCTCTGGTGGGGGGACATGTCTTAACATAGCAGTTCCAAACAAGCCACGGCTCCCACCTTGAGGTCAGTCAGTTCTTACTGTTGCACACCACTGGCCAACTTTTTTTTCTTCTCAGTCGTCACTTAGCATCTAATTTTGTGTGGATGCTGTCTCACCTGGGTCCTACCTGCTAGGACCTAGAGGTAAGTATGTCACCAACTTGCAAAATTACTGTGAAAATAAGGTCTTTCTGACACCAGGCTGATGGCAAACAGCAGCAGGAAAAAAAAAAAAAAAGAAAAGAAAAAAATGCCCCTTGCTTTGCCAGCTGTGCTCAGTCAGAAATGGTGGGTGCAGGCTGTCCTGCGTAGGTGGGAGCTGAGCTGTGTCCTGTTCGTGCCTCCACCGATGACCTGACACTTGGTCACACCCAGTGCATGACACCAGCGCAGACTTCCCAATAAATTCCATGTTCATTAAGGAGGAGGGTGGGTTTCTCGTTCAGCAGAATTGGGGCAAGTTGGATCTCCCCACTTTGGTCGTGGGCAAGAGAGGCTTTTGTTTCATTTTCAGATCTGTTGATCTGCCACCTCTTGCCACAGTTCGAACACCTGACAAAGGTAGCATAATCTGTTCTCATCTTTATGAGTTTAAAACACACACAGTACTGGAGTTAAAGCAAGCTGATGAAAAGGAGAAAAAAGACGACTCCTTTATTATCTCTGCAGAACTTATTGTAATTTTACAAAAAAACAGTTCACTTATTTATACATGCTTGCCTGTATCTAATGGATAAAATTCTTGTCTAGTGGAGAGATGTTATATTGCCAGGAAAGTATTTGGATCAGGGACAGGTTTCTACTATAATTTTTACCAAGAATATAATTTTTATTTAGCACTGGTTTGACCAAAAACAGTCCAGTTGTGCTTTCTTAAGGAGGTCAGTAATCATACCTCTAACTCTGGCTTGTATCTCAAGACAGTGGTTTTAGGTAGTCCTGCAAGGAGCAGGGAGTTGTATTTGATGATCCTTAGAGGTCCCTTCCAACTTGAGATGTTTTATGGTTCTGTGATTTTATGACAGCAGTTTTAAAGCCTGTAGATAATGCTGCAAAGTCTGTCTTTATGTTAAAGAGTACACTGAGCTGTCTGACAATGTCCTCTTCAGCAGTGCTGTAGGAGATACCTTAATTAGCAACATGTCCAATAGATCTTTGCCCTAAAAATAGTTTTTTAAACAGTAATCTTTGTTGCTGCACTACTACATTGCTACTGACCTTCATTTGCACACACTCGTACATACTGTAGCCTGAGGCTAAAAAAAATTAATTTTTAAATGCCTGTGAATTTAGCTTTTCACAGCAGAGTGCCATGACTGTTGTTTTCTGGGCTGGCACAGGTCCCCATCTCTCCCTCCACAAATCAATGGGAGTCCAGGGAGTGCAGCTGTCATGGAAGGGTTTAAAAAAAGTGGTCGGCTTAGGTAACTAATGATACATGGAGAGTCACCAGATGTACTTTAATACTTTTTTTTTTTTTAATTTGGAAAAAAGCATAAGAAGAGGAATGAGGAAATAAACATCCCTTCCTTTTTTCCTCCCCCAGACCCCATAGAGAATTGGTATATTAGAAACCAACGTATTAGGGGTTAAATTTTTCTAAGTGATTGCATTGCTTTATAAAGGCCTTGACTGGCAGAAGTCTGGGGAGGAATCTGACCCTTTCAACAGCACACAAGAGTCAGGTTATGCAACTCAGACTTCCCAGATTTATTTAGATACCATTTTCCTGGTAAGCAAAAGGGTTGACCCAGAATTGGCCTCCTAGAGCTTTAGAAAATGTTAGATGAGGCTGTGGCCTCAGCAATACTGTGCAATGTTCTGTTTCTTCCCAAAAGCTCATTGTCTTGGGTTAAAATGCTTTATAAAGGAAAAGTGCCCCCAGTTTTAGCTGTGTGATGAAGTGGTCCATTGTGGTATGCCATGTCAGGAAGGTTGCCAAAAGCACCAACAACTTTGGGTGTGTTGGTGGGTATAGGTGAAAAGTACAGAATAAACTGACTATTTTACTGAAGTCACTGAATGTCATTTCTGGCCTAAAATCCTATTAGGGGAGACTTAATGGATTGAGCAGTTAAAAAAAATTAAAAAAGAAAAAAAAAGAAATAATAATTACTTCCTTTAGTGTTTTGTTCTCTTGGATGGCCCTCCTGTCTCCAAGAGGTTGATACCTGAAGCAGTTCACACTGTGGAAGTGCGGCCCTTTCCCAGGAAATAGTTAAGAGGTTCCCAAAAGCATTTGTATCCATGGATGCCCTCTGCAAGCCAAGATTAATTCCACCTGCTAATGCTGGATAGCATTTATCACAGGTGCTGGGATTAAGGGGTTTACCATGCATACCACCTCTGAACTGAGCTCCCCCTACACACTCTCCCTGGCATTTGTTTTTCAGTTCAGATCAGATGATGATTGACTCTCAGTATATCCAAGTATGATGTTGTCATCACCTTTGAACTCTGACTGTCAGTGAATGTATAAAAGCTCTGGCACTTTTTCAAGACTGTAAAATACGTCACTCTCTTTTTCCAGTTATACTGTCATACATTAAGTGAAGCTGCCACTTATAATCACCCTAAGAGGCAAGGGTTACTGGTACCAAGTTTTAAAATGATGGAAATAGCCAACACAGTATTGATGTAAATGCAATGGCTGAAGAAGGCATTTTTGCAAGATGTACTTTCAGAGGTTTTAGCTTCATGATACTGCTGGAAGAACTCAAGTTATTCTAGAAATAGCTTTTGTGTCGGTTTCTCCTGGTGTCTCATACTTTTGGCTGAGAAGTCTGACTGCTCTGGGTCCAGTTCAGCCATGGTGTGAATAATGCAAGGCTTGGCGTTGATCCCTGACACACAGGACTGGCTCTGTTTACTGGGATGGAAACGGCCCAAAGGCTACAGACGTCGTCCTGCCTTTGAAAGGCAGCATCAGAGCTGGCCAAAACAGCATTCATGCTCTTACTGCAGCTGCAAGCAGCCCTCTTCACTGGGCTCTGTGTTTGCATGCGGGTCTGTACACTTCTTCCCTTCCTGCTCTTGTGCTTGCATCTAGGTCCACCGAATGAAAGCTTAACTACAAGCATTTCCTCGCTAAAAAGAGAGGTTTTCAGATGTTCAGTTCACATGGGGATGCTTGGGCCTGCCTCTGAGAGCCTGATGTGGGCAAGGGACAGCGGTAGAGGTCAAGGAGACATGTTGGAAAACGGGCAAGGAGGATTTTACATTAAACACTCTTAGAAATGGCCACAATGAGATTAGAGGAAAGGGGCAACCAGATTCAGGTTTGTTTCGTATTTCAGTTGGTAGAACTTTCAGTAGAACTGAAAGTACTAGCCTTTGCTACTCACAGACTAAGGCGATGCCTAGGGAAGTAAATTTTAAAATTCCTGCCTGTTTCACTTCACTTTTGCTGTTGTGTCTCTGCGCATGCATATGCTGAACAGAAGTGCCTGGTTAGAGCTGAGCTACCCGGTTGCTGTCTTCTTCTATCAGTTGCTCCATTTTCTGCTTGGTTGGTATGACATCATCCAACATACCAGTACCTCATCTCTCCTCAACAAGTACCACGGGATAACAAAGAGCTGTTAAGGAGCTGTAAAGGAGCTGTGGAACTGCATGCTACCTGCATTTGGGAACCTCTGTATAAGATACTATGCAGGAAATATTATAACAATATTTTTTTTGGTGAAGATTATTGTAACAACTTCTTAAAGTTGTTTGTAAAATGGCATGTCTGTTTTCCTGCCTGTTTTTTAGGCAATGGGAACAAAGCATGTGAGTAAATCATGCTAGAAGTAGTACTGCCTTACAGCTGTATACATACATTGGTCAATATATCAGACGGTTCTTTATTACAGGTGATTAATGAACTCAGTGCCTCAAAACCTCTGTTGTAAGTGTTCTGCTTCCTTAATGATATGCACTTCCAGCTTTTCCTACTAAAAGAGAAAGATAAGCATGTCTCCTCACACCCATGCACCCATCCCATGCATGATCTCTTAAGAGATCTCAGGAACAAGAAGATCATGAGGGGAAATGGGAGCCTTCAGGCAGTTGGTACCCGCTCTGAGCACTTCTGCTGCGGCCTTTAAAAGGGGGGGTGGAGGGGGAGAGGGCCATGGGAGACAAGCCTGATGGACCTCTTTTCTCCCATCTACCATTTTACCCGCCTGCACTTTATTCCTCTGCCCTGTGCCGCTCAGTGAGCGGTAGTTTTTCCCCTTGGACACTTCTCATTGGGAACCACATCTGTGCATTTTCTGTTTGGTTAGCCAACACAGCCAGCACCAGCAAAGATAAATTGCCTTTTAAATAATTCTTGCTATACAAAACTGCCCTTCAAAGACCTCTACAGTGGAGACCTGTAAATAAGGGCATCATTATACCCTGCTTAAGCGTATTATTAAATACATTCAGCCATAAATAGCAGAAGTCAAACTCCATGTCCTTTAAGCACCACTACAGCCATTTGCAGGATTATTACTTGGATAACATAAGGGCTAATATTTATTTTCAAAGCAGTGCATGTGCTTTTGTATGATTTCTAAGTGCTGATCTGAGTGGAAGTAACAAAGAGCTATTTCTAGGAGATACACTAGCAATTATTTTCTTCAGCTTTTCACTTAATGGCTTTTGCTACTGTGCAGAAACAGCCCTTACTGCACTCTGCTTAGGAGCTTTGGCTAGCCACAGAGTGAAAGGGTAGCTCATGATCCCCCAGTGATACTGTCCTTCCTCACTCAGCCACCTCAACTTCACTGAGATGAAGACAAACCATTTCTTTTGTATGCTACAGTGAAGAGGCAAATTAATAAAGATCCTTCCCTACTTCCTGGGCATGGTATCACACCATTTTCTGAGGCATGAAGAGCCACCTACTGTCTCTGGCAGTTATCCTGAGGTGCCCTTGCATTGCTTTTGGGCATTTTTTGGGGCCAGAAGAGCAACTTTTCTCCAGTCACAGGTGAGTGAGAATTAGAGCCAGCCAGTTACAACCCCTTGGTACTGCAGAGGTGTGAACAGGTAGGGGCTGGCCCAGGAAATGCCCCTACACACATACTGTGCACTAATTCTTGCAAATTTGTCATCAGAATTTTCCAGTCCAACCACATGTATCTGCTCAGAGGCCCTTTATTGTGGTGTGCATCACTAGCCTAGCAGGAAGAGCAAGCAGCATATGCCTTCTGCAGTGGATGCTGATTTGGGAAGAGTGTGAGCAGAAGAGCTATACAAAGAGATTACAAGAGATTAGAAACTCAGGATGATAATAAAATGATATTTGGTTTAGGAAAATCAGACTGAAACAACCGAGGAAAAATGTTTGTGGGAGTGAGAGAAAGTTAGAAAACTGTAATGCTGAACGAGAACTTGCCAGAGAGTGAATTAAACAAGAGTTGGCAGTGCAATGACAGCAAAAGTGGACCAGAGTTGGCAGTGTGATGAGAGCAAAAAATGGTCCGTGCATTTTTTTTTCCACTTCAGATTGAGCAGAGAGGCAAGTGACCCTGGAAGATGTAATGCAACTTGACACCATTCACTGTCCATGTGTCCCCAGCTCCAAAGGCTGCCACCATCCACCCGACAAACAGCAGCTGTTAACAAGTTGAAAGCTCAAAATAAGGAAGAAGTTCAAAAGGATACTTATGTTTTGCTGAGAGACAAATCCTGTAAATATGGAATTAAAAAAAAAACCTACAGTATGTGACTGCTGAAATAATAAGATGTACAGATGATTTGCAAAGGCAGTAAAGCAAAAAGATTACAGCTGAAGGTGAGAAAGTTTTTCAGGTTAGTTCTGCAAAAAACGGGTATAGTTACTGGGAAGCCTGAGTGAGTTTTTAAGCGAATATGAGCTTGTCTCCATCTCTGTCTGTTGCATCACAAGGTAATAGCCTATTCTGGCCTTCATACAACAACTTGTATTTGCTCAGAACTGGGTCAAGAATTGGAGACAAACGAGGCACACGTAGATATATGAACATGGGTAAGTATGTGTGTGAGTTTCTGAAAACATGCTACAGATAAGACCGCAAATCCCTCTTTTAAGCTGTGTGAACAAAATCATCCCGTGCCTTCCTGTTGTGCCCCGTTGATCTGCTGGAGATCCCATCTGCACCCCAGCAGGATGCTGGCTGTTCTCCCTCTGCTGTCCCAGCCTCCACGGTGACTTCTCTGCGGAGCAGGGAGACCTCTGCAGACAGGATAAATCCAACACTGTTGCAAGCATGCAGATGGAAATAACCAGACTCTGACAGAGCAATTAATTACTGGGGTTTGGTTTGGGGTTGGGGGTGGGGTGTTTGCATTTAGCATTCTGGTGTTAATTCATTTTCTTCCTCTTTTAATAACCCCCTTTCAACTGCTGACATTTCAGGACCTGCATGAACAAGCAAACATATGCAAGTCTTGGTCTTAGATAATTATTTGCTCTAACTTAACACTGCATTAGTATCCCACTGCTTTCTACCCAGGTTTTGTGCTTACAAGGAGGCCCAGCAGTACTTTCCTGACATCTGGGGTCAGGAGACGGAAACATGCTGTGGCCTGTGCCCTAGTATTCCCTTTGGAAGAAGTGACAAGTATGGCAAAACAACCGCTAACAAAAGCATAAGCTCCACAGACAGAGAAAAGAACCTTGCCATGTAACCCTGAGCTAAACCGGAAAATCCCTACAGCTCTTCTACCAAGTCAGCATGGAAGAAGTTCAGGAGCCTGACGTTACCTTTTAGGAAATTTCCAGGGGCAGCGTTTTTTTGCCTTGTGAGGAACTGGTCTCCTCAAGAGCAAGAGGTATTAGGATGGCTACCCAGGCTCTGATATCCGCCTCTTCTCCAGGAATTAAAGTTTTCCTCATATCACAGTACGATTTTCTTGAGGATGCCAACACAAAAATCACCTGCCATGCAACCTGGTGCAGGAGGCATGTTTCTGGAGCCCAGGTGTGCCTTTCCCCACTAAAGTGTGATAAATTGACCAACACATCACCCCCCACACCTCCGACCAGCAACCAGATCAAAAGGGACACTTGCCCTAATCAGCAGCTGAGGATCAAGACCGAAACTCCCTTCCAACTGCAGGAAGATGTGTATTATTTTCTTCAAGCCTGAAAGAAAAAGTTTCTTCAAAGGCAGGTACAAACCTGGAAAATAGGCTATCATCTACCATGGGCCTGCCCGGGGGATCCCATGGTGCACTACTGGCATGCATTATTACTGAGGGGCATGAAAATGAGCTGGGTTGGATGTGCTGCTCCAACACAGAAATACTTGAGCTGAGGAACTAGCTATCCCAATGGCTTTCACCTGAAATGTAACACACACTGTCTAAAAATACCTGAAATAGCTGATTGCCTTCCACAGGCAGCAAACCCAATCCTCTTCTGTGCCTGAGTAAAGTTGAGCATGTCGATCTCAATGTTAAACAAAAACACAGCACAAGGATGCCTAAGCCGCCATCCTGAACTGCCATGTCTTCTTCTTGAGATGCTGGTGGGACAAAGGTGGAGAGGAGGCTGTATGTAGAAATTTAGCCTTGTCTTTAAATGAAGCTTTGGGGAAAGCATGAGTCAGGTTTGCAAGGAGAACATACAACTCTTCTGTCCCTGCCTCCTATACTTCTCTCCAGCATTTCCGATTGTGAGTAACCTAATAGGTCCCTCATCATAATGAGGTTGTCTTTACCACTGTTTTGATTACACCAAAACACAATGTAGTGTGTGAAAGTCACTCCTCCTGCCCCGTGCCAGAAGGAGAGGGTTGTATTAACCAGCATTTTGAGACCAGGCACTCCTGAATTCCAGTGCTCAAACTAACACTGTCTCCCTCTACCACCATCCCCTTCACTGGTCCACTTATAAACTATAATTAACAGTGCATTCTCATTTGACTTGGTCTGGGACATCAGTTACTTTCACCATCTTTCATGAGTGGTCACATGATGCCCCTTAGAACTTAGTATTGATAATAGAAATGATCTTAGAGACAGTCCTTGAATAGGAAGAAAAGGCAAGTGCAAGATACTCCTTGGAACAACATTGCCAGGCTCCAAAACAGTTCCTATTTTAACAAAGGGGATGTCATGATGTGACCAGGTGAGTTCTCTTTTGTTTTTAATTTTTAAATATGTGTGTGTAATTTAATTTTATTCCCAACGTTTGCTTTGAAAAAATGGTAGGAGGGGTTCTCTCTTGATTACTAAGAATACATAGCTATTGGAAGTTGGTTAAGGCATGTGCTCTTCACCCAGTGGACCAGAACATCACCAGGCTGATGGGCTATCAGGTAAGTGAGCATCCAGGCAGGTATTTAAGGTATATAGCCTTCATCTGGTAAAACACAGTGAGTCCTACAGAGAAGAGTTACAGGCCAGTGTGTCAATAGATACTTGGGCAACTCTAGCGATGCTCCCTATTTACCTTCAGGTGCTTAAGGAAAAAATCTTCTAATACATCATTATTGTGATTTCACAGAAGCTGGCTTCCAGTGGTGAAGAGGCAATCACCATCCCGTAGTTTCTTAAAAACAGGTAAGAGAAAATAATAGCTTGAACAACCATGCAGTGAATCTACTCTTTGTTCTCAACCTTACTGTGTGTTATCTGTTACAACTTCAAACTCTGAGGGTATTTAAAAAGATTTTACTCAGGCAATGTGAATATTTGCATGCATTTAGCTGGGATGGCTGAGCTGGGCTCAGAACACCTTTACTCTGTCATCTGCAAGAGACACTGTTTGCACGGGGATGACAGCAAATTAAGATGTCTAACTAATTACCTTCTACACAATGTTCCCATCACCTGACAAGGCATCTCCATGTCTAGACAAAGCCAGCTAATTAAAATTAATAGCCTGACTGTTGAAATAATTTGTAACAATGTGTCATCTTCCTTAGCACCTTCGAGCCAATAGAACTAGAGAAACTCAGTTACTCCTAATTAGCCAGTGCTATATGCATATACGCTATACAGAGATCATCAACCCAACACTTACGACTGACTTAAAAGTGACAGAAGAAAACTATTATCCAAGGAAGCCAACTAAGTGCTCTTACTATCTGTATCTTGATAGCACTAAGCAAAGCCTTACCTGAAAGGTGTAGGTCACCTGTGTTGTGGTTTAACCAGCAACTCAGCCCCACACAGTCGCTTGCTCACTCCCCCACCGGTAGATGGGAGAGAGAATCAGAAGGGTAACACTTGAGGGTTGAGATAAGAACAGTTTAATAATTAATAGAAAAAAGAAAACAACAACAAAAATGCAATGGAAAGGAAAACAACAAGAGGCACGAAACCCAGGGGGAGGCTGTGGGGGGAAGGGAACGAACCGCTGAAACAAACCACACACAACACAGCCACTCACCACCCAACACCACACCTCCCTGAGCCGCAACTGCCCCCTTAATATGCTGGTCGTGGTGTCACATCGTATGGAATGAACATCCCATTGGCCAGTCGGGGTCAGCTGCCCCCACCATGGCCCTGCCCCTCCCAGCCTCCTGCCCATGTGGCAGAGCCCGGGAAGCTGGAAAGGTCCCCGACTACCACAGGCACCAGAGTGAAGAGAATTAACCCCTTTCTCAGCCAAAACCACCACATTCTCCACCCCTTATTCCATACCATTTACACCATGCCCGTGTCCCATACGATGCAATACAACCGTACCAACCACCACCCCTCCCCTTCCCATCCTTTAACATAATACACAGTCATCATTCCCTTAGTACATGGACCTTCCCTGTAAAATGTCCATTAAAACGTCCATTGAGTTCACCCAGTCCATGACTCTGGGCTCCATGCGCCGTATCAGTCTTTCAGGGTAAGAGAGGTGGTGTGTGTGGCGTTGGGTTGCTGCATGCCGAGTCAGTCATCGTTCCGTCGCTGCTGCACGGCTTGTTTCACAGTTTATCTTCCATGGGTTGGGAAGCTCGTACTCTGATATCATTGATACAACACAGAGCTGACACACAATATTATATAGCAGTTTGCATTGTGCCGTTCAGTTCATTGACTGTTTTTGCCCAAAATCAAATCCCCTTGAGGCACACATAGGACTTCTCCATCCTCCCACATCGCCCACCAAGTGCACCCAAGTCCTCGAGCAAAAGCAATCCCACGAATGGGTTTGCCTTTGCCGGAGGCAGGAAGAACCCAGTCTGTTTTGCCCAGCATACTTTTTGCGTGCACTACAGGGACTCTGTCCCCTTCCACAGTATGTAGGATTTCTGACTGGGCAGGGCCAGCTCGATTGGCAGGTCCCCTCGTGTTGACTCACCAGGTGGCTTTTGCTAAACGTGTATCCCAGTGCTTGAATGTCCCACCCCCCATTGCTCTCAGTGTAGTTTTTAACAGTCCATTGTACCGTTCAATTTTCCCAGAGGCTGGTGCGTGATAGGGGATGTGATACACCCACTCAATGCCCTGCTCTTTGGCCCAGGTGTCTATGAGGTTATTTCGGAAGTGAGTCCCATTGTCTGACTCAATTCTCTCTGGGGTGCCATGTCGCCACAGGACTTGTTTTTTGAGACCCAGGATAGTGTTCCGGGCAGTGGCGTGGGGGACAGGATATGTTTCCAGCCAGCCAGTCATTGTTTCTACCACTGTAAGCACATGGCGCTTGCCTTGGCGGGTCTGTGGGAGTGTGATATAGTCAATTTGCCAGGCCTCCCCATACTTATATTTCAGCCATCGTGCCCCATACCACAGAGGCTTTACCCGCTTTGCTGGCTTGATTGCAGCGCATGTTTCACATTCGTGGATAACCTGCGCAATAACATCCATGGTCAAGTCCACCCCTCGATCATGAGCCCACCTGTATGTTGCATCTCTCCCTTGATGGCCTGAGGTGTCATGGGCCCACCGAGCTGGAATTAATTCACCTTTATGCAGCCAGTCCAGATCTACCTCAGCCACTTCAATCTTGGCAGCCTGATCTACCTGTTGGTTGTTCCGATGTTCTTCAGTGGCCCGACTCTCGGGGACGTGAGCATCCACGTGATGTACTTTCACAACCAGGTTCTCTACCCGGGCAGCAATATCTTGCCACAGTGCGGCAGCCCCGGTGGGTTTGTGCCTCTGCGCTGCCAGTTGCTCTGCTTCCACTGCTGTAACCCCCTGCACAGGGCACTTGCCACCATCCGTGAGTCAGGATAGAGATAGAGCACTGGCCACTTTTCCCGTTCAGCGATGTCTAAGGCCAGCTGGACAGCCCTTACCTCTGCAAACTGGCTCGATTCACCTTCCCCTTCAGCAGTTTCTGCTACTTGTCGTGTAGGAGTCCACAGAGCAGCCTTCCATCTCCAATGCTTTCCCACAAGGCGACAGGACCCATCAGTGAACAGGGCATACTGCTTTTCATCTTCTGACAGTTTGTTATAGAGTGGGGCTTCTTCAGCATGTGTCACCTCCTCCTCTGGTGATAATCCAAAATCTTTGCCTTCTGGCCAATCCATAATCACATCCAAGATTCCTCTGCGACCGGGGTTTCCTACCCGAGCCCACTGGGTGATCAGTGCAACTCATTCACTCCACGTAGCATCAGTTGCATGGTGTGTAGAGGGGACGTTTCCTTTGAACATTCAGCCCAGCACTGGCAGTCGGGGTGCCAGGAGCAACTGTGCCTCAGTACCAACCACTTCTGAAGCAGCTCAAACACCTTTATATGCTGCCAATATCTCTTCTTCAGTTGCAGTATAGTGGGCTTCGGACCCTCTGTATCCCCAACTCCAAAACCCCAGGGGCAACGCCAGGTCTCCCCACGTGCTCTCTGCCAGAGGCTCCAGGTCGGGCCATTCTCCCCAGCTGCGGTGTAGAGCACATTTTTTACATCTTGTCCTGCCCAGACTGGCCCAAGAGCTACTGCGTGAACTATCTCCTGTTTAATCTTCAAAGGCTTGTTGCTGCTCAGAGCCCAATTTGAAATCAGTCTTTTTCCGGGTCACTTGATAGAGAGGGCTTACGATCAAACTGTAATTTGGAATATGCATTCTCCAAACACCCACAACGCCCAAGAAAGCTTGTGTTTCCTTTTTGCAAGTTGGTGGAGACATGGCTGCTATTTTGTTGATCACAGCCATTGGGATCTGATGATGTCCACCTTGCCATTTGATTCCTAAGAACTGGATCTCTTGTGCGGGTCCCTTCACCTTACTTTGTTTGATGGCAAAACCAGCTTTCAGAAGGATTTGGACTATTTTCTCTCCTTTCTCAAATACTTCTTCCGCTGTGTTGCCCCACACGATAATGTCATCAATGTATTGAAGGTGCTCTGGAGCTTCTCCCTGTTCCAGTACAGTCTGAATCAGTCCATGGCAAATGGTAGGACTGTGTTTCCACCCCTGGGGCAGTCGATTCCAGGTGTACTGGACACCCCTCCAAGTAAAGCAAACTGTGGCCTGCACTCTGCTGCCAGAGGGATTGAGAAGAATGCATTAGCAATATCAATTGTGGCATACCACTTGGCTGCCTTTGACTCCAGTTCATACTGAAGTTCTAGCATGTCTGGCACAGCAGCACTCAATGGTGGAGTGACTTCATTCAGGCCACAATAGTCTACCTTTAGCCTCCACTCTCCATTAGACTTCCGCACTGGCCGTATGGGACTGTTAAAGGGTGAGTGGGTCTTACTGATGACTCCTTGGCTCTTCAGTCGGTGAATGAGCTCATGGATGGGAATCAGAGAGTCTGTGTTGGTGCGATATTGCCGCCAATGCACTGCTGTAGTGGCAATGGCCACCTGTTGTTCCTTGACCTTCAGCAACCCCACCACAGAAGGGTCCTTTGAGAGACCGGGCATGGTAGACAGCTGTTCAGTTTCCTCCGTCTCCAAGGCAGCTACACCAAAAGCCCACCTGTACCCTTTTGGGTCCTTGAAATACCCTCTCCTGAGGCAGTCTGTGCCAAGGATGCACGGAGCCTCTGGGCCAGTCACGATGCGGTGTTTTTGCCACTCATTCCCAGTTAGGCTCACTTCGGCCTCCAATACAGTTAGCTCTTGGGATCCCCCTGTCACTCCAGCAATGCTGATGGGTCCTGCCCCTATACGGTTTGATGGCATTAAGGTGCACTGTGCGCCGGTGTCCACTAAAGCTTTATACTTCTGTGGGTCTGATGTGCCAGGCCATTGGATCCACACAGTCCAGTAAGCCTGGTTATCCCTTTTCTCCACCTGGCTGGAGGCAGGGTCTCTCTATTCCTGATCATAGTATTCATCACTCACTTCTTGTAAATACAAAACATAAGTGTCTCTATTAAGATCAGAAAGAATATCAGTGCTTCTGCTCCTCTGTCTGGGGAATTGCTTACTGGAAACCCCCCTGACTGACTGTTCTTCCTTGCAGCTCACGTACCTGTGCCTCTAGGGTCGAGGCAGGCTTGCCATCCCACCTCATCATGTCCTCTCCATAGTCACACAAGTAGAACCATAGGGTGGCCTGTGGTGTGTAACCTCTCCTTTGAGCCACAAGACGCTTATTCCTAACAGCTGAGACACTACTCTGTAGAGGTGGGGAGCAGGACATATCCTCTTTGAGTTTCTGGACCTCTTGGGATAGTTTCTCCACAGCAGAGATGAGCAAGGAAGAGATATTTGTTTCATAATCCCGGAGTCTATCAATCACCTCTGCCACCGCTGGTGTCTCGTCATCTTTCCAGGACATTACTGCCAATGAGTTTGCATGCGAAGATGCTGCACTCCGTACAAACTTCCGCCACATGGGTCGTGTGCACTCGGCTTCATCTGGATCTTTGGATGACCTTTGATCATCCAGGTCACCATAAATCACCTTAAGCACAGCTAATTCCCTTAGATACTGGATGCCCTTCTCCATGGTTGTCCATTTTCCTGGGTGATATATAACATCTTTAAAGGGATACCTTTCCTTCACTCCAGACAGGAGTCGCCTCCAGAGGCTGAGGGCTTGTGGTTTTTTTCCCAATTGCTTTCTCAACACCCCCTTCCCCAGAAAGGGATCCCAATTGTTTGGCTTTTTTTCCCCTCTAATTCCAGGCTACTGGCCCCGTTATCCCAGCATTGAAGCAGCCAGGTGACAATGTGCTCACCTGAATGACCGCTGAAATCTTTTCACATATCTCGCAACTCACTCAAGGACAGCGATTGGGTGGTCTCTGTTTCATTTATGACTTCTTCCTCCTCTCCTTGTGACAGCCCTGCTTTTTCATCATCCCATTCTAAACAAGTTGACATCCACTTCCAAGATTTCGTCTTGTATATGGGGGCGACTGATACTGGCATGTGTTGATCCTCTGAGTCAGCTCCAGTACTTGTCATGGGGGTTTCAATAGCCACAGTGCTTGTCCTGGGGGTTTGAGTGGCTGCAGTGCCCGTCACTTTGCCTTCCAATCCAGAGAGCTTCTCTTCCCCTTGGGAGCACTGAATACTCTTGAGCAGGGCTCAGTACATGTGGGCCAGACCCCAGCACGTTGCAGTTATCTGTGTCTCTCTGGATTTCCCAGCATAACAACATACTTTCTCCAAATATTCTACTAGTTTTTTCAGGATTCTGCACTTGTTCAAGGGTGAAACTCCAGAACACTGGGGGTGCCCACTGCCCTAGGTATTTGCCCGTGCTATCCCACATGCCCTGCCACTCGTAACTATCAAGCCTTGGGGCAGATTTCTGGGTGATATTCTTAAGTTGCTTAGTCAAAACCAAAACAACATGCCCAAAAACTAACAATAAGTGCACCTTAACCACCCAAGGATGTTCAAGATACAAAAAGGTTGTTGTAATAAAGGTGGAGACATCATAGAAGAAAGTAGCAAAGACACCATTCTGTATTTCCTCCATATAAAATCTCTCCGAGGAGGAGGTATAATTGCTAATTGCCTCAACAAGGTGGCATCCAAAGTACAGTAACAGTTCTAGCAAAAAACCCAAATACAAGATAAAGCTGAAAACCAGTGTTTGCATAACTAATCTTGTAGGCAAAATGTTACTAATCACAGAAGAACACAGCAGACTACATAAACCAACACCAATCTTTAACACCAACTTCACAAAGGACAACATGGCGCTGTGACCAGCAGCTGTTCTTATCTCTAACCCTTGAGCCCCACGTTGGGCACCGAAAAAGACCGTTGTGGTTTAGCCGACAGCTCAACCCCACACAGTTGCTCGCTCACTCCCCCACCGGTGGGATGGGAGAGAGAATCAGAAGGGTAACACTTGAGGGTTGAGATAAGAACAGTGTAATAATTAATAGAAAAAAGAAAACAACAACAAAAATGCAATGGAAAGGAAAACAACAAGAGGCACGAAACCCAGGGGGAGGCTGTGGGGGGAAGGGAACGAACCGCTGAAACAAACCACACACAACACAGCCACTCACCACCCAACACCACACCTCCCTGAGCCGCAACTGCCCCCTTAATATGCTGGTCATGGTGTCACATGGTAAGGAATGAACATCCCACTGGCCAGTCGGGGTCAGCTGCCCCCACCATGGCCCTGCCCCTCCCAGCCTCCTGCCCATGTGGCAGAGCCCACTACCACGGGCACCAGAGTGAAGAGAATTAACCCCTTCTTGGCCAGAACCAGCACAGCCTGGGACCCAGAACTCCTGGGTCCTTCCTCTGAACTGGAATGGAGGGGTGAGCCCATGAGCCCTTGAAGATGGAGAGACCCAATACTCTGTCTGCAGCATTTGGGGGCCACCTCTGAACTGCTGGATTGCTCTGGAGGCTCCAGGGCACTGAGGGGTGACAGGAGAGGTGGCGGGGGAAGAGAGTCAGGCTGACAGCAAAGCAGAAACTCTCTTTCTCAGCCTAGGGGATGCAAAAGGTCAGCGGCTCACATCAAGTCATTTCACAGCATGGCTGATTAAGTAACGGTCATTTGACTTTGATTAAAATATTTGGAACAGTTCAGCTGAGACTGGAAGCAATTCTGACACCCCCGCCCCCCTTGCCCTGCATCTCCTCAGGGGATTTGAAAGACTTCACGTGGAAGAAACGGCGGAAGAGCAGCACAAAACTTTGCTCTTACACACGTGTGCTACGCTGACTGATTCTAATGGGAATTCCCACAGAACGAAGAGTGCTCCCCTGAGAGCAGAATATTATGTGAAAAAGATACTTTCTACTTATGTGGGCTTAATGAAAAAAGAAGAAAATAAATTCAGAAGGAGCTGTTGTAACAATACTTTTGCTCCTATCACACATTGGAATTAGGAGCAACAAATAATTAAATACAGCCAATCAACTGACACGGCAAAAACTGCCCCTTCCATTACCTCAGTCAAAACTATCCCTCACAACCATAGAGCTCCAGCAGCTTTAGGTTACTGAAGATAGAGAATCTAAAATAATAAAAACTTGCACAATTTAAAATAAACTGTGGGCAATAAAGCAAGTGCTTTATAATTTGAAATGATCTATTTGTTCCTTTAAATACCAATGGGCTTGCTCAATGAAGTGGGAATTAAACTGTATCCATTAAAAGATTAAAGACCATAAATAAAAAAGTAGCAATTAATTGTGTTGCCTATTTTTAAGAGGTTGGAGCTTAGTTTTTCACACTCTGGCAGTCTATCAAACGCAGCTCCATTACAGATGTCTTAGAGCTGAATTGATGATGATATTCAAAACTAAGCACATTCTCTGCAGTATTCCTACCCTGATGAAGGAGCTCAAACGTGTAGATGGCTTATGTGATTCTATCATTCTTACAGTGTGAATTACAAATGTTAGAAATGTCAGCTTAATGAGTCATGCAAGAGTCTTCAACGTTCTAAGTCACTGGATCCAATTAATTTTTAAATGTGCCTAAAATGAACAATGAAGACTGAGAAGAAGCAGTCCAGTGGTTTCCCCATACTCACTGTTTTCTTCTATTTTGTAAGTTGGACCTAATAATGCTTCCAAATAGCTCTCCAAGTCAATTATTAACAATGACTGGAACTTCTGAGGAGCTGACAGTGTGTTCTCTTCAGCCCTTAAATCTGCAGTGCAATTTTTCTGACTTGCATGAACAAATGAGGAAATGGAGAATGTAGATGGTAGTGAAAAAAAATAGTTATTTTTTTCTTTTCTTTATCCCTGTTACTAGTAAAACTTATCACAGCAATGACATGCCAAACATATGTATTTTTTTAAATATCTCCATGCTATTTGCTTCATTGTACTTGAAAACGGCTTTGGTTTTGTACTGTACTTGGCACAATGTAAGAGAGTGAATTTTGTTTCCAGTGAATTGTGTTTTTATTGACCACTGTGGGCCAGCGTCACTAGCTAGGCTCACAACTATGAGGGGGAAGAGCCATCTGTTGTTACAGGCTTTTGTTGATTTTTACATAAATAATTTTTACCACAACCCAGACACTGGGACCACTAAACTCTAGATTATGACTATCTGGTGGCTTTTCTCAGTTGTAGCTCATCCAAAGTTACTGATGTGGAGGCTTCCTTTCCACATGCCAGGAGAACACCAGCAAGCAGAGTGTGAATGCAGCTCGGACTTCAACAGACATTAAGGCATGTTACCTGCTGTGGCAGGCCTGTTCTCTAATTTGGAATATAGCTGATGGTCTTCCCCACCCCCTGCCAACATCTCTTCTTGCACCCTTTGGAGAAGGGCCCCTGGATGGGCGTCACACCTTATCTTCCCAGTGGGTCTGGATTTGCACCAAAAGAAAAGGACATCAACTGAGGTTGCTGAAGAGCGTACACATTTTGACCCACCTTGTCAACAAACAATGGTCTTTGCAAGCGGAGCTGGGCACAGCAGCTTTTCAGACTGATGCAGAAAGTCATCTCTGAGCTCACTGGTGAGGGGCTGTGGACACCCACCCCAGGGACGCTCCTAAATCTCACTGAGGAAAAGCAGCAAATAGCCGAGTGGTGGCAGTACTATAAACTGCTTCAGTTGCTCATTCAGTGAACATGAGCACCTGCAAAGGAAAAAGGAATCTGAGGAGAAGAGGACCAAGTAGCACATTGGGGGTCCCTATACCTGAAGGCCCCATATCCTAGAAACATTTTTTGGAGCAAGGAAGAATGAAGCACTTGAAATCTTACGTCTCAATGGAAGATTCAGCTTGATTGAAGAGACTTTTGGCAAAAGCCATCAGTGGCTTATCTGATTTCATTGATCTTGAGTAATGCTGCTGGTGCCAACACTCTGTTAGAGAATCACAGTGTCTGATGGCAAGTCTAGGGCTGATTTTAAACTCTTGTAAATATTGGGTATTTCAAGGCAAGGTTTGGGTTTGGATCTGTGTGTCCTAAGAAGAAACCCTTAGTTTTTGTTGTGGTGCAGGCAGTTTTTGACAGAAAGTGTCAAAATATTAATACAGAAAGAGATTATTTAAACAAAAAAAAAAGCTATATGCTGCCAGAAAGTGTCAAGAAAATTCTCCACCTGGAGTACAAAACTTAGCCTGTGGGGCTGTGTTTTAAGAGCCAGGGTACAAAACTTCACCTTTCTTGAAAGTTAAAGGAGGTTTAAAATAAGGAATGAATGAAAGAGGAAAACGGCACAAGTAGACAAGTAAAACTACAAAAAAATGCATGGCCTATTTATGCCACCTACTGGATTTTTCCTGAAATATCTTTTCAATTGGTTTAGTTGTCACAGTCATGTCTGTCACTCCAGCAAATACTTATGTTTGAATGGGGGGCTGCTCGCACAAGACAACTGGCTGATATCAAGCTGATGACTCATGTGAGTAAATGACCTGTGTGGACTAACATAGCTCCAGGACTGGAGATGGGGATAGCTGTACACCTGTTTACTCTGCTAATTGATGGCTGTAGGGTAGCCAAGACTCCCAAAGCTGCAGGCAAGCACTAAAGGCCAGCACTGAGGAGTTTCCCAGCCCCCGTCAGTGCCTCAGGGGAACATGCTGGCACCGCTTCCCTCCTTTGCTTGACTCCCTCTAGCTGTCTTTGATATTTTGTTCTAAATGTGCAGACTCTTTATGGACATGCTGATGTTTTAAAACTATGCAGTCAGGCAGTGTGTCTGTATCTTCCTTATCTTCTATCCCTCAGCACTCCTGCAGCTGACGCTCTATTAGGAATCCACAACCAGCCCTGGTGATACAGCCTACTAAATGACCTGGAACAGTCAAAAAGATCTGCTATGAACAGAGGGGGCAAAACCCTCTGGCTTGACCCACTGACGGCAAAAAAAAATTAAACAAATCAGACCTAGGAGATCTCTAAGATGGACTTACTAAATGCACTCAACCCTGCTGACTTCTGTGAAATGAAAGGTCTTCATTTTTCAGGCAATGGTGTCAGAATCGAGTCCTCTTTGATTTGTGACTTCTCTATTGAGATGCTCAGTCATGCCAAATGTGGTGGTGGGGACACAGCTTGTTCGCATCTGTCCCTCAAAACCGTGATCTTGTTAGCAAATAAAACATTTTTGCAAGGTTCAGGGGATCAGCCAAAGACATGCATTGGCAAAGGAAAGGACAGATTGCCACAAGTGACATTTTGTACTCTAAAGACTTACACAAGAAAGTTAAAGCTAAAGGATAACTATCAGCTACCTAGAAAAAAAACCCAGAAAGTAATTTGATTTTTCTCTTTTTTTTTTTTTTTTACACCAGAAACATTAATTAATTTCCAAAGGTGCCGGCAAGCTGCACTAATGTTTAGTCACTGACATCATCGTGGGATTCGAATCAGAGGCACCCAGACTTATATTAAATGAATCACTACGATTTCCTGAAGACTTCCAGTGAGACTGCTCTGATCTGTATTAGAACCTCTGGCAGTTTATAACTCCTATTCCTTCGTGACTCCGGTGGATGTCAAATCCAGTAACGTGTTGTCATCCTCACCAAATGCCTATTAAAAATTTTTAAGAAAAACATTACACACCAAAACAATACTCAAACTGCAGCTCGAGCTAGCAAAACCAAAGCAATTCATCATTAACAGGTCAACCATGTACTTGTATTCATCAGGCATCTAGGTATTTTGGTGATATTAATCCAGAACACAAAATACTAGATAGGTACTAACAACATTAATATTTTGTTCCTCAACAGTTGGTTCTGTAATGTTATGGATAATGCAGATCTGCGCAGTTAGCCTGGAAAGCAGGTGTAGAAAATACCAGCTTTGTGAAAGAGAGCTAAATTAATGTTCATCCTAGTGAAACGTCATATACAAGCAGCTGGTGACTCCTATTATTTCTCCTTTGCCTGTCTTTGCCTGCTTTATGCACTGAGCTTCTCTCCTCTTTTCTCTTTTTTTTACTCCTTCCAGTTTTTCTCTTCCTCCTCCTCCTGTCATTTCTGATGTGTTTTTTCTTCTCCTACATTTTCATACCTCAGTTTGTTGGGTTTTATTTTATTTTACCTTTCTTGTTATTTTGATTTCGCCCACTTTCACCTCCTTTTTAATTTGCATTTTCAATTGACTTCAAGACAATTTGCATTCAAGCACCTGAAAACGGTCCCTGTGGTGTGCTCAGCCCCACTGAACTTCACAAACTGGAGTGTCACTTCAAAGACTTGCTTTTAGAGCTCAGAGCTCAAGCAATGTCCCCACAAGTTGAGAAGATCTCAACTGATTACGCTCAGGGAGGAATTTCACATTTCAATATAAGAGGCTAAGCACGCCTGTCTGCATCGTTCACCTTCTAAAAGGTTAGTGATGTACACCATTAGGTGTATAGGCAAGTTGTATTTTTGTTCCATTAAACATTGTATTCATCTTCCCCTCTTTTTCAGGAAAACATGCAGTTATTGACATCAGAAATGTCAGTCCCAGCAAAGTGATGCAGAGGAAAAGATTCAGTCTGTGCAAGTTGAATGCTTGTCATACCCCCGTGCCAAGCCTACGCAGCTTCTGCTGGTGTCCCACTTGAGAGACGTCTGGCTGCTCAAGACTGGGTCTTAACAGGAGGGTTTTAATGTGCTTTCTCTAGAAGATGGAAAGCACCATAAATGCCTGCTACGTTGTACCATGAAGCAAAAAGAGTTCTTTAAATGTAATTTAAATGTAATTTAGTGAATGCTAATGGAAAACATCAAGTAGCAACTATCTGGGGCTTTCTTCAGGCTGGGATTGGCACGGATTGTTTCTGGCAGGGAGTCTCAGTCTGAGCAGAATTAGCTGGGAGATAGCTGATCTTGAAGAGAGAAAAGCTTTCCTTGGCTTCTTCTAGCAGAAATAAATTTCTACCTACTGTAACTTATTACCATCCGATATGCTGAGTCATGAAGCTGGGGTTATAGAAATCTTTATGCAATCTTTATAAATCAGCCTCACGTAATCTCAGGCGCTTTCTGCTTCATCTCTGTTGAGTCACTCATTTGACAGTTGTCATTCATCTTAGATTGAGATGTAATTTAATAGTTTCATTTCAGCATGAAGATAGCGTCATCTAAAGTTGAGCCCGGAAAGATTTAAAGGTGTAACAGAGGAAATATTAATACTGTAAATAATATCTGTAGAGCCCCATGGGTCTATAAATCACATAGTGCCAAGTTGGAAGGGGAGCCTATGTAAAAAAGAAAAGAAATCGCATCTTCTCCTGTCGTCCTCTGCAAAGCAAAGCCACTCACACCTGCTCCAGAGGTGCCGGTTTTTGAGTTGCCACCACATTCTCGCTGTATTTGTTGGGATTGCCTGCCCAAGCAGGTATTGATGAAAGTGCGTTTATACCCATGGAGGGATACAAGTGTGAGGTAACCCACAAATGGGAGACATAGTCCAGCAAGGAGCCAGAAGGGGATCAGAGCGGAGCTGCAGCAGCTGAATTTTGGGGTTGTCCTGTGCAGTTGGACTTGATGATCCTTGTGGGTCCCTTCCAACTCAGGGCATTCTGTGATTCTATGATTCTAACTCGGGTGTTTTATGTGGGGGTCACAACTCTCCCTGGACCAGGCCCCGTCAGCCGCCTAACCAAACTCGGCCTACCCACCCGAGGGGAACCCCGGGCTCAGTAACAGCCTCTCTGGATCCCGCCTTGCTCTCTCAGGCCGCGGCCGCCGTTACCGCCACCGGCGCAGCCTGTGCCGGCCCCTGCCTCGGCAACACCTCCCGCACGGAGCCGGGGTGCGCGGGGGGCCACCTGGGCCCAGGGCCCGCCGCCCACCCGACGGCCTGGGCGGCAGCCGCTTTCCCCCGCCGTGCAGCCGCGGCGGGCCGGGCTGGGCCAGAGGGCGGGGCGGGGAGGGAGGGGTGGCCGCTCCCTCACCCGCAGCGCCTGCCCCGCGGGGGTGAGGTCTTCGCGGTCCCCTGGCCCGGCCCGGGGTAGGGGGTGGGGGGCACGGCGGGAGGGGCGACGCTGGGCTGCCGCCGCCCGCCAAAACGCGCGGGGCGGCGGGACGGGACGAGGCAGAGCCGCACCGACCCCTTGCCCGGCTGCCCCCAGCCCAGCGCCATGCCCAGTGACTCCCCGGCCTTCAGCAAGCCCCCGGACGCCGCGGCGGGGCCGGGGGACAAGGCGGGCGGCTTCGGGAAGGCGGCGGCCCTCATGGCGGCCGCCCAGGCGGACGGGGTAGCCGCTGCCGCCGCGGCGGGGAAGAAGCCGCCTCGCCTGCCCAAGTGTGCCCGCTGCCGCAACCACGGCTACTCCTCGCCGCTGAAGGGGCACAAGCGGTTCTGCATGTGGCGGGACTGCCAGTGCAAGAAGTGCAGCCTGATCGCCGAGCGGCAGCGGGTGATGGCAGCGCAGGTGAGCCCCGCGGGGCGGCCCTCCGCCGCCGGCGGCCCCGGCGGGGTCTGCCCGCAGCGGGGCGGGCCGCCTGCCCCGCCGGGCCGGGATCGCGCCCCCGCGCCCGGCGGCCTCGGGTGCCCGCCGGGGCCGTGCCGCGGGGCGCTGGGGCGGGGGATCCTCGCACCGGGCTAGAACTAGACTGACGTCTGCCTAAATTAACGAGGCTTTTCGCTATCTTACGTATATATATTTTTTTTTTTATTTTTTGTTTTTACTTTTCATAAAAATAGGAGACGCCGTGAGCGCGTGTAGGATCTGAGCTGGCCGCGGCAGCGGGAGGCGGCTGGCCGCCGTCCGCCGATGGGCCTGAGCCTATCTCCCTCCGAAAACGGGCAAAGTCGAGCCGCGCCGCCAGCCCTGAGGTGCGCGGGTCTGCTTTAAAACCTTCAGACGGGAAGACTTCTACTTAGCCTCAGACTGCCGTTTTCGAACTTGTTTTTAACTAGAGAATTAATAGTCTGACCCATTAATTGGTTAGTGAGAATATTTTCCAGCGGCGGTTTCAGATCCGGTATATCTGCTTTTCAGCATGCTAGTTGGCATTAGTCGGATCTATTTCTAAAATGACTTTTTTTTAACGACGGTGCTCCTGATTTTGCGTAGAGCGTCTCTGTAAATAGCAGTGTAGCTGGGTCGTCTTGAATCTAAACGAGGGCTCGGTAGTGTTTGCTAAGAAACGAAACATGCATCCAGTTCTGTGTAGGAATAACTTTTTTCCTTAGGTAGTGCCGCCAAATTCACGACTCTTCGGCAGTGTAAATGGCTGCTGTATCAGCCCGTCTGGTCCTTATCTTGAAAACTTGATTAAGAGGAGCCCTGGAAGCGTGATGGCTCCTGGTATCCTTGTGCTCTGAGTGGGGTTCCACGTTCTTGTTCGTGCAAATAGTCCCTTGCAGGCAAATTAATTGCAAGGTGTCAGGACTACTGGTGCAAGTAAAGGCAGTGGTATCAGACCCAGCGACACAGTTTGCGACCTATGTGCGCTCAGAGCTTCATGATCCTACATGAAATGAATATCCCACTGACGGATTTTAAAAACCTTAGCAGCCCTGGATTAAATCCTTCCCAGCTTTTTAATTTAATTATTCAGTGTAGGTATACTAAACGTTCTCTGAACTCACTGGGAGCTTTCGTTCATTTAAATAATTCCTCCTTGTCAGTGCCATGGAAGTCCAGAAATCGTTGTAATGCCCAAGTTACACGTGCTTTCTCTGCCCAGTGTGAACCACAGAATAATAAACATGGATCCCTTTGCTGCCTGCCCTGGGGCAGGGAGCATGAAATGGGGTGTTGCTCATGCAACTGTCCCCTTCTGCACAGGCTGTTCTGCTGTCCGGCAGCTTCTGTCAGGTGGTGAATGCCTCCTGCTAGCTGGTCCTGGCAGTGGCCCGCCTGTGGGTTTTCTCTTCCCTGCCTAGCATTTGAAAGCGGCTTTGAAAGCCTCCCTAACTGAACCTTATCTGTGTAGGAGTTACACATTGAAAGTCTGTCTTTCCCCCGTTTGATATATTTCTGCAATAAGCCCCTTGGCGCTGGTGGAATTTTGCAGGTCAAGGTTATTGGCTTGTGAGGCCAAAGTTACCCATGATGTTTGCAAGTCTACACCCCGCTTGGGATATAGCTATTGCAAGAGCTATTATTATTCTCTCTAACGGTATTATGCATCTGTATTAGAAAAATATTGCTGTTGAACATGGAAATGGAGGGAAATCATGTCCAGGTTACCCAGAATTTCCAGCAAGAAAAGTACATGATCCCAGTCTGTAATCTGGGATGGATTTCCAAGGTTCAAATACAAATGCAAATCAGTCACCTGGCAAGTTGCAGGGCAGGTAGCCCTAAAGCCCCCAGCGTCATGTTTACTGCCTGGACAATGTGTCGTACTGGGCACAGGAGGATGGCTGTGCAGAATTGATCTGTCAGTTCAGATGAAGCAGAAACGGTCCTCTGTTCCTCCAGCGTAAGTAGGGAATGTGGTTTGTTTGCACGCACGTCCAGACTGCATAGTACCTTTGGGCTTTGCCATTGCCAGCTAAGATACGGAATTGCATCAGCATTGGGAAAGAAATGGGGAGCTCCTGCTGCTCCATGCCTGGCCAGCTGTCTGCTGTGTGTGATGCTCGATGAGATGCTCGCAGGATGGTTTCCTACATTTGCTGTACTGCCATGATAGGTTTCTGTGTATAGTGTACTGTGCACTGAAATTCCCTTGAAGAGTTAGATTCCCAGCAAGGGAGCCCAGCAAGCTTGGACAGATCAGTAGATTACAGTCCTCATAAAGAGATGCTATATAATGCTGAAGAGACACAGCAAAGCCTTGCAAGCAGATGAATTTCTTATCCCCACCAGCTGCGTATCAGCTGAGAGGAGAGTAGTGACTCTGTGCTTTTAACAGTATGCCTTGCACAAGAGCAACTGTGTCGGGTGAATACAGTCAGCTTCAATGTCTTTGTGTGGCCTTGTTGGAGGGCGATGTGTATAGCACCAGCATTTCATAGGTTTGTTCATATATGGACAGAAAAAGGGCTTCGTTCTAAATACCTTTATAACTTCCTTTATATCCTTCTCTACCCACTGGCTGGATCGTGACATCAACACTGTAGAGAGTACCAAGAGATAAAAACAGCTTTGGGTTTGGGTTTCTCGTTGCAATGATAAATTGTGCTCAAGCCAGAGAGCATGTGCTAGGTCTGTCTTCTTGTTCCCAGGTTGCGCTGAGAAGGCAGCAAGCTCAGGAAGAGGAACTGGGAATCAGTCACCCAGTGCCCCTGCCCAGTGCCCCTGAGACGGTTGTTAAGAAGAACAGTGGTGGCAGCTCTTGTATCTTGTTGGAAAACAGCAGTCCTACACACTCAACGAGTACAGCCATGACAGCAACTAGCACACCGTCAGGTAATGTGCTGGGAGAGCGATGCTTGCTGATTGGGGCAAGGGTTGATATTGCTTACGCCAGCGTGCTCTTGCACCCCTTTCTCAGCCGGCAGCGGCAGGGTTGTGGAGAGTTCCCTCTCCAACAACAGCATTGCATTGTTTGTATGGTTAGCAGGAGGGAAGAACCCAGGATCAGTCTTTCATATTTTAAGTGATCATTTTTACTTGAAAATCAAAATTAGTTTGGTACAGCCTGGCAGTGTAATTTAATTCAACGGGGTGTATACCTGCAAGCAGAGATTTATGAGGAGCTTTCCTCCTTTCTTCCAAAATATGCACTCCTGCCACAGTGCTGGCAACTGCGTGTTGGCTGGTTGGATATCTTCTTCAAAACTGAAGAGTTTTCAGCATTGTATAGGAGCCAAATGTGTAGGTAATGTTATTGACCCCAGCAGCAGAGAGCTGCCGCCTTACGTGATTTGATGCGTGGTACATCTGTTTTGTGTGGCCAGGTGTGATGAACCTCAAAATACTGATGCAGTCCTTCCACTCTACTACACTTTAATTGTATTGCATTTAAGCCATGTAAAACAAACAAGCAGAAAAAACCCAAAACAAAAAACCGAACAGTGTTTGCCTGCACATTCAGTAAAACCATAGCTAAGCACAATTGGGACTTAAAGACACTGAAATGAAGACCCTAGACAAAATGCATTTCCTATACAGAGCTTATGCCTGGCAGATACAGCAACTGAATATGTATAAAAATGAAACTGGTGTAATTTACTTCTGCTGTATAGACAGAAAAGAGGAAAAAGCAAATGAGCATAGAGGAAAGGAAATGTCACTCATTTTTAATCGTCTGTGCTGATGTCAATTATACAGGTGAATATACTTCTCTTTAAAAAGTTAAAAGGTTAAAGGTTATAAGGTTAAAAAGATGCTTCTAAAGTGCACAATGCCTTGCATTAGCTAATAAAAGGACAGCGCATATGTGTGTCTGTCAAATGACATCACTCTGTTTTGCAGGCCATTTAAAGCCTTGTCAGATGGATTTGTGGCATCCATTGTGGACAGGCAGTTTCAGACTATGGTGGAGGAATTTCTTTGGGAAGCTTTTAGAAGAACTGGTTGATAAAACAATAAATAGCTTTTTATTATCTTTTTTGTTTTCATTATTGCAGTCATGTTAGTGTCACCTTTGATTTGACGCAATTACTCCTTTCATATTTGGATTACTGCATGCATTGTCTATAGACATGGAAAAAGCTGGCTAAAGATTAAAGTAGTATATTCAGTAATGTATAGAGATTGTGTGTAACTCGGGAGAACAAGAAAACCCTTGCTTATACAGAAAGGCCAAAAAATTAAATCGTCATACTGTCAACAAAATCTGCATAAGCTTTGATCTTAATGTTTTTTAAATGTCAGTGAAGGTATTTAATTTATTAATCCCCCTTAATAATTTCTTATTAATTGACTATGGTTTTTTAATGAAGAACATACATTAAACAAGCTTAAGGCAGCTTACGTGCTTGTATAAAGACTTGAAAATATGAAAATGCCTAATTTTAATTTAATTTTAATTGTTTAAAAATTTTTCGTCAAAGCGGTTGTAAATGGTTTGTAGTCATCTTTCTTACAATGGATTTTTCTTTGTGAGCAATTCAAATACATTGTTTCTCAAGCATTTTACTAAATTACTTTGGGTGGGTGACAACATTTAAAATACACAGCTTCATCTCCAGAGAGACGATGTGATTCTAGCCAAGAATCAAGGCAGGGTCAGCTTTGTTTGCCAGAAATGGAAGAATCTGGGAATGAATAGGAAATTGGGTTCATAATTTTGGTTTTAGGCACCTAAGTAGCAACATAAATTCCTGCTTAGCTCAAAAGTGACTGCACTGCATAAAGTTCTGTCTCAAATAATTTTGGTAGGCTCATCTGTTGAAAGCAGTGTAAGTACTCATGGGTACGGATTTAATGCCACCAGTGGCTGCACGCTGGCTCTGAAGCTGCAGAAGGTGCTCTGCGTTCAGCCAGACCTGTAGGATGGCTTCCTCAGATGCTGGAGTACAGGCTTCACCCTGGAAAGTCTGATTTTTCAGTGAGGAATTCTCCTTAAATATTCTGATACTTTCTTTTTTTAGCATATAAAGATCTTTTGTTAGATAAGAAACTGCCAGCTGTTATGTGAAATGAAGTTCTTGTTTTAGGTGTCAGGTTGTTTTGGGACCAGGTACTCAAAGGATTCTTGTGTTACTGTTTTTATCATTTTACTGGTACCTGCCACTGCAAGCAAAATGAGAAACCCTGTCGGAGCAAGTTCCACAGTGTCTCAGTTTGGTAGGCTGAGATGCTGATTTTGCAAGAATTTCCAGTAATCGTTAAGGAAGGCAGAGATAGAGAAACCCTTTGTGGAAGGGGAAGTCAGCAGCTCCCTGCAAGCCCCAGGGGAACTGGTGGCTCCTGGGAGTGCAGTGTGCCCTGTACAACATGCATTAGACTGGGCAAAAGATGGTTTTGACAGTGGTAATTCTGTTCCTCCTGTAAGTTTTTGGCTTCACAAGAGCAGTTTTTCTTTTGGACTTCCATCACGCAGAGCGTTGTTTGCCAGTGGAGGAGTAATGTGTGAAGGAGTCACACAAATCAGACATAGTGCCAGAGCGAGAGTCTTTCCTCGCTGTATCCATTTTATTGGCAGATCAGAAATATTGTGACACCTGGAGAGACCAGAGACAATTTTTCAGACCCCTTCATGACATGCTGTTTTTGAAAAGGGGAAAAATGAATTATCATGGTCATAGTGTATGGATTTGTGCATTTACTGTCTCAAGCCTGGAAACCGTGTTTACTTTGGATGGAGCATATCTTCCCCACTCAAAAGCAAACTGGGAATTTGCAGGGTAGTTGGAATGGAGCAGACCATGGTCGCAGGGCTTTTGCAGAACCTCCTGCAAACAAATTCTGTAGTTTCTGTGCATTTTCCATTAAAAAGTTGCAGGTTGCTGAGGGCAAAGGCCATTTAATTGTACAGAGCAGCAAAAAGTCGTGATCCCAGGGCATCTAAAGTAATTGTCCTTCCTTCTGTAGGGTAAGTACATCGTTAGCTTAACTAGTGCGAAAAGCTCAGGAGAAGACTATGGTGAGGCATTTAAAACGTGCCTTTCAGACATAGTCGGTTTTTAAAACCTGGCCTCTTCCCTGTTCCATGTCAGTTTGGTACCTCTGCCATTTTAATATTTAGAAATCGGCAGTGGGAGGGAAGCATGGTCATGAAACACCTCTGAGTGGGAGCTGCTCACGCTAAGCTAAGGAAGCAGACAGTGCATTTCACCTTTCCTCCATTTTGTTTGGTCCTCGTCACAGACTAAGGGTCACATTTGGCATTTGGGAGATGGGGTGGGGTGGCTGCAACATACATCACCTGGTGACTGGAGGGTGCTTTAAAGCACCCCTTCTTTCTGCTGCTCTGTGCTCATGTTGGCCCAGTTTAGAAGCATCCAATATAGATGAGATTACTGTGTGATGCTAAATGCCAGCTGCTGCTCCTGTGCTCTGCAGTGGTCGATTTCCCGTTAGCATTGCAATGACCATTAGTAACGGCACTGTTCCTGTGCCTTCGTGGTATCACTGATTGGCAAGTTAAAGATGTCATTGTCAGCAGCTGTGAGCAATAAGCTTGCTCTTGTTATTTCCCTTTGCTACATTTATTATGTGTGATGGAAACAAAATACTGTTCTTTTTACATTTCTGTAAGTAGGTGCTGCCTTCGCTTTGAAACTCTGAGGAACAGATGGGGTTTTATCTGCTTGTAAATACGGACTGTAGTGGGATCAGCAGTAATACTATGCCTAATGAATGATGGTACTGAGGTCCCTTTGAACTTGCAGTGCCCTAGATGCCTCTGAAAACCCTACCTTCCCTTCTTTACTCTTCTTTGCCTTTTTTCATGTTATCTTTTGCATTGACCTTTTCTATGACACTCTATTGTGATTTCAAAAATTGATGCCATGACCTTGCAAACGTTGTGCTGCATAGGTAATGAGGTAAAAAAAAAAGTTGTTATAATTGGAAGATATCATGGCCTGGTTTTAAAAAAAAGTGAGCCATTTTATTTTTGAAAGAAAGTCCTTTTAAGTCTTTACAGTATAGTGTCATATGCTATCAGAATTTTGGTTTTGTCAAAAAAGTGTCATTCTAGTCAATTGGTGGGCAACCTGAGGAAGCTGCCGCGGACATTTCCCTGTGAGAGTGCTTAAGCACTGGAACAGGCTGTCCAGACACGTTGTGGAGCCTCCATCCTTGGGGAGACTCAAAACTCAGCTGAATGGTGCCTGAGCAAAAGCATCCAACTGTGAAGCTGGCCCTTCTTTGAGCAGAGTTTGGGCCAGCTGGCCTCCAGAGGTCCTTCCCAAACTAAACTATTCTGTGAAATGCCTCCCTTTTTGTATTGACATTAAGTCAATGTACTGAAATTTGAAAATCAGCCAGCCTCAATACTGATCAGTATTTGCAAACCTGGGAAAGAAATCATGACTCTTTTGACCTGAAAACACTCAATGACTGAGTCTATGACAGATTTCACCAGAAAATTAGCATCATGGCAGCTGACAGGTGGTGGAGAGGATTGCTAGTTCAGGTGGCAGCAGCCTCAGCAGGGCTGAACAGTAAGGAGAAGGAGGCATTAGCTGCTTTGCCTACCTGTGCCAGGACTAACATAATGGCTGCATGTCCTCAGAGGTCTTGGTGGGTCTGCAGTGGTTCCTGGTCCATCATCCTGCTCTTTCCTTTTGTCTTTGTGTCCTTGTTACTTCCTAATGATGATTTTTTTCCCTGCTGCACCCACTACTGCTACTTCACCAGTTTTAGTTGCTCGCTACCTCCTGGTCCTGCCAACTCTCCTTTGATATAGAGACCCAAGCAGCCCCATCCATTGCTTCCTGGTGCTTTCCCACAGTCAACAAACCTCTGGGAAAGAAAAGAGTGTAGCTGAACATAATGTAGCTTCACTGGATCGTAACAGCTGGCAAAGAAATAAGTTTTGTGTCCTTCACCCGTGAATAACTAATACCTTTCCACCTGTAATACTCTGTTTTTCTCCAGTGGTTGCAATTAAGATGAGAGAAAAAGAATTACATTTGCATGTGTCTCTTGTAGGAGTCTGTGAACTGTCTTACCTCTCCTGCATTGGCATTGTTACCACAGCATCAGTTAGACCTTGTCTTGGGAAGCAGTTGCTGGAGATGGTCTTCTGCCTGTATAGAGGTTTTCTCAGTTGCTAAATCTCTTTCAAGATGGACTAAGTAAATTTGGGAGTGTTTCACTTTGAACAATCTTTCCTTGCTTTAGGCTAAAACTTTCCCTTGATAGGCTATTTTTAATTTCTGACTGATAAAACTATGTGATTAATAAAGCACTCTGTATTGTGGTGGCCATGGCTTTGTAATTTTCAGTTCCTACTGAAATCACATGCATTTTGCTCACAGTTGTTTAAAAAGGCATTGCTTGTGAAGCAAGGGAGGCGTTTCTATCTCTCTCCACTCCTTTGCTTTCACCGTACTTGGGAACGCTGCGAAGTAGTTTTGAGCATCTCATTATAAAAGGACATAGATAAATCTGAAAGGATAGAGGGAAGGGTGACAAAAATGATGTATGGCTTGTAGAAAAGGAGACTAAGGGTGGATATAACAGTCTATAAATATTTGAGAGGTAATAATATGGAGGAGGGGGAGGGATTATTTACAGTGCTTGAGACAGCATAACAAGGAGCAACGGCTTGAAACTAAAAAAGACAAAATTAAATTAGACAGTAGACACTTTTTCTCCTAACTAGAAGTGCAATTAGCAACGGAGTGACCTGCATAAGGACAAGGGGGTAAGTGAAGCATAATCAGGAGAGGTGTTTAAGAGTGTGTTAGATTACGATCTCAAGTGATTAATATGGGGGTAAACTCTGATCAATGTGCAGGTTAAACTAGATGACGGAAATCTGCTGCAGCTTTGTCATCTCCTGTATGATTCATTGCCTCTGGCCATTGTTTGACTGTGTTAAATAAATCATAATGTTACAGGGTTCTGCATCCCTGAGTAGATGTTTCCAGTTAATTCTTCAGTTCTGGAGCCTGCAGCTTGCACAGCTTGCATTTTCCCTGCTCCTCCTTTCAAGCAATATTCATTTGTCGCTTTTGCAGCTTTGTGTGTGTGTGTATGCGTGTGTGTGTGTGGGTGCCTTTGTTTTTACCTGAGGTAATGGCTGAAGTGCCGTACATGTTTATTCAGTGAGGCACACACAGTTAAAAGTGTGATATTTCTGTTGTGTTGGCGAAACAGGTAGAACTAGAGGCAATTTTCAGAGCTAAGTCTCTAAATAAAGAAGTTTTATATTTCCTTTCAGACTTTTGATTCTGTCTGAAGCTTCAGTGGAGGTGTAAAAATAAATAGTAGCATAAAACGATTTGGAAAACCTCAGAGAAGATTGCTTTTCTTTTTCTGTGCAAGTGGTACTGTGGGGCTCATCCAGGGCTGTCTTCACCAGAGGCAGGGGCTGGGGAGAGCTTTCTGTAGCATGTCGGGGAAGCAGGGGTGCTGGGGGACCAGCCATGACCTACCCAGACCTGTTTGTTTCAGGAGAGAAGGGTTGCTCAGCCCCAGGGCTTCTGTGGCTGCCTTTTGGCCAGAGGGGTGGAGGTGAAAACCGACAGGCAGCTCAGCAGGTATTGCCGTCCTTCTTTGATATTTCAGAAGAGCTTTTTCCCCTGCTAAAGAACTGGGGGTGGATTCTGCCCCCCCCCTTTCCAAAATCTTTCAGCCTAGGGCTTTCTGTGTTTGCAGCATCTTTCTATCTGATTTCCCTTGCTTCAGGTGAGGTTTTCAGACTTAGAGCTACTGGTTAGAGCAAGGTCCCTGCTGAGCAGTGCTTGCTGTGTGCTGAACAGACTTTACTGTGTATGCTATGCTAGTACCCAGATGCTAGGGGCTTCTTTTCCCACTGACCAGCCCCTATTGTTCTTTGTGCCTTGGAAGCTCTTCCTCTGTCACGCTGGCATTTGCATTTGTACATTCACGTTTAGAGGGTTATCTGTGCCGGCTTGTGCTTTCCATTTGTCATTATGAACACTGAGATAAGGAATGGAGCAGGAGCAGATGATGTGCTAAGAATTTTCTGTCTGTGGGCACATTATTACACTATCTGCAGCTAACCTCTTGTTCCTTTCTGTCCTTGAAACAGTTATTATGATTTCTCTGAATGTGTGGGGCTTTCTTTTTGCTTTTGGAGAAGATGTAAGTGGGGAGTGAGGGAGTACTGCATGCTTCCTTAACTGAGCACTGGCATGATTTCTTTTCTTTTTTTCACGTGCTTTCTTACACCTTGAAGACTGCTTTGATTTGCGTTATTTATCAACTGACTTCCTAATTCAGCCTGTTGGCCCATTTTCCATTTTCAGTAGATTAGTCATTTAATGACATGGGGATCAAAATGCAGTTTTGAAGGTTTCTTTTATAGGAATGCTTCTTTCTCCTGAGTTTGAGTACTTGTTTAATCAGAGTTGTGGATAGCTCAGTCACTTAAGTACAAACATTTTTACTGTACTTCTGTCCTATGTTCTCTTGAAGAACTTGCATAGAGTCAGTTAAGCACTGAGCTTCTCTTCCTTCGCAATGAGATTGGATGCCTAATTATTTTATGATTTTTTTTTCCATTCCTGTCTCTACTCTTTACTATTTCTATTGCTTACAGCGTAGTCTGCCATTTGCTAACTTGGATGCCTATAGTCATGGGCACAACTGAACCTCAGCTGATGGAAGCCACTGTAGTTCCAGTCACTGTGCATTTCTGTCTGTGAGTTTTGCATGAACAAAATTCATTGGTGACCAATTTGCATTTGCATGGAAGCAGATTTTGTGAGTGCAGTTGCTGTTGCATCCATGCAACACTGGCAATGGTATACAAAAGTGATGCACATGCATGTGATTTTTGTTCACTTGCCCAGGCCCAGTGGGTGTCTACAGTGATTCTTTATCATTCCTGATTATTAGTTTTTCCATCACGTATTAGGCAGACAGAGTGAAAAAGCTCTCCTGTTATTTCTAGTTGGTCTTTTTCAGAAACCTTTTGGGTTTCTGTCATCATATAGCTTATAGCCAAGCATGGACTCCAGCTAATTCCAGCCATTGTCCTACTCCCTTTATTATTTTTAGTGTGAGCTATAATGATTTTATCCCAGTCATATTTCCTCCAAGGTCTCCTATCTCAGACACTTGTAAAGCCTTCCCTCCCTTCCAAGGTTCTCTTTGATCTCTTGTTAATGGCTTAAATCCCTTTACATTTAATCTGCACGGAGTTTCTTTCTCCTCCTCTCAAATTGTTTCTTTGAGCCTGCAGGTGTCTGAGCTGTTTTCCATCACTGTCTAGAAATCTGGTTTTCTTTCCTAATTTCCTTCCTCTTTTAATTTTTTCTTCTATGTTTGTTAAAGTTGTGTGGATTTTAAGCTTTGTTCCTGTTACACACTTTAGTAGCACATTGGATGTCTGAATGCAACAAGTTAAATGATAGTAGATTTTTTTCTCAAATCAGGTATCTCAAGATGAATAATAACATGTATACATATGTATGCACACATACTAGTCATACTCCGAGCTGTTACACTGAAGATTGAAAGTGGCACTTTTTTCTCATGCCCCTGGTTCTCTGAAGCACTAATTTTATTGGTCCTGATCCTGTTAGCTGTCATGGATGTTAATAATTTTAGAAATATAAATAATCCTGCGGTCTTAGTTCAGCATGAACAAACATGCATTAAAATAGTGCCTAGCATCTTCACAGAATCAAAGCCCTGTTTAAAGATTTTTGAATGATTTCTTTATTAAAGCCGTTCTTTTTGCTGATAAAGATTTGAATACCATCGCTATACGAAAGACCAGGCATTGCCCCCCAGATCATACAAAGATCAACTACTCTGCTCTGGTCAGTAGCAGAAGATGTTGAAAGAGGGATTTGCTGCTGCAGACATCTTATTGAGGGCCAGGAGCTTGCATTAAGTGTGGAAATAAAAATTATTTTCTGTAGGTTTTATTTCTTCAGCTGTATTAGGAGGATTTTTAAGTTGCGTGCTAAATGTTTGCAGCAGATCATTTTTATTAAGTGTACGCTAAATGTGAACGAAATGTGCCTTCTCCAGTTATACTGAAATAGGTGGTATTTCAGCTCCTCTTAGCTGGAGCTGGACTGGGGCTGTGTGTATGTCTTCTGGCTGGGATTCCTCCCTCCTTGTTTTTTTTTCCTCCCAGATCACATTTTCCTTTGAAAAAAAAATTGTTTTGTGTTAAGTTTAAAATTAACTAAAAATCTTCAATTTGGGAGGTTTTTAAAGTTGTGTTTAGGAAGGCACACACAGAGAGTTAACAGTCACTTGACCCATTATGGGATAATAATTCTACACATGGAAGAGAGGAAGAAATGCTCAACAATTTTTTATCATCTTTGCTTTGAAGAAAGGCAGATGATATTGCTGCATATGGAGATGATCACATTCTGTTTTCATTTCCAGCATTAAATGAAATCAGCAGGATTGCATTACTTGCATGCAGTATTTAAAAAAACAAACAAACAAAAACAAAAAGCCAAACAAAAACTTTTTTAAAAAAAAAAAGGAAAACTTGGCTGAGGATCTCTCTTGTCCATTAATGCTGATTTCCAGGAAGTCTTCTAACACTGAGAAATTCCTAAGTCCTGGAAGAAGGCTGATATCATGCCAGTGCTTAAGAAAAGGAAGTGTGGTAGGATGGGTGGCTACAAATCCATCAGCCTGACATCACTTTTTGTGAAAACAGCAGAACAGTCCACAGCAGCCTGAAATGTGCAGGAGGGGGAGAAATGCAGCTGTTAAAGGATGCTCACGCAATGTGGAATTACAGACGTTTATGGGTAAAAGACTCTGTCAAGTTAGTAATCTTTTATTGTTAGAAAATTGCTTGACAAAGTGACATATTGATGGAATCAAATTCTGCAAAGCATTTGATTTTTGTATCTGCTGACATCTTGGTTAGGCAATTTAATTGACAGAAAATCAGTATTATATGTGTTACATGGTTTTAAGAAGGATGATCCTATCAGTCTAAAAATGTAGGTCTGAGTGGGGAATCTGGTGCGGTGGTGTTTCTGGAGAAGTGTACAGGGACCTGCACTTGGCTGTAAGCTGCGTGGTCTTCCCACTGGTATCTTGGAAGTAAGCCTGGAATCACCACAGCTTGTCTTGGCAGGTGGTGGAAAGGTGCATGGACTGGCAATCAGTGGAGGAGACAGAAGTGCACTGCGGGAGGGCTTGGCTAGCCAGTTGGTCACATGCAAGCAGGAGCCACCCATACCAGAAGTGAAAAACGGAGGAGTCTGTCCCTGAGAAACATTGTCACTGCAGAGGAGATGGTGGCCATGAGGGTACTATGCTGAATGTTAGTGGTTCCTGGTGGAAGAGGATGACCAAGGACTGACCAAGCTCTTTCAGACAGACCTGTGATGATGGGAAGGAGGCTTGGTGTCTTCTGTGCCTGAAACCGGTGAAGTGCCTGTGCGACTGGTGGGATTCCTTTGCTGGTGACATTGTACATACAGGAAAGTGGGCTCTCTGTTGATATTGGAAAGGAGATTGTTGGTGGTTGTTAAGTAAGCATACCACACCAGGCTCAGGAGCATCACTGAGCCAAAAATTATGGGAGGCTGGGAGAAGGGGTGAGGGAGGTATCGCATTTGTTTGCCCTGTTTGTACTGTTTCCTAGCTTTCTCTTAATAGCTGGTGGTGGGGATATAGTCATGGTCTGAACCAGCACACCTCAGCTTGAACTTGGGAGAGCTCAGGGAGGAGACGCAGGGATGATTAAAAGACCAGAAAACACATCCTGAGGTGAGAGATGGCAGTTTATTTTGGCCTTTAGTGACCCCCTCATCTAAGAGTTGATTAATCCGCATGTTCTGAATCACTTGTGCCTTTGCCAGACTAGACCAGCTCAAGATGAAGTTTTCTGTATCATTTCATGGGATGAGTTTTGACATTGTGAACAGAAGCATCATGTGGGTGCAAAATCCCATGAAAAGCTTGTGTGTTGGGTACGTCCACTGCAGGGCTCAAGCAAGGTGGTAACGAACAGCCTAAATTCTAGGATCTCCCAGATTTTCTTGAAATGTACTGTCCTTGCTGCTTAACTTCTATCCTAGAGTTCCTCTTTCTGGCAAATGTTCTTGGTAAGAGGTGCTGTTCCACTTGGGTCTGGTTTAGCCCTTTATAGGTGGAACTGGAAAAGCTTATTCCACTTTGCTCAAATGATGACACCAGCATTATTTCTAGAGGGAAGAAAAAAGTAATACTCATTCCTTCGTGGTGAAAGTGAGCATTGTTCTCGCAGTTGAGTAAACCTTGAGAAGCAGGAGAGTGCAACCGTTGACGTCTTCACAGATAAAGCCCTGTGCATGCAGACACTGCTGCCATTATGCCTGCTCCTTGACGATAACGCCGGCTGAACTCATGGTCCAGCAGCTTCGTCTGGAGCGGGGTGTTGCGGGACATCCTGACTCTGCCAAGCTGTCAGAGAGCTGCTGCAGGACAGGTGCAATGACTGATCATTTTGTCTTGGGGTGGTGGGAGGGGGTGAAAAGCATGGTAGAAGTTGCCACGTGGTAAGTGTCTGGGTGAGGTATAGCCTTGATAAGGAGATGGTGTAGATCAGT
Organism: Phalacrocorax carbo; assembly: GCF_963921805.1. NCBI lineage: Eukaryota > Metazoa > Chordata > Aves > Suliformes > Phalacrocoracidae > Phalacrocorax > Phalacrocorax carbo. The sequence goes on from NC_087548.1 coordinate 30,861,916, forward strand.
CGGTGTGCACTTCAGCTCTGGGGAAGAGGCCAGGAGCCTGCAAGAGGCTCAGAGTTGTTGGACTGTGCATTTTTTTTTTTCCTTCTTTTTTTCCAGATTGTGTATTTCTGCTGTGAGAAGAAAGGGATACATCTGCTGAGCAACTGTGTTCCCCGGGTATGGTTGGAGAGGTGCCTATGGACTACAGTGACAATAAGCTGTTTTGGCTCTGATTTATTCTCTTTAGCCTGGAGGCACAGCTGCTTTTAGTCCATGTGTCTGATATGGCTGATAACAGATTTGTCAGGTGTTTGTCAGGACACAGCTGGGCATCCAGGGCTGTTTGGCCAGGCAATCCCAAACAAGGAGGAAAAAGGGCTATTGGATTTGGTGTTTGGAGCTTGAGGTGGGGTTGTAGCACTGTTGGCAATTGAGGGAGGGAGGAAAAAAAAGTGCTTTTCTTGAAAGGTTTCTGGTCAAAATAATTGGGAATGCTGCAGAGGTGGTTTTCCATAGGTGAATGAGAGTAGGACAGCTCTGAATGTCTCGGAAATCGGGCTCCAAGGCAGGGTATGCGCGCAAGCTCCCCTGCTGCTCTGTGGACCCTGCTCTTCGCCTGTGTTTGCTGGCTCATCTTGAACGCAGGGTGGCTTTCTCTTCCTTGTACTGCCGTTAAGGTCTCCACCTCCCTGCTGACTGAGAGGCAGCACAGAGCGACGGGCCAGAGGTCCGCGAACCGTGGAGAAATGTGGAAAAGGGTTTTGTCTTCACAGGAGAGGCTCAGGGAGCCATCTCTTAGGGCCTGAATTCAGGGATGCTTTCAGGATTCCAGGGTCCCTGTTTTTTCACTCTTTTTAGGGAGAAGGTTTTAACTGACAGATCTGAAAGACCTGATTCTGCAAACCTTGTACTACAGTAGTTTATACTGTGCACTTTTAGTCCAAAGTGAGTACTGATCCTTGACATTTCCTTTTATTTGTCATGGTGGCAGAAAAGTACTTCAGATTTTCGTGTACTTGGGAAGTTTATTTAATCACATGGTTCAAAAGCATCAAAATAATTTTTTACTAGAATATCCTACACAATAATTTCTTAAGTATCTCTTTTCAGATAGAGATGTGGGTTGAGAGTTTTATATATACAAGCACCTGAAAGAGAGGTTTTAAGATAAAGCACCCTCTGGACTATATTGATAAAAAGAGGTTTAAGGGGAAATACAAAAATCAGGATGGAGGGAGCCAGCTCTGTTGGTTTTTTGACAGCACTGCTTTTCTGTAGGGTCTGATTCCAGCCTCCTTACAAAGAAGAGGGATGTAGAGCATGGACTCATAGTGTGGTGGGACTGTTAGCTGAAGCAAATGGTACTGGGGTGCAGGTCAGTGTCTGATCCATCACTGGGAGCTTTGAGAGCAGTGGAGATGAAAACCTGGTCCTTTTTGCACTCACACCAATGTCCATAAAGGACAACCCTGTGACTCTCATATTGGACCAGATTTGTCTCATAGAAACCTGTACCGCATTGACAGAAGCTGTAAATTAGGGTGGGGTGGGGGTGGTGTTTAAAGCCCCCTCTCTCCTTACTGAAGGAGCAATAAACAGTCTTCTGTGTTAAAGTGTAGGGGTCAGCAGAATTACACAGGTGTGAAAAGAAGCCGAAATGGTGCAATCAGACTCTGGGGAGAGAGAGGAGAAAGAGAAAAGGTAGCATGGGGGAGGAAAGTGCTGGGACGTTCTCCAGAGCCTGATGTTCAGGCTTAGCCATGTGTTGCTGTTGAGTTCCTCAAATTTCTATGGAGAGACTCGAGCCTTTTCCTTTTCCCTTCCTTTTCTTACTAAAGAGGTTTCCTTTCCTCTTCTCATTTTAGATAGAGCAGGGAGTGGGAATAGGGAAGGTGTTAGCGTGCGATATTTTGTATGGTATCACTATGCAGGGTAAAAATAATAAATCACACACTACATGCTTAGACAATTTACTGCCTGCTTTTGTATGTGCTGTGACAAGTGCTCAAAAGGTCAAAAAAGCTTCCTTAACAAATTTGATAAGATAATGCAGTGAGCTGTAAAAGCATAAAGTCCTGGGGGCCATAGACCAGAGTAGAAGAAATAATTATGCATGGTAATGGGTAATTACAGATAATGGCCTTTTTTGGGGGGTGGCAGAAAATACACAGCCCCACAGCCTTGCCTGGAATGAACGTTGTCTAGCACATTAACTTTATAGCAAGCTAAAAGTTCAACGCTGGAACTGAAGACAATCTGCAACTTCTAATGGGAAGAGAACAGAAATACTCCTCTCAAAGGCAGAGCAAGTGTGCGAGTTTTGTTCCTTGGGAGGCAGAGTGTCTCAGCAGGAAGTAATAGCACCAGCTTTCTTTGACATCTGAAATAGCTCTGTCATGATTGTCTGGTGGGAGAAACATATTGTTCCAGCATTTCTGATTATGATGTTAGGGAGTGATTTCACACCGGCCTCGTTCAAGGCTATTGTCCAACCTCAAAGTTGGCTATGAACTAACACGTTGCAACACTTAATAGTGCCAAACCAGTTAATAGGATTGTACTGATGCTTTATATACTGAGCAAGGGGAAATTGGTCAGGTTCGGATCCAAGACTCTTTTGAGGTCTGAAGGCAAGTGTTTCCTGACTGAGTAATTAATTTTTGGCGTTTTAATGGCATAGCTGTCTCCTGTTGCAGAGGCTGGCTTGCAGGAAGATACTAACACTGCAGTGGTGAAAAAAGTCACTCTGATCTGTAGACTACAGGAAATGTAAACTACTAGAGGCTGAACTCTGCTCACTGGGCAATAGCTGTGCCTACCTGCTCCTTGAGTAAATGTGTTATTTGAGTAGTCACATTTCTTCTGCGTTTTCAGTGGCATGTCTGTGTATGTGTAGAGTCTTTGTAGGCACACAGAAATAGAAACTGCTAACCATAGGTGTATATAAGAACTCATGTCAATAAATGCAGGCAGTGAAATTCTCTTGCCACACTGCATATACAGAATCCCTTTTCGGAAATATACAAACAGATGGAGACTAATCAGCTGTTATGGCCACATAAGTAAATTGAACCATGCCACTGCATGTTCCCAGACATTGAAACATGACTGTATGTGTTATCCTGATTTTTAAGACAGTTCCTGGTGTCCGTCCTTTCCAAACTGACTAATATTCTCCCCCAGATTCCTAAATGTGGTCCAGTAACCATTACCAGTAGGCAATTCGGTGCTACCACCCTGTTTTAGGTGCTGAGAAGGTTTAATGGTATGGACTCTGTGCCATTTGACCTCAGCTTCAGAGGCTTGGCCAGGCATGTTTGAATTACTGTTATCAGTGTGTAGTAAGATGTATAACTGGCCCTTAACAGTACCAATAGGAATAGAAAATACCCCATCCATAGGTGCAGAATGAGTGAATGTTGCAGACAGAACTTCAGTGTTTGCATTTCTCAGTGTATATGCTTAAGAACATGTTTGCATCTGTGAGACAGAGATGATGATAAAAATTCCTGTAAATTCCCTTACATTTCTCTCTCTCCTCCCAAAAAGTAAGAAGGGAAAGAATGATCTATATGCTGGCTTCTGCGTTGATTTTGCCATGCATATCCGCAATTCGTGTAAATCGCCATAGCTTTATTGAAGTAAATGGTCTGAGACTGATTTACATTAACTGAGGACTGGACCACTGTTTTTCACCATGCTCTGCTAAATGAAGGCAGGAGCCCCTCATAGGTTACTGAATGTGTAAGACCCATATGTGTAACTGACCCTGAGAACTCACCTTCCTTAAAGGAAAATCCCAGCCGTCCTGAAATGAATTACTGGTTAACTACTATTAATATGCCATAGAGCTGGAGAGTCGTCTACAACACTGCAAGATCAATAACAGTATTTATCGTGCATCATATTGATCTTCTATGAAAGAGTGGGCCATATTTCACACTGTGTACATAGTGCAAAAAAAGTAGCATCGGTTCTCTACAGGAATTAGTAGAGACATAGAAAAGAGCTTAGAGATCCAAGGGCAGAACTGCATGAAGGGATACTGTTGACTCAGTGCAACAGCGTTGCTCACATATGGAGAGCCTCTGACAGCCCTATGTTGTAGATTTGGTGTTCTGAAAACTGAGTGAAAATTTTAACAACTCTTTTTTTTTTATTTGCACTCTATTTTCTGTTCCTTCTTGTACAGGTTCAGTCCCATGTTTTTAATTGTGTCCTGTTTGCAACTTGCAAAATGTTCAAATTTGTGGCTAGTGGCAGGGGAAAGACCCAGGAGCCCTTCCCAGTTTTTCCATGTAGAGGGTGAAGACAGCCAAGGCGTGAGCCTGGCTCCTGCAGCAGCCCTCTTGTTGTAAAGGGCAGGTGGAGAGGCAGAGTAGGAGTCTAATGGCGCAGCAGCAGTTGCCTTGTTGAGAGCTTAATTCCTTAAAAATTGCTGCCCATAGAGCAGTGGACTTCAGGGTTGCCCGTCATGTGCAGGTGTTGTAGTGTGGCAAGCTCTGAGGCAGCGGAAGACCCTCTCTTTGCCAGCAGAGCCATTCAGCTGTGTTAAATTACATTTTGGGGGGGGAGGAAAGCTGAAAGCTGATTTCTTAACCTTGGTATTCTCTCCTTGCTGGCAGCAAATGCAGCCACGGGCTGACAGCCTCCCTTGAGGAGGGCATGTTGAGCGGTTGGAGGCGAGGCTGTGGGAAGGTTCAGCCACTAGGTGGGAATTGAGAATTACAGGTACAGGCCAAAGGCTGACCAGAGGAACCCCAGTTAAAGTTTAGCTACCGCCATTGCTTCCAATAGATCTGCCCTATTCAGCAAACAGTGGCCATGCCTGAGAATGCAGCAGCCCAGAAGCAGTGTGCTTGCCTGCCAGCTGGCTAGCAGACTTCAGCTGGAGAGAACCGGCATGGATAGGGCGAAAACTCCCCTGGGCATATCATAAACATGAAATTTTCTCTAGGCAGATCTCTGAGTGCTTTCTTTAAACCCTAAGGCAGTTTAGCAAGGTTCTTTGGCCTTTAATTCTGCTCCCCTTGGGACTCAGCACTTCTTTGAAGGTACCTCATGTAGGTACCAGCTGGTCTGACCTGCTTTCTCCTTCCTGAGCTTTCATTGCCCAGAAAAAACTCAAGATGTTCAGGGCTTTCTCCATTAATAGCAAAACTCTTTCCCTTTAATATATTTACAGTTGTGTATGTTCTATACATGTTGTATATGTATGATGTATGCATTAGCACTAGGAAATTACTTGATTCAGACAGGGTAGAGCTGGACCGCAGATCTGCCCTTGACCCGGTGCCTGCCAGTGTTGCTGAGGACCTGCAAGAACTCAGATCTCCAGAAGCACCCTTCCCTCAAGCTGACCGGTTCAGGACTGTGAGAAGTTTAGAGTAATCCCTGGGATGCTTTGACCTGGTCTGACCCAACATCCGCCCACAGTCCAGATGGCATGAAGCTATGTCTTGTATGAGATGTCTCCCTTCTCCTGGGTGAAGCACTGAATCGCCTCCAGCTGCTGCAGAAAAAAAAGCAGACTTGTCCCAAGGCATGACATCAAAGAAAAACTCATCTCCTAAATTCGGGGGAAGGTGTGAGTTGAAGCGTGTGGCAGCTTTCTCCTGGTCTTTGCCAGATGTTGCCAGTCCTTCCATCTTCAGGAGTGTGATGTGGCTTGGGATTTAGGGAAAATTAATTCTACTGGCCATCTTTCCAGCACTATCACAGGACTCCTCGCTCTGTATGGAGTTGGGTGTGTCTGTCCCTTCACTCAAACTTTCCCCTTTGCTGTGGCTCCTGCTTTTTCTACTAATCCACTGGTGCACATCCCTGTGGTGCAGCTGTAGCTCAGAATGGTTCCCGGGCTATTGACGTCTGGGGATTTATGTATGTGGGTGCATGGGTGGGTGAACGAGCAGGTGACTGGCTCTACACTGAGTCTTAAGAGGGCAGCTGATAATACTGTAGAGGCTATTGGAGAGTGGAGGGACAGCAGAAGGAAAGCAGAGGAGGTTCTGGTGGATTCGTAACAGCCCTAAGCACTGAACCGCTGGCAACTGTTGTACAGCTAGATAAACAAAGATGAGTGGCAGCAAGTCAACCCTTTTACGCCTCCAATGGCAAATGATGGTAGCTCAAACCACACACAGAGGGTAGAAAAGAGAAGAAGGGGCAAAAAGCATATTTTTTTCTCTTACTTAATGCAGCAGAAGACTGCCACCACTACTCTTCCTTCAGGAAGAAGCTGTAGCGCTACCAGCCACCTTAATATAACAGAGACATCAAGGATGCTTGTATGACTTTGGGGATGACTGCCAGCAGGTCACTGTTCTAGTCTAGCCCATCACATATTGGGAAGTGTAATGCGTGAGACCTTTCCAAAGGTTGTAGCAAAGCCTGCTACTTTCTACCCTCCTTCCTTTTAGTTGCTGACATCTCACTGTGGCTCACTCTTCCTGTGTGGGTGTAAAGAGGCCCCATATTCCTAGTGCTAGTATTCTCAGCAAAAAGTATTATACCTTCTTACAATGCACTGCAAGTGGAAATACGCTGCTAATGTTTTAGAAGAAATTGCACATCTGTGTGGCGTAGCATAGCCCTGACAGAAGTTAAGTGGCTGGCTGCCTTGCATATCTCTGTCTCATGTGAAATCTGTATCCCAGCAGGGAATGTGTTGGAGGATTTTGCTTTTGGCTTCTAATTTTCAGCATGAAAAGCAGAACAATTGGACTGCAGCATTACTTGGGAGCTAGGTTTGGGGAGGAGAGTCAAGCTCAGGCTGTGATTTAACAGAATTGTTGGCTTTTCAGTGCCAGTGGTCTAAGTTCTGATTTTGTCAAAGGCATGGACAAAAGAACTTTGAAGAGAGGCCTGCCCAGAAGCAGAATAATAGCAATATTAAAACTCCATTAAAATATTAAAAGACCAAAAACTGTGAAGGGTCTTTTGTGGCATTGCAGACCCCTCCGTTCTGTTTGCAAATTTGAGAGGCACTCCCAATGAAAAAGGCCAGCTGGCTAGGTTCTTGCATGCAGAGGGCTGAGGGGCAGAAAAATCAGATGCAGGAAGCATAAAATGCTCTGTTTGCTAATAAATGGGTATAGTTCGCTGATGTCAACAAAATGTCAGCAAGAGTTGAATGGGGGCACTGTATAATTTAGTGACCTGGAAGGAAACTATCCATGATTGCAGAGTGCTTTCATTACAGCTGACGAAACAGAATTGCATTGTAAATGGCAATAACTGGCAAAACCGATCACTGGATCTAGTGTGCAGCTAATACACAGTACAGTGGAAGGTGTTACCGTGACCGTGAGAGGCAGGTGAGTAACCAAGGTACAGACATACCAACAGACAGGCACAAAACAAACCAGGCAGCGCCTGCCTGACGTGTCTAGTCTTAGAGCTGTTTATTTCATATGTACCTATTGTCCATACTGCGTCACCTCCATACTGGTAGCCCTTGAGAGCCACATTCTTTTTTGCTCCACAGTGGAGTTAGACAACATCATGGGAAGAGCAGGAGCTTCTTGCAGAAAGGACCGTTGTGCTGCAAACATCCTAAAGTTCGGTGCAAGGCAAGGGTTACAGGGATGCAAGCTAGAACCAGAACTGCATTGATGATGAGGTTTATGGTTGCTCCCTTGTTTAATATGTAAATGTATATTCACTGTGTAGTTAGGCTTTCTAAGTTTGTGGCAGTTTTTTGCTGTGTGTCAAAGAGAACTTGGCTGTGAAACAGTACTGAAGAGCACCTTCCTTTTTCATCCTTCTAAGTGTTGCAAGGCGCCAGTTGACACTGGACTGAGGAAAACGGGACCCTAAAACAGCTTCTGAGAAGTCCCCCGTCTTCGGGAATAACAGGGGAGGCAGACCTTTGCAGGGGAACCCTGCAGGGAGTGCAGCCAGCTGGCCTCTGGTCTGGAGGTACCCAAGAGTGCAGATAGCAAGTCATGAACAATCCCCTTCTCCTCCTCTTTTGCCAGTGGTGTAGGAGCTTGTTCTGCTCTGTGATTTCGTAGGTAAACATGCATTAAATTTGCATTAGGAGGTTGGGCAGGGATTGAGGGCCTCCGTGCTCAGAGTTAGTACTTGAGGACACCTTGGCTGATCGGGTGGTGCTTTCCCTGCTGCAGCTTTCTCTTGGCCTGTGGCTGTTTGCCTGTTTAGAGTCACACTCAGAAAGTGTCCTCTCACCTGCAGGATAATGGTGTTATCCTGTACCTAGAGTCTTTCTGGTTCCAGGATGCTAAGAGAAACTTGGCACGGTATTACAGTTTAAAAATAATAGCACGCTGCATCCTTAGATGGTGTAAGTCACCATCAGATCAACTAGTGGTGCTTGAGGACTCAGAACACTGTCTTAACCTGCAGCTGGTTTTGTGTCCTGTTTTGCAGTCTGCGGTGTCTGTAGGTGGTCTTGAGCTTTGAGTGAATGTCTGTCCACTAGGGTTTCCACCAAACCTCCAGCCATGTTTCCCTTTCAGCTCTTATCTCTTCCTATTTGTTACCCTGAGCCCAGCCTTCAGGAGAAGTAATAGCTCATAAGAAGGTGAAAGGTAAAGGTCTTCATGGAGCCTCTTGTTTCATAATGGCTTGTTTTTTTCTTTTCCAGAGGGACGGATGCTCATTCAGGACATCCCTTCCATCCCCAGCAGAGGGCACTTGGAGAGCACGTCTGATTTGGTTGTGGACTCCACCTACTACAGCAGTTTTTACCAGCCGTCCCTGTATCCTTACTATAACAACCTGTACAACTACTCCCAGTACCAAATGGCAGTGGCCAGTGAGCCTTCCTCAAGTGAGACAGGGGGTACGATTGTAGGGTCGGCCATGAAAAACAGCCTTCGAAGCCTCCCAGCAACATACATGCCAAGCCAGTCGGGAAAACAGTGGCAGGTATGATGTTATAGAGGTGTTACACAGAAGGGTGAGGTGGACAGTAAGCTGCTTCTTGGGCCTGATTCTGACCTTCTATCTGCTGATTTCATGGCAGTGCAAAACCAGAACCAGATTCCAGGACCTATGTTAGGAAAGTTAGCTGAAATGGGTGGTTATGATGCAGAACAATTAAAGCAATGATACAGGAGGATTACCACAAGCATGGGTAAAAGGCACCCACTTGATTTTATCTTCTGATTTACATCATGGTAGATCATGGACTGTTTTCCAGAAAGAGTCCAAATTACCTAACATAGCATCCTGGGAGCTTCAGGTGTCATTTCTGTAGGGCTTTGATCTTCAGGAAGCTGTTCTTTCCTCTTCCATCTTTCACATCCAAGGCACTGAAGAGACCCAGGAGACCGTGCTGTTGTGCAGTGGGTTGGTGGCAGTCAGCTGGCAGTGACAGGGTGTGTTGCTAATTGTGTGTTCTGGCAGTATCAGCTCCAGGGCTTGCAATTTTGACTTGGGTAACTCAAGTTACAGTCTGTGCCTAAGAGGTTCGCACCAGAGCTCTGTGTATTTCATTAGTTAGGGTATTAAGCCAGCTGAGCCCTCTCAGTCTAGGACTTGATAATTGTAGCCTCCAACTCAGTACTGGTCAGAAACTGGAAAAAGGGGAAATCTGCCAAGGCAGGGAATTCTTGGCAAAGTAAGCAGAGCCATTTCAGTGGCTCAGAGGTGATTCAGCCTTGGGGCTGCAGTGGTGCTTTTCTGCCTGAGATTAAACTCTGGAAGCTGCACCCTCTGTGTCTGCACAGGCCTGTGTCCCTTGTCCGTGGGCAAGAGAGGACAGACCTCTTCTATGGAGCATCAAGAGAGGGCAGGCTGCCTTCTGCAAAGGCTCTGTTGTGAAACCACTCAACAAAAGATTAAATGTCCACTATAACCTCCTTTCTGAAGGGAGCAAATGGGTCATCCCCTTTGCTGACAGAATTCCTCTAGCAATTCTGGCACAGGGACCAACTCTGAAAGGGCATTTTAACTTCTGATACCGAGGAGGTGGAACTAAGACCAGGGTGATTACAATTACTGTAGCAGTCCATATCACCTTCAGTGAGCCTTTCCTATCATTAGACACTTTTTTTAATGGGAAGGTCCTTCTGAAAATGCAGGGACCTCCTGGGGCAACAGTTGGCAGGTCCATAAATTGTAAGATCATGGCTCTACACCAGTCTCCATTTAGTACTGTTCGCCCTGAGGACAGCTGTATGGGGAAAAGAGCTGCCTCCCTCCCTTCTGCCGTGTGAGCCCATACCATGAGAGCTTTCTTCTCTCAGTGTGTTGACAGGCTTCACCACAATCACCTTCAAGTACATGGAGGTACGCCTTTTCAGATAGGCTAGTTGATAGCATCCTCTCTAGCTGCTGAATTTGATCACCACATCAGGGGAAGAATTAGTCAAGGCAAGCTGGGGGTGGGATTTTGTGCATGGTAATGAGGTGAGATGCCAATGGTTTTTTAGCTTTTTCATTTTCATTGATTAGGTTAACCTGGCATGTCATAGCAGAGTATTTCAGAAAATTGCTTTTTCTGAAGCTTTTGCAGTACCTGGCTTGTAAGAGCCTACTGCTTAGCTGGTGCTTGGATACACTATCACAACACAAATGAAGGGCAGCAACATTTATGTTGTGAAAATAATGTTCTTGCAGGCTGCTAGTTCCACACTTCACCATTCCTCCAGCCAGTAGAAGCTTCTGTGATTTTACTTCCTTGGGAAAAATAAAAGTAAATTACAGGTGTTGACTATTCTAGCACATGGTGTTCGAGGAACAGATACATGAGGGTGTGTTAAAATATGTTAAACCCTGGAGTGGAGACGATGCGCTCTTGGTTCTTTTGTCATGTACTGTATCTGAAACTAGACTGTGGGTAAGAAGTCTTGGCCTAGAGGGTCCATTGTCTCACTCTGAGATTGCCTGTTTCTTGTGGGGCCTTTGACACCCCTTAAAGAAATAAAAGCAATAGTATGTTTTCCATTCATTTTTCTGTTGGGGCCCTGCAGAATCTGTAACTAACTTCTGCTTAAGTGGTGCTCAAATTAATGTGATACTGAAGAGGTGATTAAGGAAGAAAGAGGTGGTTGTTGTCAGAAAGGACTGTTTTCCTTCCGCCAGCAGGCTCCAAGCACTAGGTGTTCATTCCCATGTTGTAGGATGTATCACATGGTTCCATTCACCTCCATGTGAACTTAGGGTTTTACCTCACCGAAGATTTTTATTTGTCCTGGCCAGACCTTTTGGGATCTCTCAGTGCTGTTCTGGTGAGATGTCTGTGCAGAGAGACTTTCTGCCTGCAGAAGTGACACCCCCAGCTTCTAAATGGTCTAAAACCGGGACCCACCTCTCCTGTTCAGTAGGACAGAGTGTAGTTCAAGGTCAGTGTCATATAACTTACAAGCTGTTTCTCAGAGGCTGATCTGCGAGGATTGTTATTGCTGGAAGAGTTACGAATCATGGGGTTTGCATACTGTTATGACAGCATAACATTGCACAAATAATAATAAAAAGTTTTACGGTGAGAGCCAGGCTAAATAATGCTTGATGGCAGTGGGTACAGTGATGCCAAGGTTGTAAAACACTGTGTGGCATTGAATATGGTTTCCTGGAAGCGGAACAAGCTCTCAGCAGCTGCACATGGTTAAACATCGGTTCTGCCCATGGAAGATTACCAGCAAGGGAAGATCACCAAAATACAGTGTTAAATGGAGAAGGATGAGTGAGTTTCTCTGTCAAGCACGGTAAGGAGTTACAGGACAGTTTCAAAGCATGATCCACAAAGAGGGATTGGACCTTGCTTACACCTTCAGGAGTTTTTGCTGGTGAACCTGTGCAGGCTGTTTCTCTCCAGAGGAAACACATAGTTGTATCTACACAAGGATGTTTGCTGGGCTGCCTGTACTGACTGGGTTTACTTTTTACTTGCACAGGCTTTCTTAACCAGTCTTCCAGAATGAATCATAGAATCACAGAATCGTTAAGGTTGGAAAAGACCCTTAAGATCATTCAGTCCAACCACTAACCTATCACTGCCAAGTCCACCACTAACCATATCCTCAAGCACCACGTCTACCCTTCTTTTAAATACCTCCAGGGATCGAGACAACCACTTCCCTGGGCAGCCTGTTCCAATGCCTGAACCCTTTCCGTGAAGAAGTTTTCCTAATATCCAACCTAAACTTCCCCTGGCGCAGCTTGAGGCCATTTCCTCTTGTCCTATCACTTGTTACCAGGGAGAAGAGACCAACACCCACATCACTACAACCTCCTTTCAGGTAGCTGTAGAGAGCGATAAAGTCTAAGGTCTCCCCTCAGCCTCCTCTTCTCCAAACTAAACAACACCAGTTCCCTCAGCCGCTCCTCATAAGACCTGCTCTCTAGACCCTTCACCAACTTTGTTGCCCTTCTCTGGACACACTCCAGCATCTTGATGTCCTTCTTGTAGTGAGGGGCTCAAAACTGAACACAGTCTTCAAGGTGCAGCCTCACCAGTGCCGAGTACAGGGGCACGATCGCTGCCCTACTCCTGCTGGTCACACTATTCCTGATACAAGCCAGGATGCTGTTGGCCTTCTTGGCCACCTGGGCACACTGCTGGCTCATGTTCAGGCAGCTGTCAACCAGCACCCCCAGGTCCTTTTCCTCCAGGCAGCTCTGCAGCCACTCTTCCCCAAGCCTGTAGCATTGCATGGGGTCTGCTTATGTGACTGGTAGTGTTATAACTGTTTTGATCAAGGTTTTTGATTCTTCCTTCTTTTCCAGAATGTTAGGTGTGCAATTCCTGCTGTGACCAAATCAGGGTAGCTTGCTAAGCTGTGAGCACACCGGAGGGTTTCTTCGTTGTTGTAAGCCACCCGCGTGCTCTCCGGAAGGTATCCTAGTTTAAGCAGCGTGGACAAGATCCCTGCCATTCCCAGACTCTGTTGGTGGAGGCTTGCTTGTCGTGGAATAACTGTAACCACACAAGGAGAACTGCATACTTAAATTAAAATTACTTCTAGATGCAGACAAGGCCTTGAGCAGCCCAGCTGCCTGCTGTTGCAGAATTTAGGGAGCAAGGGAGAAAAGCCAGGGAGGAAACGTGTGAGTGTGTGTGGGATGGGATGAGGATTAATGCATCATTGAGCCTTGGCAAATAAACTGAATCACTGAATCTTTAATGTAGATTAATGTCAGATTTCATTAGTCTTTGTTCTTTGCAGAGGCTCGCGTACTTGAGTGGATTCATACAGGTGCGATTTTTTTTTTTAGATATTTCTGTGTAGGTTTTGTTCATTTGTATATAATTATCACAGAAGCTATATCCATCATGATTTGATAAGCATAATGAAGATTATAGTTTTGGTCAAGACCTTTCAGTCATTTATATTCTGCTGCTTTTGCCAGCTCTAAGGCACATAATCAGATATGTCTGGTGTTGCACCTGATAGAAAAGGCAAGCTTAGGTCAGAGAGGAAACGTAGCAGATGTGGTAGTTACTGTGCATATCCTTTCACTCCAGTTCTGTGTGAGTGTCTGGACCCTCACTTGAAGCTCTCATAATTGTTCAATACAACAGAAATTTATGTGCATTCAATCCAATTAACAGTTAAATGAGTTCACCAACTGCCAGTCAGAGCATGTTGGTAAACAGTGGAAGTTAGTGCTTCTGAAACTGGTGTCACTGCCACCTGCTCAGGAAGAGCAACTGGAAAATGATGGGATGACTGCAGTCATTTCTACCACAACAAAAGTAAAACATAGATGGACACGTCTGAGTCTAATCAGGTTAATTCTCCAAGCTGGCAATGAAACTGCTGGTGTGTGACCCACAGCATAAGGTTAATCGGGATTCCTTGTGAGTTAGCATCATCCCTAAAAAATGTTTAGAAGTATTCTGATTCCTACAGCTACGCTAGCTACGGGCTGTAGGAACCATTAAAAATCCACAAGATGCACCCATCATGCCTGGGGACCAGTGGCTGAGTTTTCTTTGTTAATCTGGTAACTCCAGGGATCCTGCTTTGGAGAAAGATTAAGGCTGGCTAGGAGGTTTTGGGCAAATTTCACAATTTAATGTAATTTCTGTTTCATGCTCTGAGGTGGGTTTTTTCCTCTTGTTCTTTTTTTTTTTTTTAAATGTGGCTTGGCAAATCAGTATTCTCACTTCCAAAACTTCAACTTTTTTTGTTGTTTCCTTAAACCAGTTTAGAGCAAAAACCTGAAGTACATGTTGGTGAGAGTCAGACTGAGATATTTTAACTAATTTTCTGATATGGTAATTACGTTTACTCTTTGGAAGTGAAATATTTAGGATTGTTGAGGTAGGAGACTGGTTTTTAAGGATTTCTTTAAAAGTAGCAAACATATAAAACTGTCTTTTACTAAATTGAGAAAAGTGTAGTTGTGATAAGGCAGCAGGCAGCTCGAACTCTTAAGAATAGCTGCTTGCTAGTAGAAAATATTGCTCTTTTCAACTTCTACAACCTGTTTCTAGCTTCTGGCACAGTTTTTCCTCCAATAAGCCTGGCCATCTTTCAGAAATGTGCAGTCTAACTGTCCAGAGGAAGGTGTAAAGTGTGTGTGTGTGTAAATATATACACTTTGTGCAAGACACCCAACACAATCCCCATTTTATGTGTAAGCAGTGTATTATATACTGTATTCATAATATACCCTTCACACTACAGATTTATGCTAAAAGTATCCTAATGTTTCTGACAGCTCATGTGTGACATGAATGCAATCCATATTTCTTGGAGGAGCTAATCTAAGCGGTTTATTTTCCGATACTGCTGATAGGGCTATATCTCTAGGTGTCACCGCAGTTGAGATTCTGATGGTAACATATTGTTTATGGGTCACTGCCTTTGTCTGAAAGAATAGGTTGGAACAGAATAGCAAAGGTTAATTAAATTTGTCTATCAAGGAGGGACAGATATAGATGTCTCCTGTATTTTCTGTGCTAGAATCAAAGTAAGTAAAGCCAGAGTATCAGAGACTTGGTTTTCCTTGTGTTGGAAAATATGCTTAGCTGGTTTTAGGAATGAAACAAAGCCACCTTGGGCAGCACAATGGCGGCAGTAGTTGTGAGGGGACAGCTCATAGGCCATAGCATTGCAAGGTGGGAGAGTAGCTGCAACCCTGGTTACAGCCAGGGAAACTGAGGCAGGGAAGTGTTAAATAACTTGCCCGTAGTCACACAGCCCGTGGGTGACAGAGTGGAGGTTCTTGATGTGTGGATTTCTACTCCAGTGCCCAGCAGACGCCTGTCACCTCATGCCAAAAGCAGACCTGTCAATTCTGTAGTTTGCAGACAGTGACACATAAATGCAAAATACAATTTTATGCCCCCCTAAAGTTGGCTTTATTTTTAAGATCACGGCAGAAGGAGGAGGCTGTGTTAAGACTTTTAATGGAGTTTCTCTGATATTTCCATAATTACTGGTTTTGTTTTAAGGCAGCTGTTAGTGAGTGATGGGTGAGATAGAAAGACGGAAAGCCTGGGTGAAGTGGTTTGGCGGAGATCACGTGGCACAGCAGTGGCAGAGCCAAAAGATAGTACTTTGATCTATTCTGTTGCTCTGAATTTTTTGCACCCCTTGTCACCCGGGATTAGCATCTGTGACCTCCTCCTACTTGCCCTCTTGGAAATAAGCCCCATAGTCAAGATCAACTGCAAAATGTGAAGGTGCTGCTAAGAGTAACGCTGGCTTGCTTGCAAGGAGGTTGTGGCTGGCAGCTATTGCAAATAAAAGAATTAACCCAGGTGATGTTTTGTCTGAATAAAGCATCTGGGCAAGGCTGGACCATTTTCTAGTCTTTAAGGCTGGAAGGAGACGTTAGCCACCGCTTACACCTGCCTAGCCTCTTTTCTGTCTCTGGTCTGGCCACCTCCTGTCCTCGGCTCTTCTTCCATTGAAGATGATGTGTAGAGGTTATTTAGATGCTGCCTGCAGCTTGGATGTAGGAGCTGGGCTTTACCTTGCTCTCCTACCAGCTGTTGAGAAAGCTTTTTTACAGGAATGGTCTGACCTGACGCAAGAGCATTTTCTTTATGCTTCTCTGGCTTTTGCTACATACTCTGTCACATCTGGGCACTGCTGTAGGGCAGCACTGACTGTTGTGCTCAGTGGCAGACAAATCGTGCTTCCAACTTGCCTGTTTGTGGATGACCTGTAGCTGTCTCTTGATTCCCGACACTGGCTTTACAAGGGAACAGGGGAAGAATTTCCACTGCATCCACGGTCTTTTAATCAAGCCATATTTGTTTGTTCATGAGTTACAAGGATCCCACTGTTGCTTGCTGTACATCCTTTAAAAAGTTACTGAGTGTGCACTGTATTGTACAATTTAGGGGAACCCATAAATAGGCCAGATGTGCTTCTCTGATGATCTGTGTCTCGCAGTGAAGTCAGTGAGGTACTTGGCAAATTGATCCTGCATCTGGGGCAGGGCACGAACAATGTGTGGCTGGAAGGGGGTGCGCTGCAAGTGTGCAACTCGGGTGTTCAACTCAGGAGCTCAACTTGCGCTCTGCGAAGAGCAAGTGTGTGCCCTTCCCTTCCACAGCCCTTGCCTCTTCTGGCCTCACTGTGGGGCTGGAAGGGGTGAGGGAGGCAGGAGACACCAGAGGGCCAGGTATCTCCTTTTCTTGTGATCCCTGCATGACCCCAGCATTCCCCCAGGACAGGACCAAGGGAAGGATCTCAAACCTGGCACCTGGCTGCAGCATTTGGAAGGCGGACTGCCCCAGGTTAGAAATAATCTGAATATTCCAGGGTTTCCCCAGGACTGTGTTTATCTCCCTTTCTGGTACCTAAAAATGTGCAAGGACTCTCCAGAGCTGCAGGAGTTAATACAGAGCAAATGCCCCTTCTCATGGGGTAATGATCTCCTAAGCCCCCTTTTTAATGCAGTGCTAAGGTCAAGAATTTTTATGACTGGTTGTTTTTTATTGTTACTGTAAAATAGGATTGCTAAGCACTATAAAAAGGAAACCTTATGGTTCAGATTTACTGCGGAGTTTATTCTAAACAGTTTAATAAAACAAACCCAAAAGCTTTTAGATTTTCTTCAGCGGTTAATACACAGCATATTCTTTGCAGAGCCAAGCCTCTGGCTGTCGGTCGAACTGTGGTTCATAGACTTGGCGTGGGTAATAAGATTATAAAACATGTCTGTTGCTAGCCAGCTACCACACACTAATAATAATAGTAGTAATAATTCATTGCATCCAGAGATTTTAGGTGAGTTGTTTTTTTAAGAAATGGAGAAAAACCCTAACAAAAGGTATGAAAGGAAACAGGTCACTGTATTCCCTTTACAGGGAGAGGAAACATGTGTGTGATGGTTTCAGTGCCAGTGAGTGATCCCTCCATTTTGTTACAGCTGAAATAATGCTGTCTCCTGCAGGCGTCCTTTTCTCTGTGGTACACGTGCACACATGCAGTTGCAGAAGGGAGAGATGGAGAAGTGAGGACTGCGGATGCTGCCCACAGCCGTACCTTACCGAGGGAAGTTGGTGTGTGCAAAACAGCAGGCAGAGAGGAGTTTGCTAACTTTTTTTCCCCAGTAGTTCTAGATCTGTTGAGCTTCGTGGGTGTGCAGATTCAAGAAGGCCTTTGGACTGAGCTTTTTGAGAATTAGTATTGCCAATCCATAATTTCAGGGCAGAGGCAGCCTGGGTTTTATTGAGAGAGGTTGTGTGTAAAGCACAGATAATCTGTTTCCAAGAGGAGACTGCCCTTTTTCAGAACAGCAGAGGGGATATCGTGGCTCATTTGAGTTGAGGCTTCCTTGAGATAACACGTAAATTTTTTTTAGGAGAATTTACTATTTATCATGGATGAAACTTCAGTGCATGTTGAACTTCTGTATGCATGAGGTGCAGATGGTAGAACAATCGCCTTTTAAGTATTGCTTTAATTTATAATAGAAGAACTCTTACTTTCACAGACAAAACGCGATCCCTCAGTACATGTGCAAATATGCGCGACTGTGCTGCTGTCAGAAGTTGGGCAGGGGTGCACTTTGCTTTCTGTAAACAGCCACCACTCTTTCTTGACACTTAATCTTGCTGCAAACCTGGCTCCACATGGAAAGCGGGATGTTGTCCCCTGTCTCAGAGAGCACCAGCAGGATTTTATGTGGCTCAGGCCATGTTGTTTCCAGCCAGACATACTAAAATGAATATTAAATTATTAAGGGGACCCCTGGAAAACAAGGGGTGACTGCATTCTGGCTGCTTTGGTAGGAGGTGCCGGTGGGTTCTTCTGCCAGGACCAGACCCTGGGGGTCTGATGGTGTGGGGCAGCCATCTGGGACAGCAGTTTCACCCCCTGCCTCTGTTGCTCTCTGGGTCTGAGATTCATAGCATGGGAAGGTCTGAGGAGCAGGGCTTCACACACAGCTGGCTGGGACTCAAGGGAACCGCAGTGGAGCAAGCAGAGCTCCGCTCACCTCTAACCGAGGTGAGGCGTGACTGAAAAGGCTGTCAGGCACTTCTGCTTGCGAAGACGACATCTAATGACATAGCTGGACATGCATTACTCTTAGCACTGCTGCCTTTATACCTGGTACAAAATGTACTTTTTCTCTGCCCAGAAGCTTTCCACCCTACAGTCGTTCTGCCCAGCAGACCTTTCCTGTTGAAAATCCTAATCTTGTGAAGTGTTTGGCTGTGCTTTTTGGAGCACTGTAGCCATGTTAAATTGTAGGCCTTTGGAACAATAAGACTAGATGGTAGTTCTTTCATAAAACAAAAATTTAAAAAAACATTACTGCTTCTCTGAGGAGATCAGTTTGGATGATTTCAGGGCATTGCAGTAAGGTAAACTTTGACTTCTGAGTGCTTTGCTGGAGGCTGTCGGAGGGAGACAGGGTTGTCTGGTGGACTCTATGCTGACACAGCAGGCCTGCTGGCTGGTGTCCAGCTGTGGCTCCACTACAGGCTTCCCATGTAGTCTGTCCACAACTTGGTTTCTCTGGGTAAACGAGGAAAATATTTTTCCATCTTACTGGGTTGTAAGAAAAGCATTGTGTTTGTGTGCATGTGTCACTGCTCAGATGCCATGGAGCATGTCCCAAGTGAGTGAGTCAGTAGGACTGTCCTCCTTAGCCACTCCATAGGTCCCTGACAGAGCAGTTACCACCAGTCTGAGACATGTTAGTCTCTGGGGAGGTGTAGGGAGTGGACGGACACTTCACCTCTGACACTGGCCAAGTGCATGCAGTTGAAGGGGTCTGGAAAGCTTCCCATGGTGTAATCTGTGCTGTAAGCAGGGGACTTGCCAGGAAGCTCTATTGCAGCAAAGGGTGCATGTTTGTGTATCAGATGCAGCTTCACCTGAGGTAAGATGAACCAGCCATAGGTATGCTGGTGCTGCTGCTGCTAGGTCACATCCCACACCACACCAGCTCACTTGTGGCTGAGCAGTGTGGGCATGCTGGAGCAAAAACCCAAGGCCAGCATGTCAGGATTTTGCTGCCCATCCACCACCATGACCTCCTTCAAAGCTGTGTGCGTGTGGGGCAGTGGGCTGCCCGTGCAGTGCTGGGGCTCAGCTCTCACAGGATGCTGTTGCGCTTCTCTCTCTCACAGGTGAAGGGCATGGAGAGCCGCCACGCCGTCAGCTCCCAGTACCGCATGTGCTCCTACTACCCACCTACTTCCTACCTGGGGCAGGGGGTTGGTGCTCCCACATGCCTCCCCCAAATCCTGACCTCTGAAGACATTCCCTCCTACTCGGAGTCAAAAGCAAGAGGTAAGTGCACCCACCGGGGCATCCAGGACCACCTTGCCTCAGGGCAGGCACCCAAGAGGTGTGGGTTGCTGCTGGGAAGGAAGCTAGGCATCAGAAGGTAGGTGTTTACAAGACAGTGGCTGTTTTCTGGAAGGTTTGTAGTGTAGTGGCAACACAGGGCTCTTCCTGTACAGTATTGCAAGCTTGTCAGAAGTCTCATGGTTCAGGATCACCTTTCTGCTCCTGTGTATGTCTCAAAGTTGTACAAAGAGTCACTTGAGGTGCCTGCCATCTTTGGTGCTCACCACCTGGCTCCCTCATAGGAATCAAAAATCATCTTTGCCCCAGCCACAGAATTATCTTTTCTCTCTCTTATTCTCAGAAACGCTGTCCGTGATTTTTTTCCACAGGCTCCCAGTGATTCTTTGCTGTCCACTTCTTTCTGAACTACGTGTGGGAACTACTCCTGCATCCAAAACATGTTGTGAAGCCCTTTGCAGACTTGCTTCCTTATTTACTTTCAAACTCCTCACGCCTTGTTACTTCATTTAAAACTACTCCAGATAAATTTTTCTTTTCATATCCAGTGTTTCTGGGCTGCCCTAAGGATTACTATAATATGCAATAATTTCCAGAAAAAAACATCTGTTAATTTACACTGAGGTTTTGTTGTTTCTCTCGCTTCCTTGTTCCCTTGCTCCGGTAGCAGATAGACTGCACACACAGGCGTTAACGTGGCCCTGCTGGAGCAGACCAACTGCACTGAGCTGCTTCCCTCTCCCTGAAACAGGACAGTAACTGATGCTAGAGGAGCAGGAAAAGAAACAGAAATAGCAGAGTGATCGTACTTCTTATGTCCAAAATCGTCATGCTCCTGCAGCATTCAAAGGTGTCCTGAGCGACTGATTGCCTCTGAACCATTTTTTCAGTTACCAGCAGCAGACCTGCACTCCGTGAATTGAGCTAACCTTTCCATAAGCTTTCCAAACTTTTTGTCTCTTTGTAGCAATCAATGCTACATGGCCTCTCTGTGGCCTATGTCCTGGTGTCTGCTTCGTTTGTACTGTGGTGAAAAATATGGTGGTTGTGTCATGACAGGACCTTAAGGACTCAAATGAAGTTTTGGAAGGTGTGGTGTATAGAAAGTCATACCTGTGGCTGGTGTAAATCAGCACCGAGCCCTTGAATTCAGTAACTCCAGAATGATTTATACTGAGGGGGTGGCTGCTCTTTTGGAATGGCTGTTTTCTGAAAGTCTTCCAACTAACTGTGACTTACCAGATAGATGAAGAAACAACACATGGTGTGACAAAACCTTAGACTTTTCCTCCTTCTCCAGTAGTTTTAAATGGCTTAGAGAAATCAGTGATCCTTGGTTCATTTTCCTTCTCTTTTCTTCAATTTTTCTTCCCTCTTCTCTGACCACCATTGAACAGTGACGTCTTCCTTTCTGCCCATTGGCTGGAGAAGCAGTTGGCTTTATGCTCAACTTCAGTTGACACTTTTTCTTGCATCCATCACTACTAACTCACTAAGAAGTCTTACCAGTTGAGTGTTCTTACAAATAGACAAAAGACCTTATACCCTTTGTTCTCAAATGCACTTCAGTAATTTTTCATCACTCTAGAAAAAAGTTGTGCGTAATGTGCCACTGATTTTTAAACTGCATAAATACTGTATTTTCAATAATCCCTGACTGCTTCTCCAGACAGTATTCCACACACAGATATTGTTCCCTAAGTTACACCATCAATCAGAAACCGACAAGCAGTGAGATGTAATTTACTGAGATCAAACAGCATTTTCCAGACTCTGAAGAAGTGTTTTTCCATAGCAGGGAGCTAGTGGGTGAAAGAGGCACCAATATTTTTGTGAGAAACTTGGACGTGTGAGCAGGACCATACCCATTTAATGGGCTTCTTAGAAGCATCTTCCTTTTCGTTGTGCATGTTCTTGGAGTTGATTGCTTTTACTTTTCCATCTACAGACAAAAGAATATTCTCAGGCTGTTAGTTGATGATTTACACTCCTGTGACATTTTTTTCTGGTGCTTTTCACAGTCCTCAGATGGTTTGAGGGTTTTTGCCTCTTTATTGTCATCTGTGTGAGTGCTGAGTCAGCCAGCAGGCTGTGACGGGTGGATCCTGCATATTAAGGAGGGTGGTCTGTTCCCCCAGCGTACTGACTGCCCATGCTGCAAGGGCTGTCTCATACAAAAGACACATTCTTATGCATTTCTCCATTGACCGATGGGCTGAGTTTTCTGTACAGTGCGTGACTGCTTTGTTTGAAGTCTGGTGACATGAACTCATTGTGCAGCCAAATTTTCAACGAATCAGAAACGTTTAACAAAATTGTTATTAAATTCCCAAGTACAAATCTGAGATAGTCTTAAAACACATGCAGTCTATTACCCACACTTCGGTTGTAACTTCAGCTTTATAGAGGTTTTGCCAGTTCATGTATTATCTCAGTTAGTATTTCAATAAGACTGTTTCATTAGTTTTGTTCTGCTAAGTTAACTGCCTGCTTAGACCAGTTATACTGAAAGGGAGGAGAGATGAGCTAGCAGACCACTGATTTACACTTTCTTTGTTTTTATGAATGCTGCAAAGTTATCAGGAAGCTTCTGACATTTATACATGAGGTCATACCGTGTTACAGTGTGTTGCATATAGGAGTGGGCTTGACATTTGCTGAATGGCAAAACATCATCAGTCAACCTTCTTGCAATTTGAAGTGGTTCTAAGTAAAATGGTTTTGCTTCCAACTAAGCACAGCTGCTGCCCTTCCAGCTGAAACTGGAAGTAATGGGGAGAAAAAGAAGATAAACCAGTGACAAATGGCAAAAGGATGTTTTCAGACGGCTCTCTTAGATCACCAGGTTATAAGTTTTATGTAATAATTTCTAGGTAGTAGAAGGATTTTGTACTCTGTACTTTCAAAAGATTTTTCCTGACCTTTTTTTATGTAAGAGCAATATGATGAAAAGATGTATGAGAGGTTGTTATCAATCCCTGTGCATGCAAAGCATACTTTAAAACATTTCTGACATTTCTTTGTTTTGGAAGAAGCCAAGCTGAGGGATCCTTCTGTGAGAAGTGGAGGAATTAGAATGGGTCACAAAAGGATATTTCATCTCCAAAAGCCAAGTGCGGTATTCCCATGGATTTCTGTGGGACTGCTGCTTCCCGCTCCCTTGAAATGGGGCTTTTTCAGGATTGGATCATGGTCCAGGATTGGATAGCACATTCCTCTGATTTTGAATCAGCCCCTCTTGCACTTAGATTTGTGAAACACCTCCACAAGACCTTGGTTTGAGAGTCCATGTAAGCACATGCGTTGATCAGGACTGGGTGCCTCAATCTGGGTCCTCTTTCCCCTGAGTAAAAGTTGAGCATTTGCTTATCTCTGTTGCAGTGTCTTCCAGGTTTGGGACAGTGGCAGAAAAATTTAACATTCAAATAGAAGGATGCAAAGGAGAAACATCCCTTTATTTGAAGAGACCTTTGATTTTAAAGTTACCTTGTCTTAAAGTTCGCATGGAATAAAAACTCCTCTTTGTCATTATTATGTGAAATGTTGAGATAATTATTCTGTGTGTTTGTGCCCATGGTGAAGGAGATGGCTTGTGTTTAAAATGTTGCTCTAGCTGCTGTTTTTCTAAGTGTCAGGATAGTTGGAAACACAAGTAATGAAGCACTGGGAACAGTCCTATATTTGCAATATGAACATAAATCAGGAGCCTGAAACTCCTCCCAAACACAAATAAGAAAAACTGATAAAAAGCATTCGTTTTGATGCAGGAAAGGTCAACAGTTCTGTGTAAATCAGCAAATCATTTTATGAAGGAGAACATTTCCGGTAACAGGTTTTTTGTCAACAGAACATTTTCCAGCACTTTCAGAAGACTTTTTCACAGTCCTGTCTAGAAGTTAAATACTGGTACCCCCAATTCTACAGTTGTGGAGATGAAGTTAGCACGGACTTTTCCAGGGTCTGCATTTATAGGTTCACCCTTGGCGTGTTTCTGCTTGGAGACTTACTGCACTTGGTACTTACCTGCACCCTCAGTAACTTCGCAGACAGCACCAAGTTGCATGGGAATGTTGATCTGCTTGAGGGCAGGAAGGCTCTGCAGAGGGATCTGGACAGGCTGGATTGATGGGCCAAGGTCAATTGTATGAGGTTTAACAAGGCCAAGTGCCGGGTCCCGCACTTGGGTCACAACAACCCCATGCAACGCTACAGGCTTGGGGAAGAGTGGCTGGAGGAAAAGGACCTGGGGGTGCTGGTTGACAGCTGCCTGAACATGAGCCAGCAGTGTGCTCAGGCAGCCAAGAAGGCCAACAGCATCCTGGCTTGTATCAGGAACAGTGTGGCCGGCAGGAGCAGAGCAGTGATCGTGCCCCTGTACTCGGCACTAGTGAGGCCACACCTTGAAGACTGTGTTCAGTTTTGGGCCCCTCACTACAAGAGGGACATTAAGTTGCTGGAGTGTGTCCAGAGACAGGCAGTGAAGCTGGTGGAGGGTCTAGAGAGCAGGTCTTAATGAGGAGCGGCTGAGGGAACTGGTGTTGTTTAGTTTGGAGAAGAGGAGGCTGAGGGGAGACCTTATTGCTCTCTACAGCTACCTGAAAGGAGGTTGTAGTGATGTGGGTGTTGGTTTCTTCTCCCAGGTCACTAGCGATAGCATGAGAGGGAGTGGCTTCAAGCTGCATCAGGGGAGGTTTAGATTGGATATTAGGAAAAATGTCTTTACTGAAAGAGTGGTCAGGCATTGGAACAGGCTGCCCAGGGAGGTGGTTGAGTCTCGATCCCTGGAGGTATTTAAAAGACATGTAGGTGCAGCACTTCAAGGCATGGTTTAGGAGACATGGTAGTGATGGGTTAATGGCTGGACTTGATCCTAGAAGTCTTCTCCAACCTTAATGTTTCTGTGGTTCTATAGATGCTGTATGGAGAACAGTGCTGAGCCATTGGAGAGACCCATCCAAATTGGAGCAGCTCTGTGAAGAGCTTTTTCCAGTGGTTTCTCAGTCAAGGGCACGTTGGAAACAGTCTCTCTGCTTAACGCAAAAAGTTTCATTTTGGCAAAAGTATTGCTGGAATGTGAGGAATGCTGTGTGTGCCAGAAACTTGCACGAGAGGTCAGATGTTTATTTCAGACTGGGTTACCATGCGCTAAAGTTATGCCCCTCTGTGTATATTTTTTTTTTTTTTTGCATGAATCTGTGCTCTTGAAATGCCATGTGAGGTAAGAGTAATGCTCCAGAGTCACAGGTGGCACCTGGCTGTAGGATCAGAGATGTTAAGAAGTCCTGGTATGAAAAACGTCTTTGAGACCATGTCCTTGAACCTGAACTGCTTTCTGCAAGCATTCAGGCTGCAGAGATGCACTGCAGCAAAGCAGGCTGGATTGGTATGGCTAAGAAATTACCCAAAAGAGAGGAAAAAAGCCTTGTATCTATCTGCACTTTACTTGCAGCCAGCTGACAAGATGCATTGGCAGAGCTATACTAATAAACCCCTTAGAGAAGTGGGGTACAACATCAGAAAATAGGCCAAATTTTCCTCCATCAGTGTAAGCTGAAGAGTAGCCTTGGCAGTCCTTGGGGACTGGGCATTGTCAAGCCTGAGAGGAACCAGTTCTACTCCTTTTCTGTGCACCTCTTCAGTAGAGCACCAGCAGAAATACATTTTGAATTTGGAGGGGTTTCAGCAGCAGAGTATGTGGGGAGCGTATAATTTTGCTCCTAGAACTGATGCAGTTTGGCAATGTTTAGCTTGTGTGTTTTGTGTGTGTTTTATCTGTGCGTCTTTTGCTTAGAAGTTCAAGAGTGTGCTATCCTTAATGATGAAGGAGCAAGCAGTGTTTGCTGAAACTCCAGGTGGTATTTTCCACTATCCATCTTACATAAAACTTTCACAGGTAAATTTTGACATAAGACAAAAGAAGAAAGGAAGGGATAATCATTTAAATCCAGAGATCTTGAACAGTCAGTTCAAGTGGGTCACTTGGTCTTTGCACATTTGTTTATCTTTTTTTGTCCATTCTCATTGCTGCTACTTAGAGCCTCCAATGGCTGTACTGTGTGCAGCTTCTGTTAGGCACTCATTACAAGGATGGTGAGCAGATTTTAAACTGCATTTCTCCAGGGCTTGGTTTACAGTGCTTGTTGTGCGTGTGCATTGCAACATTTTACAGACATTTCTAGGCAGATTCCCTCTTAATATGCCATTTTCATTTTCAATAAAAAGTTTAATTTTGGGCTTAGATGCCTAGACCGCTGTTGGGTTTGGGGATTTTTTTTTAATCTTTTAAACCAAGCAAGTCGCTAACCCCCATATGTGGTGTTCTTATTCATATTTCATTGTTATATTAGCTGTAGCAGCAGCTATCAAAATACATTTGAGAATATGAGGCATATTCAGTGTAAGCTCTGGCAACTGATTTTTTTTTGTGCGTTGAAGCCTTTTTGTAAATTATTGGTCTGTATTCTAAATTAGGCTGGATTGGTGAACCTTTGGCCGATATTAAAATAACTTTATGAGGACTGATTGATAGAGAAGGGAATTCCTGAAAAGAAATTTGCTTACATCCCATTTTCCTTCTGTTTATTCCTGACTAAAAAGCTTATTTTCGTACTTTCTTCTCTAAATGCAACCTTTATGTTACGCTTGCTCAAAAGCACACAGAAATAAAATAATACGTGCAGCAAAGCAACTTGTCATCGGGCAATTGCAGAATTATGGGTTTGATTCATGAGTCGTGCTGATTCATGCCAGGATGGCTGATGAGCCCTTGTTGTTGATCTGTGGGAAGCTGCTGGTCCTGCTGTAGGAGCTGAGCAAGCTGTATTTTTGCTGTTTTTCTTCCAAGCCTGTGCTTGTAGAAATCGGATTTTTTTGGAGTGAGGTTTTAGCATCTTCTAGGAGGAATAGTAAGCTCTCATGAAAATGACTTGTGAATCCTTTCATTTGTCAGTGCCCTAGCAAGAGAGAGTGGGACAGCATGGAGCTGTGGGAGATGCTGGTGGGACCCTATCCACCCACACCAGCAAAACCACATCCACCCAGAAAGGGGTCAGCCTGGCCAGTAGTTGAGCAGTGGAAGAAAGGTTTTTATCATGGCATGTATTTATCCACGCTATAATATTTTGTGTGTGTCAAAGGGTGCAGGGTTTTTAAAATTCAAGCCTGTGTTTTGGGCTTGCAGGCATTGGTTTGGTAAAATAGGGATTTAAGGAAAGTCCTTCTGTTCTGAGGAAAATCAAATCAACAATGTAGTTGGCCGTGGCAGGTGCAGATCCAAGACAATAAATTTAAACCTAGTGCCAAAATGTCTACTTTTCTTAGTTTTCTTCTGTGAAAAGAAGTTCCCGGTGTCCCATCAACCCCAGTCTGAAAATGACAAGTTTTAACATGCACTCTTCACTCTTGCTGGCCCTTGCTGAAGGAGCAGCAGGAAGCCAGCGCCGCAGTGAGTGATGCCACCTTGGCACACGGCGGAATGCACGTGGCGGCACTGCATCCCACGACAGGCATCAGCATCTCTCTGCAAGCCCCTGCTGGAGTGCTGTTCTGGGTTGAGTAATGGCTCTGTTTGATTGCTTTCACTGGACACCTTCCCGCTTTCCCTTTATCTTTTTCTAACAGAGGCAGGTTTCTTCTCAGTCCCTCTTGCAGTTAGCAGCATTTTGGAGCCAGACGTCAGGGACCAGTGCTTTATATCCACTGCAAGCCTGGACTTACTTTCTGCCTGTTTGAGCTGCTCTTTGTGTGGGACAGAGGACGTTACTATAGCTGGTGAGGCTGTGTGGGTTTTTTTTCTCACACTTGGAAGGATGTTGGATACTTCACTGAAAAAATCCACACCATCAGTTGAGCTGCTTCCTTTTACACCCAGTGTGGGTTTGACACTCTGATTTTATTACCCCTGGATACAGAACTTTTCCCACTGCAAGCAGAAATTGATAGAAATTAATAGTAAAACAAATTTTGCCATAAGGTGATAAAACAAATGAAGACATCTTGTCAGGACAGTGGTGATAACAGTGTGCTTTCCCAGGCACAATTTGTAGTTGTAACAAACTGTGGAACTGCTCACCTCTTTGCTTTGCTTTAATGTGCAGTTGCATCCTCACAGCTTGACTGGTTAAGAGAAGAGGGAACTCCACCCCATATTCAGCGTGTGCTGTGCATGAGGGTCTGCATAGAGCATCTTGCAGTTCACACCAGCTTTGCAGCTCGGGTGACAGTCTCCAGTGGGGCTAATGCTTCTGCAGCCTCTTCTGCTTATAAAGGCATTCCTATATGCAACCCTTTGCAGATTGTGAGAAACTCAAGCAAAAGAAGAATTTGCTACTGATCTCAAAAGAAAAGAGAAATGAAAAGAAAAAGGCAGTATTTCTAAGGCTCTGCGGTGTGGACTGGCTTCACCTCTAGCAGGGAGGCAGTGAGCCGAATTGTGACTCTTTGGAAGAGGTTGTTGCAGTCTGTGGCACTACTCCCACCCCAGAATGATCTCAGGGAAAACAAAGAAGGGTATCTCTCCCTGTTGCCATGCTTGTATGCCGTGAGCAGTCTCCTTTCTCTCTGCATTATACCCTGTTGCCAAAGTAAACTTCTGAAAGAAGACAGAAGTAGTTTTCTACAAGCAGTGGGCAAAGGAGCTGGAGGATGGCTGAGCGCTGTGTGTAACTGCACAAGATAGAGGGGAATCGTGGTGTGTGAGCAGACACCCCGTCATTCATTCTGCCCATTTTATAAATATGCATATTTATATTGCATGTGTAAATAATACCAGGGTGTGTTGCCTGCGCATGATGTATGTAACCCTGCGGGGCAGGGTGGGGGGTGGATACCAAGGCTACTTAATGGGCTTTCTTAATTTAGCAACCATTAGCATGCCTGCCTGTCAAATGTTTTTAATTCTACGCTTCAGTGTAACCGATGAGTTTATTTCCAGTGCTCCATGCAGGCATAGCTTAGGCCAAGTACAAGTTGAATAACCTTCAGGAAAGCTGTGCTGTCCTTCTGTCGGCCGCTGTCTTTGAAAATTGCCTGCAGAGTTAGTGAGCAGGAACAGTTAAGATTTACAAACAATGATGAAGCTTGT
This sequence comes from Phalacrocorax carbo, assembly GCF_963921805.1. NCBI lineage: Eukaryota > Metazoa > Chordata > Aves > Suliformes > Phalacrocoracidae > Phalacrocorax > Phalacrocorax carbo. The sequence continues at coordinate 30,890,674 of NC_087548.1, forward strand.
CATGCATCTTTCACCATTCATCATCTGGGTGCCGTGGCTGGGCGGTGAAGTGTTCTTCATAAAAACCAGCTCAGTGTGAAATACACCTCGCAGCAATGTTTACTGCTCTGAAACTCGTCAGCAGCCCTTTATAGTAAATCCAGATTGCGATGTGACATTACAGTATATCATTGCAGAGCGCGCTGGGGTTTACACTAGGAATGAGTGCAGTTCACACCAGATGAGATGTCGAAATTGAGTTATGTAGGAATTTGGCTGTTATATGGGGATAGCTTTTGTTTTCTGAGGACTGAAAGTTAGCTTTATATATATAATATATATAATCTACACATACCTGTACTTGTGTGTGGGTGCATATATCGATAGAGAGATATATATACATGGATATATGGATACACACATGCTATGCACACATTCTATATACAGGCACTGTTTATGGTCAAATACAGATTTCTTTGATGGAACCCTGTCTTATTTTTATGCTATTTCTTAAAAGTATTTCAGTATTTTGTTGGAAGTGCTGCATTTTAGCGTTAGCTTTTCACCGAAGTAGCCTTTTACTTTCAAAAAATACTGTTGAAAGTACAGTTCTTTGAATATCATGGCTTTATGATTCCCGGCTAGAAATACAGAGTGGGAATTTTCCTAAGGGATTTTTTGGTTTAGATTAACTGGGTTTTTTTGTAGGGTTGCTGTAACAGATGCTGACATTGGATTTCTCATTAGCAAAGCCAGGGGACCTGTGAGGTTAGTCTGTTACATATAGCTGGTGTGCTGCCTTTGGGAGAACTGGGCTGCGTGCAGGTGCGCCCTGTGGGCAGCAGAGCTCTGGTGAGGCAGAGCACTGCAGGAGCAGCTCAGCTGGAGGAGGTTGCTTCTGAGATGTAGGCATTTTGCAGCTGGCTGGTAACCCCCGAAAGGGAGCTAAGGGCCATTGCTGGGTTTTGGGTTGGGTGGTTTTCAGTTGTTTTTTTTGTGTGAATGTCTCCCAGACCTTGGGAGACGCAATTTTGAGCAGAAGGCTTGAGGGAGATTTACCCAGAAACCTTAAAATACAGAACTATGAAAGTTAGTGGTACGTCTGGTTCTGTGCTGGAATACAGATGTTCTCCCTGCTTGTTTTAATTCCTTTAGTTGCAGTGTGGACATGAGGTCACTGAGAATATGTTAAAATAGTAGGTGCCTTTGCCCAATTACATAAGTAGGAAGTCAGTACAAAATATAACCCAGACATTTGTGTATGAGTAAATTGAAGGTGAGTCTTTGGAAATGAATCTGCTGTCTTTGGGGATCTGGTAGTTCAAGAAATATCCGTGGAGTTAAAACAGTAATAGCCTCGTGAAGTGGAAAGCACATGGTGTTGGTTGGCCTCCAGACAGGGACAGTAACTTGCTTTAGTAAAAGTACTTTGGCGGCAGTTAACTGTTGCAAAAAGTGAAAGAAAAGGTTGGAGACAGACCAGCAAAGTTTTTAAGTGCTTCCTGTGATGATGTTGTTTCAGTGCTATACTGCAAAAACTGAAAATTAAGTTATATTTCATTGTCTTTAGTGCTGTGACTGCTTTGTCCTCTGTGTTTGAAACAAGAGCTGGCATGTTCTGGTCTCTTCACTGAAGTCTTTCGGTTTTTCATTGCCTGGCTTTTTAACCAGAGGGAGAGATGGGATGTTTGAAATGCTGTTATATTTAATTTTAGATTTCTGAGACCCATGCTTGGATATTATATATGGCTCAGAAATGGAAAAAGGAGTGGGACTGCAGTTGGTAGTACTGGAGAGGAGAGATAACTATACTTCATTTGTCCTCCTCAGCTGTTTTCGGCTCCTGTGGTTGTTTTTGCTTTGAGTGCTAATCCTTCAGTGAAATCATACTTTTCTAGCTCAGAACAGTTTCACAAATGTGTTTACTGTTACTGATTTTATTTAGGTGATTTATTATGTTTTTCTAAAGAAACCAACACTGTAAAGTTTACCTTTCAGTCGGCTGCAGGCAAATAGAAGGTAAAGCTTTCAGATCCACTAATCACGTGAAGACAGAGGCTTCCAGGCATACCAATAGCATTCTAGCCTTGTTTGTGTTCAGAATTAGCTTAAGGATACAGTATTAATCTCACCTGCTTCTTTACTAGAGACTTCAAAGGATCCACTGAGGTTTCTTAGGGATGATGGGGGGGTGGGCGAGAGGGTAGAAATGTTAAGCATTATTTATGGAAATTTTTTTTTTACTTTCACCTTCTATTTTGAGAGGGGAAAGTTTGGACATCTTTTATGTTACTCTTGTGGCTTGAATTAGAGGGGTGGGGAGTAAAGCTGTCACTTAGAATGTAGTGGTTTCAGGTGCCAGAATGTTGCATATAAAATCAAAGAAGGGATGTATTTCTTCACAACCTTGACTGCTTTATGTACCTGTTTGGTTTCTAGTAACTTTACTAAGCTGCAGTCTTCAGATTATTAGTAAGCGGTGCCTTGACATAGGGACATTGTAATAACCTTAGGAAGCTTGGGGTCTTCACGAATACATACTCAGAACACTATTGTAGAGCTTTTAATTTCCCATTCTTGCAGGTGACTTGTTCCTCTTGCAGGAATCTTGCTGTGCATAGATTGAAAGAGAATTCCAGGAGTTAGGGCAGGAATTGGGGAAAATACTTCAGAAAGGTGCCACATTAACAGTATTTACTGCAGTGCTAGCATCCAATTGTTGCTGTTCAGACATCTCCAAGTTGGAGTTAAATGGGTAAGTGCTAGCCTAGACCGAGAAAAAAATGTCTTGTAAACCAAGTGAAGTCACTTAATTTTATGTTGCTTTACCACACACACACAAAGCGGGGCGGGGGGGGCATTTTGTTACAGTGACCCTGCACAGAATCAAAGCTAATGTGTCTATAGAGCACTGTAAAAATAGTCCAGGAGGAAATTGCTCTGAAATGGGGGGGGGGGGGAGAGAGAACAACACAACACATAAGCTAACAGTATGTTGGCAGATTATAATGACTGTTTTACAGCATCCAGGAGTTGTCAATCATACCTTAATGTTTATAGAAGTGAAAAGTCAATGCGTAGTTGTTTAATTTGACATGACTCTCAGGTTGAGAAAGTGTAATCGCTGGAGGGGACAGTTAAGTAGCTGTGCTCCGTGTCAGCCTGTCTCGCTCGACTACTGCACTAAACGCTTTCCTGATGAGCGATAGATTTGGTTAAATACCAGGATAATTGCTAGCTACAGCATCCAGCACTCTTTTAATGCCTTGTACTACATCTGTATTAGCTCTTGCCCGAGGCTGTTTGAGGTTTCTGCAGGGAAGAAGGCATGTACGTTCAATTACATTGTTCTCCTTCGGGTTTTGAAGGGCAATTGTTGCAGAGCTAAATAGATTGTAATAAATTATATTTCGTTTCTTCCAGACCTGTTGAAGTACATCAGACGTCCAAACATTATAGCTGCTTTCGGCTAGTAAGTCATTTTGTTAGTCTGCTGTACTGAGACACACAAAGAACTGTTAGACAAAGTGGTTTTTCACTTGAAAAAAAGGAAGAATACCAGGCTTGTTTTGTTATGCTGGTGCAAAGCCAGGGAACTTATTTTGCATGCTGTAAAAGTATTTGCTTCCTGTCGCTGCTTCCACGCGTGTAAATAAGATCGTGGTGCAAATGCATGCTCATGCTCATTGTGCATAATCAGAATAGGAGGGGGACTTCACTCTCCCCTCTGTAATTGGGAGGGTGTCAGTATTTTCGTTAGCCTTTTGGTGCTGTTGGTGTTTGAAGGAGAAGACTTGAAGTGGCTTGGTAGTTTCTGCCAGGGTCGTTGCCCACTGGTTCCCGTGAGCGGTCGCACCACCGGTGTGCAGCGATGCTGCCCTGCACTGGCATAGCTCTTGCTTGCAGAGCATGTTCCTGTGGCACCACGGCACACACACAGTGGTGTGACCGTGAGGGACGTGCCAACAGATGTCTAGCATTTCTCTGCAGTGTACCCCACCTCTGCTCCAAAAGCATCCGCCCTGCTTGGCACCCACAGGTTGGACAAGATGTGAGAAAACCACAAAGCATCTGAGCACAGGCAGGTATATTGTAGCTCCCTTTAAAAACGTTTGAAAGGGATTGGGCAAGAGTAGGGGCATTTGTTTTTTAAATATGCTTGTCTTAAAAGTCTGAAAAGATCTGGAGGTTCATTTGGAATTATCTTCAGAATTGAATAGTTCATTTGATGTGATTCATTTTTCCATGATACATGATTCGGAAGGAGTGGGAGCCAAGGTAACCACATAGGGACTCCCTGTAGTTCATTTTGAAATAAACCAAACAATTGTGATTTTGTTTCTTGTTTGAGGTTGGTGTTTAACATCTTTGCATTTATTTCCTGCTTTTTTATAATTTTACAACGCCAGTTTTAAAGCTCTATGCCTGATGTTTATCTCACAGTATCAGTTATATCAGTTAAGTTTCACAAGTAGAAGGTTGGCATAAGGTCTAAATCACACACCCATGCGCTGCAGGTAGCATGTTTGTTTACCCCAAGGATGGCACTAATCATGTCTGAGACTGCTGGAAGTAAAAGAACGTTTTCAGTCCAGTTTGTCACTAGTTTTGTTTCTTTTCTGGACATGAAAGAAAAAGAAAATCAATGATCTCTCTCTGCTGTTCATTTATAAATCATTTTCCCTTTCAAGTTCTGTCTCAGAGCAGTTGCAGACACTGCAAGGAGTGTTTTATTTTCCCACCCTGAAACAGTTGTTGACACTAGATTTTTTAGTGGATTTTTTTTATTGGCTTTTGGCTATATAAAACACATTTTGATAAACTTCCCTCTGAGCTAGATTTCAGCTAGCTGTGTACCCTTAATTACAGTTTAAAGCCTCCTAAATACGCTAAATCAAAACTTGGCCCATCTCAGGTTTTTTCTGTCCCCTCTCTTGGATAAATATGAACTTCTAGTTCATAAAGCTGTCTGTACTAGCTGTGTCAGACATCTTGCTCCTGCTCTTCCCTGAGTCACAAGTGTTTCCAGGGTCTTTAATTTTGTGGATTGAGTCTCTGTTTTTTCCAAGGCATAAATGCTACATGTGGGTTTGTGCAAACAGAGTCTGCATCAGAGTGATACAACATGGGCTCGTTGAGAGAGGTCTGCTCTGTCCCTGATACATGGATGGTTTTGCAGGGACTAACCCAAATGAAGCTGTAACTGCCTGAACTGTAGTGAGAAAGGAGTGAGGAGAGAGGAATGTGGGTTGGCCCCTAGTTTGGAAGTAATTACCACTCCTCAGATATGGGGCTGACCTCTGTACCTCTGACTCTGTCCAGCTTGAGTCACTTCATTTGCTTTTGCTCCACTCAGCTGCTGTGCCTGCCAGCTACATGTGTGGAGGGAGGCAGAGACACCTGCCTGCCCCATCCTCCACGGGAGGGAAAAATCCTGTCTTGACCCTGAACAGCACAGGTACTCAGTTATTCTGCGTGGTGCAAGCTCCTGCTGCCCCTGCTTTCTCCCCACTTCGCCCCATGAAGGCTTCTGCTGTCAGGATCCTGAAGAAGGTGCTGGATGCTGGAGGGTTGACTGTCCCACCAGGTCTGCACTGCCACAGCTGTAGGAAGTTGGCAGGACCCCCTGGGCCTGGGGAGATGCTGCTGGCAGCACCTGCAGCATCGTCAGGCACAGCCCATGCCCTCTGGCTGATGGCACACAGCCAGCCAGAGGCTGACCCTTCCCCTTGGAGCAGGACCAGCCTCTGTGCTGCACCAGCGTTTCACTGTCTGCATTTACTGCTATTGTGTTCGTGGAAATAAATATAAATATAACACAGCGGGTCTGTCTTAAGCCTAATGTTGTGTGAAACTTCATTTAACTTATTTGACTACCTCAAAAATGTTTTGTGTTTGGTTTTTGTCCCTATTTTCTCAAGTATTGTGACTTATTGCAGTGAGGTTCCTAAACTTCAAAGGGCATAAATCTCACTTTAAAATAAGTAGCAACATTTTTACTCTGTTCATGCATATACCCATCTTGTGCTCTGTATTTCATCAATACTTGTTGAACCGCTTCACTGCAAATCTGTTTGACTTGGTTCCAAATTAAGGCTAACATTAAACATGGTAATGCCATGGTAATATTTAGTCACTTTAAAGCCTTCTGGGCTTTTTAAACTGCAGATTCACTTAAACTGTAAGCTGTAAATGATAAGGCTGCTTCTTTCTTCCCTCTTGTTAAATTTTGAGCACAGTTGTTGGGTGAGTACAGTTTTGCTCATGCTGAAGTCAGTGACAAACCTCTTGCTGCTTTCACTAGTGTGGTGTGAGTTTCAGGTCCTTGCTTTCTCCCTTTCCAGCAGAGAAGCTTGCAATATAAGGGCACTTTAAAAAAAAAAAAATATTCTCTTTGCAAGTGAAAAATCTATTGTGTCTACCATAACAGATCACTTTCTTTAGACTTAGCGTTTTCTCTGTTTAGTAAACTCTTAATTTCCAAAAGCTTGAAAATCATGTCAAAAAATATCTTTTAAGCTGTATAATATGGCACTTCTGTACTGAGCCAGTATTTGCTAAAATTAAGATTGTCATTAAACCTGAAAGAGCCGAGGCCATCATTTTTAGCTGTTTGGTTACTCTTTGAGCATTATGACTGATGACACCAGCATGGATTTCATCCTTGTTTTATAGATTGAAAGTGACACTGTCAGCAATAAAAATTCTAAGTGAGGTGACTGGAATTAACATTTACATTTGTATGGCTAGTCCTGGTGTTGCGCAAGCTGTGGTAGCCTCCCTTTTTTCCTGATATGCTAGTGAAGATTAACAGCCTTTCTGACCCAAGAATGTAGAGATATTCAGCCAAAATAGTGTTATGTTTTGATTTCTATGCGGAACACCAGAAAGTTATACATGATTATTAAAGCTCTTAGGATCCTATTTCCTTCCTTTAGTATAGCTACACAAGGGAAAAACCTTGTGCCTTTTTTTTTGTCTCTCCACACATTCTGCTGCTTGATAACATAATTCTGAACCTTGAGTGCACGCTTTCCTTTAAAATTACCATTGCTTTTCAAAAAACATTTTCTTGCCACAGCCCTTGCAAATGGCAGTGCATTTTCTAGGTAGGATGACTGATCCTTGTAGAGGTAGTTATTTACAAGGAACTTTTTGTTTAGACAGGTTTTAAATATATATTCCAAGCAAAACAAAGGCAACTATATTGTAGTGATGCCAAGAAGCAGATGAGGAGTCAGGAGTCACTAGCTGTCTCCGGTGTCGCACCAGGAGATGGGTGTAGCGTGTGAGGTCTTTCCTCGAAACAGGAAGCAGCCCACACATCCATCCCTCTGTGCCCTGCAGTGTCAGCCATCATCCCACAACGAAGCAGCAACAGCCTTTTGCCCGTTCATTCTCATATGCTGCCACACGAGAGAGCCACAATAGCCTTGCACAACTACATTGCCAGTAGATAATGGCAGCTGGGGATGTCCATTTCATTCACCTCTGTGTGGCATTACCTGTGGATTTGGTGGTGTTGGGGATGTATGGAAAAGTCTGTCATCAGTGTAGGAGAAGATGCAGACCCCAAAGGAGATGAACAGTAAGCAGTCTCCATAAAATTAACATCAGGTCCCCAAATTATGCTCGATGGAATTGTAGAGCACAGAGAGATGACACTGTGTTTTCTTCTTTAATGCTGGCTGGAAATTTTTTTGGTATAAATGTCTGCTTTGGAAAAAATCCAACCCACTGGTTGTTTTTGCTGAAATCATATGTTTCTGCAAACTTACAGTGGGACAAGCAGAGGATTCAGCTGGACACCTGCCTTCTCTCCTCAGCAGGCTCACATGGATGGTTAGTCCATTTGTTCAGCCTGGAGAAGAGAAGGCTTCAGAGAGACCTTTTTGCAGCCTTTCAATACTTAAAGGGGACTTACAGAAAAGATGGGGACAGACTTTTTAGCAAGGCCTGTTGCGACAGGACATGGGGTAATGGTTTTTAACTAAAAGAGGGTAGATTCAGAGTAGATATATCAAGAAATTTTTCACCATGAGGGTAGTGCAACACTGGCACAGGTTGCCCGGAGAGGTGGTAGATGCCCCGTCCCTGGAAACATTCAAGGTGAGGTTGGACGGGGCTCTGAGCAACCTGATCTAGTTGAAGATGTCCCTGCTCACGGCCGGGGGGTTGGACTAGATGACCTCTAAGGGTCCCTTCCAACCCAAACTGTTGTATGATTCCTGACGGTAGATTTGGAATTGTAGGCAGTCTGTTGCTGTTTTTACCTTGCCACCAGATGTTGCCACCTGTTCACAGTTGTGTGGCCTCTTCTGAGCCAGATCTGTGGAAGTGTTTGTTTTCTTTTTCACAGCAAAAAAAAAAGACTTCTTTTTCAAAAAGCACAGTTCATTTCATGGATCTGGCTTCAACGGTGGCTGCACAGGAGTGTGGGGTGTGCTGAGATCCCTGCCTTGCTGCTGCACCCAGCAACGGGAGAGCCTAGGGAGTCCCAAGCCTCCTGGCCCCATAGCACAGCAGTTTTGTGCAAAACCAGTCCTGGCAGGATAAAATGCCCAGAAGAGACATTTGGGTGTATGCCTCAGCAGCTGGCAAGATAATTAGATATTTCTCATGAGAAATGATTGATATGTGTCTGTTTTAATCTTGTTATTCTATTAGAATAAGTTTTGATTACTGTAGGAATAAGAAAAAGAGGCCAAAACCTGGGCTTGAAGTCCTTTTTTTTCTCAGAGCTGCCTCTGTCTTTTGCCAGTCTTTTGAGTACAACACACCAGCAACATCTTTTTTGATCAAGAATCAGTCTTCAGTGCTGTGTGTGGAATAGAGAAGTAGTAGCCAACCTCTGGGAATAAAGAGATGAAAGGTCCCAGTTTTGTCACAGCCTTGTTATGTGATGAGCAAATTGCTTCATTCCTCAGATTCTTAGCTGCTCCTCAGCTGGTGGCAGATCTCCAAATATCCCCATCCCTCACAGCCACTTTTTTTATGTCTTTGCTGGAAATTGATGCCTCCTCATATGTTTCCATGGCTGCTTTCTAGTCTTGAATCTTGAAATGGTTTGTTGGATGGAGTTTTTTTTTCCCCCAGAAGTGTGGTCTCTTTGTTGGCCTGTGGTTTAGAGTACAGCCATGCAGACCGTTGGGTTTGCCCTGCCATGGTGGACTATGAATGTCTGAAGGAAATAAGACTCTGCAAAAGCAGAGTCACAGCCTGAAGGAGAGGCATGTGCATCTTTCTAGTACTGGCAGTACAGTACCAAAGAGGCTGCATGTTCAGCAGAGTTGGTTCTCCAGAGTAATTTCCTGTGTTGCTGTGCAAATGTGTACACAGGACCATGCAGGGTTTAAATAAATGACTGGAGAATGGTAGGAAAGGAAAAGGAAGATGCCTTTGGTATTTTATTGTGATGCCTTTTCTTTGTAGTGTTACTACTAGATTACAAATATCTCAAATCTGTGACCTCATCTCACCTCTTTTGCGATGCAGAGGTCATCATGTTTCTTGTGTAACATCGTACAGAATGTTTACACTTAGAGATGACACAAAAAATCTCTCCGGAAGTGCACATTTTACCTTGTTACCCAGCAATGGGAAATCTCTGCTTTACATTGAGATGTCCCATTCCTGGTGAATGTTTTGCTTCATGTCTTCCAAAACAGAAAATGTCGATATGAAACCATTAGAATAATGTCTCCTTATTGAGAGAACATCGGGGTTCCTGGCAGAGTACTGTAAACTGGGGAGCTTTCTGCGGGGTTGTACTGATCTATACCTTGCTAAGACCTGGCTCAGGCAGAGTGAGCATTTCTGGTGAACACTTTGCTCAAGAGGTAAGTAGCCATTCACTTTTGCCAACCTAGAAGCAAGCTTTTACCGGCTGAATTCCACACGTTGCCTTTCAATCTTTCAAAGCAAGGGTACTCATCTCAGCACACCTGATCCTCCTGGAGTTTTGCTGAGATGGTTCACCTTCTGCCTTTCCTAGCCTGTAGCAGAGGCCTACTGACATCAGGTTAGCCACAGAATGTAACACTGGTGATAGCAGAGAGTGTTGGTCCATCAGTACTGCTCCGCTCTGGATCGTGCCTGCAAGCATGAAGCAGGTAGGGTGATGTCTTTGTAATGGATTGGTGTAGTTTCAACGTAGGTTTTGGAGTCTCAGTAGAAAGACCTGCACTTCCTGAATGTCATCTTTGCATTCTCCCTGTCTAACTGGTGGTGGGTGAAAAGTGGCAAGCCTTGTATGATTGTTTCACCCGTTATTGTAAGAGAATTTAAAGCCAGAGGTGAGGGAGTCAACAGGAGGATGTTTTCTTCAGCTTCTGGTTTCTAATTACATCAGTTACAGCCCTGCCTTCTCAGTTGCTAAAAGTACAAGCATGAACTGGAAAAGATAATCTGTGGTAAAGCATGCTGAATAAAGATCTCCATTCAGATGTTCACCTATTATCCTGAGTTCCTAATGCCAAGGACTAATGATGTTTGAAAATGCACAATGAATGTGCCCTACTGTGGTCATCCGAGATAATCCTATTTACTTTAAATGTTACTGAGAAGGGTAGGTGTTTTAGAAGGGGGAAAGGGATCTACTGTGAAATAGTATATCTGTGTAAAGAGATACAGGCAGGACATGTTTTCTGTTCCAGATCCTTAGGCTTGTTTTTATTTTTACATTGAAAAGCAGCTGTCCTTGTTGCTCTTGAAACTTCTTGTCAGCAGCAGAATATCCACAGACTCGTGTTTCGAGAACTGGACTGGTTGGCCTTGGGTTATTAACATGCAAAGCAGAAAAGGAGCACCACTCCCATTTTCCTGTAAGTTGGTCTGCATTACTGACAGCGCAGAACAGCCTACAACATACTGATCAAAGCAAAAATTGCAAAGACATTTGAGCCTGGTGTATCTAATACATGAAGTTCAGTTTTAAGGCAGATCCAGAGCTGAGTTTTCATTAGCCCCTTGTAACCACTTGGTATCAGCCTCCTGTTAGACTAGCGTCTTGTCCTACTCCCTAATGTGCATTATTACACTGCTTCTAAGAAGCCTGCACCTGTGCTGTGTTGCAGTGACCTGCAGCGAGCAGAAACCCTTGGCTTCAGGTGAGCTTCCAGAATTTGTCCCCATGGGAGCCATCACCTGGTCCAGGTCTATGGTGAGGCCTGAGGGATGGGAGGAGGATAGTCAGTACATTTAGCACATTTATGCACATGCAGATGTTGGGAGGAATTCTGAGTCAGTAGGAACCATTTCATCCCAGCATTCATCCTGAGCAAGAGAGATGTGAGGAAGGAGACGGCAATGGTTTTTTAGGTTAGTTTACACAGAGTGGAAGCAAAAGAACTAAAAGATACTGGGGATTCACTGAGCATGAATGCTTTTCGGAAACACGAGTTACTGTAACTTCACATGATATGAATCTTTGTGTTCAAAGGAAGGCTTGAAAACACACCTGATGAGTTTGTCTCTTAATTTTCTTAAGGTTTTACTGCTTCCCTGTGGCCTTCTAGCAGGAACCCATTGAGCCATAGGCTCCTGGCTGCTTGTATCTTAGATCTCCACAGAGCAGAATGCCAGAGTGTGAGACTAATCCCCTTATGTGGCTGGTTTATGAAGAACAGCCTAACGCTGGCTTCTTCACCCTAGTGTAAGTCAGTAGTCCTCCATCTTTTCAAATAGTGCACTCACACAGGAATTAATTGCATGAGAGATTCAGTAGAGATAGATTTTCTTTTTGACCTTTTGTTAATTAACTCTGTGCTTAAAGAGTTAAACATTTGGGAACATAGGGTTAAGCACTCCAAAGGTGAAAGGCAGCAGAATGGAGATTGCTTAGGATAACTTCCCTTGGCCTCTCTGCATGTATTTGCATTGAGATTTCATCTTGCTCATCTCAGGATTATCTACAGCAAAGTCAGGACAAACCGTGACACTCTTGTTGCCACTCTAATGCTTTCTCCACAAAGGGAAAATTGTGGTTTTCTCTCACTCTCTTTTTTTTCTGTCATCTTCTCAGTTGCTGAGCCAGCAACCGGGATGATTCTGATGGTTCTCTGATTCTGAGTGCCTGGTTTTGCAGCAGTAACTGGGTTTTTTTGTTTGGTTGATTTGGTTTGGGTTTTTGCCTCAATGCTTTGATAGGCGGTTACTATGTGTGTTATGGTAGTTGCTGTAGCTTGGCAGGCTGTTTGCTGACGGTGGGTGGTAGAGTCAGCCCTCCGGGGTCACTCTGAGCAGTGGAGTGACAGGATACCATCAGCTTGCATGGAGGCTGGCAGTGTTTTCAAACAGAGCTCGACATGTGGTGTTTCCAGGCCACCGAGCCAGCCTGTCTTCAGAGCATTGCCAGTCGCCCCACCACATCCAACAGCAGCACCAAGAAGACTGGTGCCAGTCCTTGAGATGGTAACCTGGGGAGAGTGCTGATGCCATTCTCTCTTGTTCCACTAGCACAGCTTGCTTCTTGGTTTGGCTGCCACCAGTTTCCCAGACCTGTTTGGTTTTTTTGAGATACTTCATGTAGGCTATATGGCGCCTGGAGTGGAAGATACTGCTTGCTTAGACAGCATCCATTTCCAGTACAATTTGCAGAAGGAAAATGCTTTGGCTGCAGGGGAGAAGGTACCATGAAGAGCAGTTCCTGTCCACCCTCGCACCAAAAACCCAGGCACGCTTTAGTGGTGCTCTGGTGCCCTTGAGCTGCCAGTGGCAGTCTTGTTTGGCTCCCCTTCATCCTGCATGCGTGGCTGTGCTCGCACACACGTGTGTGCACACCGGGAAGAAGTACATGGGCCTTAGCAGCATGTGGGACTGACATACTTGCTTAATTTTCTTTTCCCTGGAAAAGGAGGTGAGAGGGTTTTAAAAAATAGATCATACCTCTCAACTTTAAATCTCTAAAAATTGCTCCTTATTGAGAGTTTAATAGTTTTTTAATGTAAACTCCGGAAAATATTTACTTTTCAAGCATGAATATCCTTCTGCTTTCTCACTTCATTTAAAGTGTATTATTCTTTTCAGTCCATTGAATTCCAGGGATCACTCATGTTAAAAGTCAATGCAGTTGCCAGTGTCAGAAGATGTAAAGTTTTATGGTTGTGGTTGGAGTCCCTTCTCGCTTCTTTTCCTGTGTGATATTAGCTGAAATTTTTTCAGATTCATATGGCTCAAAAGTATTCAGGTGCTTTCCCAAGGGTAAACGGTAATTAGATCAAGGAATGGTCTTTAAAAACTGTCACAGACCCAATTCTGTTACTGTTATTTACACAGATAAGGGCTGTGTAACAACAGTGGGAGGATCAGCTGCAAGCCTCAAACAGATGAAACTCATAGACTTAAATCAGAAAGAACATGGGGTTTGTTTCTTTGAACTTGGAACGTCTACATTTTATTGCTGTGTGATTGAAACACTGGAACAGAATTGCTCATTTCCTTTTTGCTGCCTTTTTATGGCTACAAGTCCCAATCCAAGTATCTTGCTCTCATTATCAGCATTGCACCTACCCATTGCTCCTTGCTTGAAGTGGAAGTCTGTCCGAGTTAGCAGTGCAGGTTTGGATAGAGGAGTAGCTCTCATTCTCTCATCTGCTAGAGAGAATGTCTCAGCAGTGCCAGGTTGTTGTTAAAATCTATGTGGCTGGAGTTATATACCCCTGTCCACATTCAGAGACCAGCATGTATAGCCCAAATTGCCTAACCATCAAAACTGTGATCAATTTGGAAGCCAGTGGAAAAACAACCCATGTTATTTAGATCAGTGCTTCAGACCCTGAGGAGGTTTATGAGACCAACCAGTTGGTGACTAGAACTGTTCCCATGTAATGACACTTTCCATTTGAAGTTTGGTTGGGGTGTCTGATGCCCCATGAGAAATGTTGGAAGATTGGTGGAGCTCCACTGATCCAGAAGGCTTGGGAGCCACTGCTTGAGAAACAGGTGAGGGTGTCTGTCTACCAGAAAAGTTGCCCTCTGTGTCATTCCCCAGGTTCATAATGAATTAACGTAGAGTTGCTAGAAAAACAAATCATAAAAATGAAGTGACAGTTTTACTGTGGTAGGGTTTTAACATCCGTGCTGTAGCACGTTGGGTGGGTTTTCTGTTGGATTCTTTCCATTTAGAAAAAAAAAAACTTCTGTAAGTTTGTCACAGAGATTTATAGATCTCTGTATTTAAAAATGGACCTTTCCATCACTCCAGGCACATGCACGCTAAAAATATTAACAAATCCTTTAAAATAAATAAGCCTTTTGCCCATTTGGCTACTCAGGAGTAAACAAAAAATTGTCCCCTTTCAACCCCAATCGCTTCCTTCATACTCCTGCCCCAGACCATGGGAACACAGAGATTCCTTACACCATGTCCTAAATCTTAACGCATTGGGCTTTGCTAGGTCAGAGCAGAATGAGGTTTCAGAGTCAGAGAGCTGAGTCCTCAAGCCAGCCAGCCCTGTTGAAACCATGCTACTGTTTGTCTACTCCGTAATGCAGGGTACCTCACAGAGAAAGAGATGATTCCTGATGCGAGGCATGGTCAGATCCAACCAAAGCTTCTGTTGTTGGCAGGCAAAAGCTAAGCCCCTGAATGACCATTGAGGAGCTGGTCTCTAGCCCATGTCAGGAGAGGTGCTGGTTGCTGCATTTTCTGTAGGTGATTTCCTGTTTGACATTGGGGTGTGGGCCTACAGATCATCTCTGTCATTTCATAGTAGTCAAATCATGAAGCACTCCAGGTTACCCGCTTGAAATAATGCACGGTGTGTGCTTCAGATGATGGGAGTGTGGTGCAGACTGGGCCAACCGGCGAGTATGTTTGTGCTGTGAGCCTGGCTCAGGAGGTGAGCCAGCTTCCTTTCCAGAGGAGCAGAAATGTTCCTCTCTTCCCCCACTCATTTTCCCAAACCCACATGTTTGCATCTGGTTCAAGCCCTAGAAGCTCTTAGGCAGTGATGAAATATCTCAAGCACAGATTTAGCAGAGGAAACGAAGTGGAAAGACAAGTTGCATCCTCATCCATACACTGAGGAGATATGACTTCACCATCGACCTCACTTACACTCTGAAAAGGGGAGGTAGGAAACACAGCATCAGGAATTGCCTGGTGCGTTCTTATGGCGGAAGAGAGCTTGGGTCTTGCACCTCGCAAGGAGCATTTCTGATCCTGCAGCGCTTCTGGGTTTCAGGGTTGGTGGGCTAGAAAAAGTAAAAATCTGCAAAGTTGTTCCCAACTACAGGTTACCTAAATGCTATTCTAGCCTGCTCTTGATGCAAATCAGTGCTCTCCTCCAGCAGTCCAGTGGTTATTCAGGCCCAAAGGTGCTGGAGACACCTGTTTGGCTCTCCTCTGTGTTTGACGACATAGCAGAGGAATACATGATGCTCCAGACCCAGATTCCTCTTTCTGTGTCATTAAACCGTTAGCAGCATTTGCAGGATATCTAAAAACTGTTGGAAGTTGCCTTGACTATTTTGTCACTCCCTCGTATCTAAGCACTGCATTCTTTTCTTTGTCTTTTAGCTAGGAGAAAATGCGGTATGGGGTTAATATCCCATTCACCAGGTTAAAAAAAAAAAAGAAGTTTTATGTCAGATCTGAAAGATGATAGCAGAGTCTGCTTTGGCCAGGTGGTGTTAGAGCCTTACTTGTCCCTTACTTGCATCAGACGAGAGACTTCCATGCAATCAAGGAGCCAGGTTCTGCAATATCAAAAATGGGCAGAACTCCCTGAAAGTAACAGAAATTGCCGTTTTATATAGTCACAGGAAAAGCAGGTGAAAATGATACATGAGACCTCAACTCCATAACGTCTTTTCCATCCCTTGGTAACCAGTGTTGTGTTTAAAATAAGGAC